>NC_045602.1:112699767-113012381 GCF_009762305.2 Zalophus californianus
CCCTCTCCTACTTCTCTGTGTGGTTGGTGCCCCCCCATCTTCTTCCCCCTTTCCTAGAACTTGTCACCTCTTGTAAGTTGAATCCATCTCCCCTACCAACCTGAGCTGTCCTAGAGAGGGTCATTATGTTGGGTCCCAGCACTGGCCTGCTCTGGGTAAGGACCATGAATAGTTGAACAAACAAAAGGGTTCAATAATCTCTATTTTGTGATTTGGGGTCTTTCAAGATATTCATACTTCCTGGTGTCCTGGGCCCCCTGGCAAGCCAGCCTAGCAGGCCCTAGCTCACCTATAGGTTCCAAGCCCGGGCCACAGGGCAATGGGTATTGTCCATCACAACGTTCAAATGATAGGCTAGTTTCTGTTGGCCTGGGAAGGCTTTTTTAAATTCCCATCTGCCACCTAGTACTCCTTTAAAAGAGAGAGTGCATGGCGAATTATGAGGCGAAATGACTGGCATTCCTGGTCATGCTGTCCTTAGAGCTTCATGGTGATGAACTGTAAGTAGACAATATGCTGTTCAGAGATGGGGTACCAGCCTAGGACAAGAACTTGTTATCTCCACTGGGACAGCTTGTTCCAGTTGCTGAGCATTTGACAGTAGCTTTTCCCTCTCCCTTTTCCCGGAGAGCTAGCCACTCCCTTGTTTAGAGGGCGAGAGTTGGCCCAAGCCTTGCAAGGACCTAGAGTTGTGATGGGGAGGAGAGCAGGTCACTGTCTCATCCCTACCGCAGGCAAGAATCGAGCTGTGTCCCTGTGCCCCACACTCCATCATGAATGTCAGCTTCTAGGCTTTTCCATGTTCAAAGACCTGATAAGATGGCTGCTCATTTTGGGTGAGTGGCCATTTTTGTACCACTCGAAGGGGAGCGGCTCACATAACGGTCTATGTAAAAGGCATTTTCTGGCCTTGAGCAGTGCACAACCTGTGGAGCTGTATGCAATGGTTCTACTGAACCCTTAAGTCGCCAAGTATGACGACAGGAGCTCGTGTGAGGAGGTGAGATGCTGGTAAAATTCTTGGTAAACAAAAATAATGGCTCATAATTGTGGAGCAGTTACTATATGCTTCTAAATATTCTAGGCACTTCCCCAATAATTCCGTGAGTTCAGTACTTTTATCATCATCAGTATCATTTTACAGATAAGAAAAGCAAAAGAAATGGCAAAATCTGGTCCTGAACACACTTTCTCAAATGTGCCCGCCACGCTCTATAGTTCACACAGAACTACCTGGCGCGCTGCCCGCGCTCTTCCTCTCGCTTCTTAGGGCGCCTGCGCGTGTGTCCCCGCGACCGCCTTCCGCCTGGCGTAGCGGCCGGTCACGTGCCGGCACGGGGGCGGGAGCCCGCGCGGGACGCCTGCGCGCCTGCGCGCCGCGGGCTGACCGATTCTGCCCTGTCCGGCGGAGCCGGCTCTGGGTCCCGCGGCCATAGCCGCGTCTTCTCTCAGCTGTGCCACCAGCCGGGGCTCGGGCCCGGGCCCGGGCCCCCGGGACATGGCCCTCCGGAGTGCGCAGGGTGACGGCCCCACCTCCAGCCGCTGGGACGGTGGCGCGGAGAAGACAGGTACGGAAGCCGGCGGGGGCGCCGAGGAGCGACCTTCGGGGACGGCCCGAGGGGCAGGGGCGGCCCTGCGGGGGGTAGGCAGGGGACAGCTGTCGGAGGAGGGGCCCCGGGCGCAGGCGGCGTCCGGGGGGTGGGGGGGCCCCCGAGGGACCGCGCGGGGTGTGCCCAGCGCCGCAGGCTGAGGTCGGGACGGCGGGAGAGGAAAAGGGTGGTGGGCCCGGTCATGTCTGAAAGGGAAGCGATCCTGGAGTTGGGGAGTCAGCGGATGCTGAGACCAGAGGAACCCTGCTGGCCGACTCGCGTGCCCCGTGCGAAGGACTGGCGGGGGATCTGGTCCGGCTTCGTCACGTCTGGGGAGAACTGGGTCTCCCGGAGAACTGAGGCCGAGCCTCCACCCCCGGCCCGAGGCTGTCTGGCCACGTCCGCACACTCCTGGTGCCTCCTCCCTAGTTGTAAGGCCCGTTTCCCAAACTTCATTCATCTCTCGCCGGCTTAATTTACGCGGTGTACGTGCTCCACTTACTTCTTTTAATTGCCATAAAAATCCAGCCTTTTAAAAACGTACAGTTCACTGGTTCTTAGCACATTTACGGTGTTGTGCAATCATAGCCACTGTCTGATTCCAGAACATTTCTAATTCCAAAAAGAAACCCCCATCACTCTCCATTCTCTAGTCTCCGCAGCTCCTGGCAACCACTAATCTACTTTCTGTCTCGATGCTGTGCCACCTAATTTAACGTTACTTAATTGTGTAGAAGAAAGCGATTCTCCCAAATTTTTATAGTTTCATACTAAGCAGTAATTTCTATGAAATCATCGTTTCGTTGTGCACTGTTTTTGAATGTTTTACATACAGTTAAAACGGCGCTTAGAATTATTGTTTACTCTGTACCAAGGAAAATAATCCTTTCCCCCTAAGAAGGTAGCTTTCCCATTTTTCCGTCCCCTGTTGGGTGCTGCCCATAACAGAGCCAGCCACCTATGCAACCCACATTTTCGGTGAAGCACCTGGTGTCCACATCTTGTTTCTCTGGGCTCATTTTCTGTTATCTTCCTTTCCTCCTGTTCACTCCTCATATTACTTCTTTGGGCCCTTTGGCCTTGTAACCCTTTGCTGGTGTTTTTGTACGACATCTGTCCTCATGGCATAGTGCCCCAAGCAGTATGGTTTTGTGACCTGTTGTAGTGTGGCTGTGCCTAGGTTGTGAGACTTTAACCCAGTTTCCTTGGTTTTGCTTCTCTGGAAGGAATTTAGAGATGAGAGTTTTGCTTTTAATCATATTGGAGAATTGTTGGCAAAGTTACTAATACTGGAATCCCTCCTTTGTAGACTTTATGATCAGATTGGTTTACTCTCTAGAATATTTTTCTTTATTGTTGGGGTAAAGCAGTTTTTTGTTTTGTTTTGTTTTGTTTTAAGTAGGCTCCACGGAGCCCAACAGGGGCCTCGAACTCACCAACCTGAGATCAAGACCTGAACTGATATCAAGAGTCGGATGCTTAACTGACTGAGCCACCCAGGTGCCCCAAGCAGTTTTTCTTAATACATGCTTGTCTTCATGTTTCAGGTAGTTAATGGATCTCTGCTAATTTGGATACTGTTTGTTGAAACTAATTAGGACTTCCAGAAACAGAGGTTACTTTGTTTTATTTTGTTTTTAGTAGGAACCTTACTTGAGTAAGGTAAGGTTTTCCTCTCCCACTCTTTATCTGGTACAGGTATGAAGTTTAAACATAAAATTTTAAGAAAATTTCCAGTGTCAGCATTAGAAGTTCAAGGGATGGGACAGGAAGTGTCTGTTTGGGGGACTCTGTGTCCCCTCTGGCTGGGTCTTCCATTGTTTTGATTTAGGCTGAGTGGACGTTAATTTTACTGTTTTCTTGAGAATCCCAAGAATAGGTCTATGATTTTTCTCTTTCTGAGGTGATACTAGTCGTTCAGCTGAGACTCTGCTAACCTTTTCTTCCTTGTTGTATAGGCCTACAGTTGTCCTTATCACTCTGTAATTCGTACATCTCTAGTGCACTTGAGTTTTCTGTTTTCTCCCCCTTTTTTACATCACAATGAGAGCCTATATATTAGGGGCAATAAATTTTTGTTGAAGTGGGGAATGGCACACATAGTGTGCCTTCCTCATCTGCCACTACCATTCAATCACTAGATTGTGGGGTTGATAGTGGAGCCTAAACAGACAGCAGCTAAAGTCCACATTTGAACGGTATCCTATTTTGGGAAGTACCAGTAGCTTTAGAAAGAGGCCAAAGAGTTTACATATCTATTTAGAGTTTTGCAGTGAGCCTGTCCCTAACAGTAGTGTGGGGGAAAATAATGTCATTTACTATAGGCCACTTTTTCCAGGAACAGTGGCCAAGCCAAATTATTTCTTTTATTCTGCACATATTTGTTGAGTTCCCACAAAGTGCCAAAAACGAGAAGATAGTAGTAAATTTTGAAATGCAGGATTAAAAATAGAATAGGAGCATAGTGTTAGGAGAAATAAGTATGGGAGCTGTGGTTTGAGTTCAGAATTAGTTAAAATTCTGGCAGATTATTTGCCAAAGCATAATGGAAATCCAGCTGATTGCAAACAGTGCTACTGTTACTAGTTAGTGATACTAGCAACAATTTTCCTTTCCCCCAGATTGCCGAATAGCTTACTTGGGAAGAGGGGTGGGGTGGATATATGTATAAACAATTTGAGAAAATATTTCCACACTCTTCGCAAGTAGTTTAATAAGATTTCTAAATGTCAGCTCACCCCAACAATATTCGGTATTATCATTCTAAGTGTTCTTAATTTGTGATGTGTAGAAAGTACAGGGACACTCTGAATTTATTTATTTATTTATTTTTAAAGATTTTATTTATTTATTTGACAGAGAGCACAAGCAGGGGGAGCAGCAGAGGGAGAGGGAGAAGCAGGTTCCGCACTGAGCAGAGAGCCCGATGTGGGGCTCGATCCCAGGACCCTGGGATCATGACCTGAGCCAAAGGCAGACGCTTAACCAACTGAGCCACCTAGACACCCCAAAATTTAAAAATAAAAATATATATGTAAATAAAATATTTTGATTTTTCTTTCTTTGCTGGAAATTAATCCAATTCCTGCCATATTTTGTCTCAGCCTATGTTATATAAAAAGTCTTTTCTTCTACATGTCTGCAGTTCCTCTCTGAACACATACAGCCTTCTCTTCCAAAGGATGGCCCTTTGATCCAAAGTTTATTTTGTTTAATTTTATTTATTTGAGAGCGAGAAAGCGGGAGAGCGTGCGCATGAGTGGGGTGAGGGGCAGAGGGAGAGGGATAAGCAGACTCCCCATTGAGCAGGGAGCCCAACACGGGGGTCGGTCCCAGGACTCCAGGATCATGAACTGAGCCAAAGGCAGATGCTTAACTGACTGAGCCACCCAGGAGCCCCTGATCGAGTTTAAAATTCCTTCCTTGACTTCCTCTTTTTCTTTTTTTTTAATATTTTATTTTTAAGTCACCTCTACACCCAGTGTGGGACTCGAACCCACAACCCCGAGATCAGGAATCACAGGTTCCATTGACTGAGCCAGCCAGGCGCCCCACCTTGTCTTCCTCTTGAGTGCAGGATAAAACCCAAATTCTTATTGCCCACAGTTTCTGCATCCATCCAGGTTCTGTTTTCTCTCTTTCCCTAACACTTCAGCCGCACAGAATTTTTCTGTTTTCTGGACGCGTTATTTCTTTCATGTGACAAGGCTTTCCACACTCTTTCCTCTGCCTGGAATGCTTCCTTCAACAGTCTTCCATGTGCAAAGTTTGCTTTAAGAAGAATAGGGGCAGAATAGGGGCGCCTGGGTAGCGCAGTCGGTTAAGCGTCTGCCTTCAGATCAGGTCATGATCCCAGGCTCCTGGGATGGAGCCCCGGGTCAGACTCCCTGCTCAGCAGGGAGCCTGCTTCTCCCTCTCCCTCCCCCTCTGCCTCTCTCTCAAATAAAATCTTTTTTTTTGTTTGTTTGTTTTTTTTTTAAAGATTTATTTATTTGAGAGAGTGAGAATGAGAGAGAGAGTACGTGAGAGGGGTGAGGGCCAGAGGGAGAAGCAGGCTCCCCGCCAAGGAGGGAGCCCGATGTGGGACTCGATCCCGGGACTCCAGGACCATGACCCGAGCCGAAGGCAGTCGCCCAACCAACTGAGCCACCCAGGCGCCCTCTCTCAAATAAAATCTTAAAAAAAATTTTTTTTAACTAAAAAAAGGTGGCAGAATGTATTTTCACTGAAACCTTTCTTGATTGCCCCAGAAGTAGTCATTCTTTCCTCTGGATTTTCATAATTTTTCATGATTCTGTTATATAATAATGTGTCCCTCCCTAATGTGACTCTCTCAAAGGCTGAGGTGTCATATTCATCGTCCTGTCCCCAGTGTAGTACTTATTACGAGTAGCAGCTCACTCAGTGATGGTTGGATAAATGAATGGATAGACTAATGAGCGGGTGGGTAGAAGGAAGGAAGGACACACTCAAGCCAAGAGCTTGAAGCATCTTGGGGCACCTGCGTGGCTCATTCAGTTAAGCAGTGGACTCTTGATTTTGGCTCAGGTTGTGAGATCGAGCCCCACGTTGGGCTCCACGCTCAGTGGGGAGTTTGCTTGAGATTCTTTCTCCCCACCGCCATGCACACGCTCTAAATCAATCAATCAATCTTTAAGAACTTGAAGCATGTTATAAACAAACGTTAGACTAGTTAGGTGCTATGCTAGCAGAGGGAATTGAGACCTGGTTTTTCATGATCTCTAGGTAGAGTTACTATTTAATACAGCATCCAAGCTGGGACATTTCTGAGAGTGCAGTTAGCAGGAGGCGTTTACTATGAGTAATTATGCCAGGACTATAGACGTAAACCAGGAATCTCTCAGACAAACTGGAACAGATGGTCACCCTACTAGGTTATCAGGGAAAATAACAGTCTAACCAGGAGAACAGGTTTACCGGGGTGAAGAGTCACCTGTGTTGTATTCCTGTCTGCACCTCCAGGTGCATGTGACTCCAAGCCAGTGATGCCTCTGTTTGTATGGTTTGTATGTCACAGCTGTCATAGGTAACCAGGATCATTACTACCAACTTTCATGGTGTTAATAATGTGCATCTTTGTCATGGGAACAATTTGTAGACTGTCTCAAAATAGGGTATTATTGAGGAAGGCTGCTTAGGGACCCTTCTAAAGCCTACTCTTCCTTCCAGTGTTACCTTCCACTTAACTGTAGGGTCTTGCGCTTTGTATATGCTACATAACTGTTTCTTACATGAGTCTGTTTACTGTTAGATGAAAGGGCCCTGTGTTCCCTGGATCCAAGCCTTTCTTTTGCTCTCTGCCCCACCCCTTGCTTCTTGAAATCCCCTCTTCCTTTAGAAATTGCACTCTTCAGTAAGGCCTTCTCAAGTTAGCCTGACCTACCACAGCCTCTTTGAGTTCTTGGTGTCTGCACATCCGTTTGGGGGGGCAATTATACTACACTGTTTTGTAACATCTCTTTGGTATTGTCCTGTTTAACTTTTATTGTGTTTGCTGTTCCTAATATTAGATATTCTGCACTGAACTGTGAAAACATATTACCGCATTATTTTCAATAGAAAAATTACAGTAGGATACCCATCAACCACAGACTCTCAGCCAATTTCCTAAGAAGGAATTTAAACACAGTAAAATGCCAGTGTAAATCACAAACTATCACATAAGGATGTAAGATGCTTAAAACATTACTTTCTGCTCACATGCAATTAACATGGTGGTCAAGAAACAGTTGCTGTGTGTGCACGATCATGCCTCTCTTACCACCAGCCACACTGGGGACCCAAGTACACCCTTTGATATTCTGCTTTTGAAAATAATCTCTATGTAGGGGTGCCTGGCTGGCTCAGTTGGTAGAGCATGCAACTCTTGATCTCTAGGTCATGAGTTCAGGCCCCACATTGGGCATGGAGCCTACTTTAAAAAAAAAAAGAAAGAAAAAAATATCTCTGTAATTCTGAGATGTTACCAGCTGTATTAGCATGTAACAAGAATTTTTTATCATGTGGTTTTATTTTAAAAGTATTAAATTTTGGTGACATGTATATAAACAACAGGAAAAAATTATTATGTAAAGACATATGTATGTTCTGTGAAGTTAGTTATTAAGAAAGAACAAGCATTCTGTTCTATTCCAAAACATTACTAGTGTCAGAAATGCCTGAATTCACTGGGTGTTTATTCTAATGGTAGTCCCTTGCCTGTCACTTATATGGTTTATCTCCTTAGTGTTTTGCACATTATGTACTAATGACATACCTATAGGTCAACTTCAAAAATACCTACTTGTACCTCAAACCAAATCAGGAGATTGAGCGAGCCCTGCACAGAAAATGAGCACGTGCTGAATATGTGCCTGATGCCTTTTCCCCCTTTGTTTTGCAGACTTTAATGCCAAAAGGAAAAAGAAAGTGGCAGAGATACACCAGGCTCTGAACAGTGACCCCACTGATGTGGCCGCCCTTAGACGCATGGCCATCAGTGAAGGAGGGCTTCTGACTGATGAGATCAGGCAGAAAGTGTGGCCCAAGCTCCTCAATGTCAACACCAATGACCCACCTCCTATATCAGGTAATGGTGGTGGGTGGTTGTGAGGGAAATCTGTCTAGGACGCAAGGATAAAAGAACTCCAGGTGGCGCCTGGGTGGCTCAGTTGGTTGGGCGTCTGCTTTTGGCTCAAATCGTGGTCTCGGGGTCCTAAGATCAAGCCCCGCATCGGGCTCCCTGCTCAGTGGGGAGCCTGCCTCTCCCTCTCCCTCTGCCACTTCCCCTGCTTGTGCTCTCTCACTCTCTCTCAAATGAATAAATAAAAATCTTAAAAAAGAAAATAGAAAGAATTCCAGGATCTTTGATTTTTAGGCTCATTTTAAGCCAATAGTAGATGAGCAAATCTAAAGCATTTTAGGACATGTTTGGGCATCCCCTGAAAGTGATAAGTAGAATTTTCTTCAAAAAATGAAATGAGCTTTTATTAGTTTGATGGGTAGCTTTTATTGACTAGGTAGGGGAGTTTATTCTAGTTTCTATATTCACTTAGGGGTGGGTTATAGGAATCTGTATTTTAACAGACAAATGAACTCATTCTGGTGCAGATGAACTCATTTTGAGAAACGCTAGGCCATAGGGAGAGAGAATACCTCTCTGGTCTTTAAGCAAAACAAAACAAAACTTTTTTATTGGGAACTACTAAGACGTTTTGAATTCTGAAGTTCTGTAACAGTAAGAAAAGCCGTTACTGTGGCACCTGGGTGGCTCGGTCGGTTGGGCGTTCGACTCTTGATTTCAGCGCGGGTCTTGATCTCATGGTCATGGGACTGAGCCCCATGTGGGGCTCTGCGCTCCGTGGAGAGTCTGCTTGAGATTCTTTCTCCCTCACTCTCTGCCCCTCCTCCGTGCACACACGTTCACTTACGTGTTCTCTCTCTTTCTAAAACAAATACATAAATCTTGAAAAGAAAAGAAAAGCTGTTCTTTACTAATTTGCAAGGCCAATGAAGTAAAAGCAGTTCCTTGGAATATAGTACAAAATACAAAAAAGTACTGCACAACAGTGAATCCACTTGGTCATTCAGTCACTCAACAAACATTGATTGCTTTTCTGCTATGTACCGCCAAAGTCCAGGTGCTAGAGATCCTTTCACTCGTGTGGCAGATATTAGCTGTGCTCCTGCTGTGTGCCAGGTGCTAGAGGCGGGTCATGCAGCCTCTGCTGATAAGCCCACGGTGCCGAGGTGCAGCCAAGTAGGTGTTAAGTTGCCACTTGTTATTATCTTTGAAACCGGCTGCCTCGGAGCAGTCAGCTTTCGGTTGGAAGGAAAAGACGTCACCACATTCACACTCTAAACCATGAGAGGATGATCTTCTGTCAGATTCCAAACTACCCAGATCTTTACAAGGTGAAGTCTGTGTGTAGGGAAGTGTTACACGTGCTCCTCCGGTAGCTTCGGATTGGGGCTGTGATGGAAATGCGCACTTGTTATATTACCCTTGGTTGGGGTTGAGGGAGATGTGTGCTGGTTCCATTTACAACAGCTAGAGACTGCCTCCTTACTTTCACACTGTGTTGGACTTAATCAGCTGAACACAGGCTCCTATTTGCAGTGTCTTAGTTTTTAGATTTCAGGGTCAAGAGAGGTTAGGTTCTTCTTTGTGTGAGTTTATCTTAATGCTCCTTCCTGAACAGCTCAGTGCTCCCGAGGCTGCAGAGATGTCCAGGTTTTCCAGTGATCTGTGCTTTCCACATTCATGATCTTATTTGATCAGCGTAGTAACATATGGAAGGAGATATCCCCATTTTACCGACGTGCATGTTGAAATTCAGAGCAGTCTCCCAGTGACATGCCAGGAGCAGCCTCCAGTAGGCCCCTGGCTTCCTGACATCTCTGCTGCTCCTTCTGCCTCACCCTGAACACTGCATGTCCCTCCTCTTATGGTCACAGTGACTCGAATGAAACAGCACGTTTGGAACTAAACTGGGGATTCTTCTCCAAATGTTGTGTCTTGTGTCTTGTCCTCTTCAGGAAAAAGCTGAAGGATGTCCTCCGGGCTTCTGATGTCATACCAGAACGTTTTTGCCCCTGATCTGGCTCCCAGACATTCCTGCAGTAACATGTTCCTTTTCCTCCCACAGGGAAGAACCTACGGCAGGGAAGCAAGGACTACCAGCAAGTGCTGCTGGACGTCAGGCGGTCTTTGCGGCGGTTCCCGCCTGGTGAGAAGCTCTTTGGGTCCCGCCACCTGGGAGTTCCCGGCCCAGCTGCTTCCAGCCCAGCCCACGGCGTGACCTCAAAGGGGCCCCTGCCTCCTCAGGAGCCCTTTGTATGCTCAGTCTGCGGAGACATTCTCTCCCCGGCTCAGTCACGTTCACACCCCCGCGGCGAAAGCCTGAGCCCAGAGTAATTTCTCTTGGCCTAGAGGTGCTGAATGAAAAACTTAGAGGCTTTTCCCTGATTCAGAGCCACCGAAGAGACTTCATAGGGACCGTTGGAGCCATCGTCTGGCTTTAAATAGCAGATAGGTTTACAAGGGGGCACTAAGAAGAAGTATTCATATCTTCATTTGATTAGATGTGGATGTGAGGGCGATCTGGCTGCGACATCTGTCACCCCATTGATCGCCAGGGTTGATTCAGCTGATCTGGCTGGCTAGGCGGGTGTCCCCTTCCTCCCTCACCGCTCCATGTGCGTCCCTCCCGAAGCTGTGCGCTCGGTTGAAGAGGACGACCTTCCCCGAGAGAGGAGAGGACCGTTCTTCGGTCAGGGGTATACGAGTAGCTGCGCTCCCTGCTAGACCCTCCAAACAAGCTCTCATCTCATTAGATGTATAAATAGGGGTATCCTACCTGTGCCTCTGTTGGGCCCTGGACTGGAAGGGAAGGAGGCCATTCCCTGCATGTTTTAAAGGGTCTGTTTAGAAATCGCTTCCCATTCCAGGAGGCATGAGAAGAATGACCAACTGTTGTCTCCATGTTCACAGTGAAGGAAGCTGAGCAACAGACCTCGTGTTTATGATCCATTTCTCTTCCTTTGGCAGCCTCACCTTTGTTTAGGTCCACGAAGAAAGGAGAATTGCTAAAAGGGACAAGAGCCTCTAAACCCATTGCCTCACTCTTCCGAAACCATGCTCTGGCTTGGATTTTGCCTCTTAAATCTTGCTTGCACCCCTGCTCATGATTCCTGTGTAGCCGGTAGCCTGCCCGCTTGCTTTTGATAAAAACGTCTGCCCGTGGCCCAGTCCCCTTTCCCTGTCCTGCCGGTTTGGAGGAGACCACACAGGCAGGTGCCCTCATTTCCCCCTAGGTAACCTGCTTTTCCTCTGACCCCTTTCTGCCTCTGCCATTTATGGAATGTTGGTCTGTGAGGTTCTTTGTGTGGGCTGCACTTTCCATGTAGTTTCATATTCTTCTTACATCCGTGTTCTTTTGAGCTCAGCTGACCTCTCTTACTCTGAAAATTCAAACAGAGTTTAGTCTTGTTCTCTCACCACTTTGATTACTTTCCCTAACCATAGTAGTTACTTCATTTTCTTTTTATTGGGTCTTTTAGAATACGCCTTTTTGAGAAGGGGTTTCCAGATATACCTTGGATCAAGATATATTCCTGTGATACTTCGTTTGGTTTAGAGGAGAACATGTAACTCTTTTAAATTTTTTATTTTTATATAATTTCTCATACCTATAGAAAAAGTTGCAAAAATAGGACAAATAATTCCCCAGATGCCTTTTACGCAGATTTCCTACATTATATGTTAATGTTTTACTATATTTGCTTTAGTATTGCTTTGTCTCTCTCCTACATACACACACACATACGCTTTTTTTCCTGAATTATTTAAGAATCAGTACAGACATGGTGTCCCTTTACGCCTAAATATTTCAGGGTGTGGTTCCTAAAAACAAGGCTCTTACATACTCACACGGCACTCAAGAAATCAGCAACATACTGAAAACTAGTGCTACTAACGTGGAGATTTTATTCAGGTCTCACCCTTCAACGGCAGTAAAATCCTTTGAAGGAAAAGGCAATGTGAATGCAAGCAGTTCCCATTCAGTCATCCTACCTCATTAGCCTCCTCGACCCTGGAGTAGTTCCTTTGTGTTTTATGACTCAGTTATTTTTATAAAATTCCCCTCGCTTTGGGTTGCCGAGCTCCTGGAGACGCTCCCCAGCAGCGACCCTGGGGTACTTCCCGGCCGCCACAGGCGTGTGGTTCCTGCTCCAGGCAGTGTCAGCTGTGACTGGGCTGAGAAGGGGTTGGCGGGCCGGGCCCGCCCCGCCCCGCCGTGAGGCTGCTGCTCTGTGGCTCCTTCCTGTGTGCCGAGTAGTATCAGTGTGGGGATTTTAATACGTGTTGCCAAACTGTTCATAACTTATTCTTTTTATTAAACACTTGGCAAATCCTTTGCTGACCGTCTTCGCCCCTCCTTGTTAGCAGGATGCTCAGTGTGTTCAGGGGCATCTCCCCTCGTCTTCCCTCCCCAGGCATGCCGGAGAAGCAGAGAGAGGGGCTCCAGGAAGAGCTGATCGACATCATCCTCCTCATCTTGGAGCGGAACCCTCAGCTGCACTACTACCAGGGTTACCACGACATCGTGGTCACGTTTCTGCTGGTGGTAGGCGAGAAGCTGACACCGTCCCTGGTAGAAAAATTGTCTACCCACCACCTCAGGTACCAGCGCAGAGGAATACAAAAGGATGTGGGATCCCTCCTCAAGCCCCCCTGGGGACCACTCCTCGGCCCGTTTGCTAGTCTCTTTCCAGTGGTGGGAACCCTGTTCTACCCCCTCGGCCCTGATCTGAGCATTTGGTCTGACCAAGCTCATTGAATTGTCTCCGTCCAGGGATTTCATGGATCCAACAATGGACAACACCAAGCATATATTAAACTATCTGATGCCCATCATTGACCAGGTGAATCCAGAGCTCCATGACTTCATGCAGTGGTATGTATACGTTTCCATTTGTGTACACGCTTGCACACGCACACCCACACCCCTTTGACTTTCTCCTGGCCCTGGTCTCTTCCTCACAAGTCCAGCTCAATCGCACCACCATTGTATGTTGACAGGCGTTAAGTTTTTCCAGATTGTCCTTTCTGTTCGCCAGTGAGCTGGATAATTCAGGTCTGTACAGTCTGGGAGCACTTTTTTGGGTACTGTGCTCTTGTGGGGATACGAGAGATGTACAGCACATGCCCTTGAGGAGGTTACATCTGGTGGGGAGGGCTGGGGAGGTGAGTATGCCGAGGTGGACTTTGAGGTTATTGCTTCAGGAAAAGGACATACTACTGTAGGATCCCGAATCGAGAAGGACAAGGCCATCCGTGGGTTGTTTTATTCTCTAGGTTCCAAGGAGAAGAAATATTTCTTTGCAAATCTTATATGATTTTTTTCTCTTCTGTGTAATTGGAAATGAGTCCTTGGGCCAACACCTCACCCCCCCCCCTTTTTTTTAATGTCTGTGTCTTAAGATGTTTCAATCATCTCACGTTAACTGAACAATTAATACAGTTGTGTCTTTAAGCCTGAGAATATGTGCAAACCATGGTATCGTTCTGTGAAAACAGACTTCTTCTTCCTGTTATTGACACTGGTTAGCCATTAGGACAGCAGCCAGCGAGATAAGGCAACCAGGACCCCATCATAGTATTAGTGTCATGATGGTGGGTATGTTTTAAGGATTTTGTATTCGGTGAGAAGATGCTGAATTCCTAGGGGGCTGAATTTTCCAGAGAGTGTATCTCCCAAATTCTTTCTTAATAAGCACCGAGGACAAAGATGTCCCAGGGAGCGGAGAGGGACAGCCTGTCAGGGAACCTAATGTCTGGATTTCCTTGCTCCTAGTGCCGAGGTGGGAACCATCTTTGCCCTCAGCTGGCTCATCACCTGGTTTGGGCATGTCCTGTCTGACTTCAGGCACGTCGTGCGGTTATACGACTTCTTCCTGGCCTGCCACCCGCTGATGCCCATTTACTTTGCAGCCGTGGTAGGTACAGGCCACAAGCCAGCAGCTAGGTTCCCCATCACCCATTCCAACTCAATCGTTTTCCCTCAAGGGAGACCAGGTGATTTTGGAAAGATGGGAAAGAGCATTTCCCAGACTGGTGCCCCTGGACGCCGCTCTGTGCAATGTGAATGGGAGTGTTATGGGGAAAGAAAAGGCTCTGTGTAAAAATAGGATTGGGAAATGCTTGGTTAAACCAAGTTAAAGAGATCTGTTTCCTGCATGATTCTTCTGAACCTTTAAAATGCTCATGTGCATAATGAATTGTCCATGTTCCTCTTGACATCCCCCGGAACTAGTGTAGACTGCCAGCTCCAGGCCAGGGAGGGAGAAGGTGCAGTACGACGACAGCGGGGACACTGGCAGGGCTTGATGGGCTTCCCGTTCCATGGAGGTGCCTTCACTGCTCTTGAGAGGGGAGCAAGCCTGTTCTTTCTACTGCTTTGAACCATTTTTTTCTGTGTGGGAGCTCCAGGAGTCTCCCTGTGAGCCCTTTTCTTCTCTTCCTCCTAAAAGAACCTCCTTCATTTTGTTGGTCGGCCTTCCGCATCCTGGGGTGGAAGTCTGCCTGTAGCAGGAAGGGCCAGCCCCCTGGGAAAAGCATACATACGTTATTCCTTCCTAGATGGATACAAGAGTCTGCTGTCTGTTACCGATTTAAATTCATCTCTAAGGAGAATGACGTGCAAGCGGCGAAGGCCCTGCTTGTCCCGGTCTCTGATGCAAGGCCTTGCTCCCCACAGATCGTGTTGTATCGAGAGCAGGAAGTCCTGGATTGTGACTGTGACATGGCCTCGGTCCACCACCTGTTGTCCCAGATCCCTCAGGACCTGCCCTATGAGACCCTGATCAGCAGAGCTGGAGACCTGTTTGTTCAGTTTCCCCCGTCCGAACTTGCGCGGGAGGCATCTGCCCAACAGCAGGCCGAGAAGTGAGTGAGGCGGAGGCTCTGGTTGACCTGGGGGTGTCTGTGGGTGAGCAGAAGTGGTGGAGGATTGTGTCTGCCGGGCGCCGGGCTGGGGGATGTCTCCAGAGATCTAAGCTCCAGCCAGCAGAATCCCTACCTCGGTCTTCACGGCTCTTTATCCAGAATAGCCTTGTGAGCAGTGGACGGCTCTGCCCTCAGCCTCTGTGATAATCCCGTTTTTCTGTCTCTTCTTTCATTGCGTGTCCTTCTTCTGTCTCCTCCGCCTCTGCAGGACAGCCGCCTCTACCTTCAAAGACTTTGAGCTGGCATCAGCCCAGCAGAGGCCTGACACGGTGCTGCGGCAGCGGTTTCGGGGATTCCTGCGACCTGAGGATCGAACGAAAGACGTCCTGACCAAACCAAGGACCAACCGCTTTGTGAAGCTGGCAGTGATGGGGCTGACGGTGGCACTTGGAGCGGCCGCCCTGGCTGTGGTGAAAAGTGCCTTGGAGTGGGCCCCCAAGTTCCAGCTGCAGCTGTTCCCCTAAATGCCAGGGAGGGCGCTGCCTCCTCCATTACGTTGAGGTTTCACCCTTCCATGGAAGGATTGGGAGGGGGTGGAATTTCCTTTATTAAAAGGGTTTCTGTCAAGGGTTTTCTATTCCTGCCAGGCCCCCACCCTGCCTGCCCATGGCTCACCTTTGCTCCAGAGCCCACTGGCACCTGAGAGCTGCGCTCGGAGGCCGAGCCAGGCCGCGGGCCTCCTCTCCCTCCCCACCGCCCTGCCCCTGCGCTGCCCGCTGCCGCCTCTTGGCGGTGGGCACCAGGGGTTTCTTGAGCTGCCCGTGGCCCTGGGAACCCACCGGGCCTGGTTACTGGGGACCTTCTTAGCTGCCCCGTAGCAAGTAAGCTGGGCCACCAAGGGCCCTCCTCGCGGTGCCTCCTGTTCCGTCTGCTGCCACTGGCCTGAGGAGGAAGGAGCTGCTGCCGTGGGAGTTAGACCTTGGAACCGAGGCGAGGGACAGAGGCTGCTAGCCGGGTGCAAGACCGGCCCCTCTCGAGAGCAGCTCCGTTAGCTGGTCAGAAATCAGACAGATGTGAAGTAGGTTACTAGGTAAATCCTATCTATTTTCAGCCTAGAAATCACTTGGGCATTTCCAGTCAAACAGGAAGGAATGTGAGGTTGCAGGGCCCAGATGTAACCTGGTTTTGCCTGCCTTCTTTTTCCTCCCTGTTCTCTCACAAGCCACACGATGTTGCTTTTAAAGGACACTTTTATTACTCTTTTTAGAATTACATATACACCCAACATGTAAAGTACCCTCACTCTGAAAATGATAGTTCCTTCACGGGAAAAACGGTCCTCATCAGCAAGATGAGCTTCTAAGACCCTGAAGTTTCCTTTCTCCTCGACTGTTGAACGTCTCACTTGAGCTAGAGCCGCTGTGTGTTTACAGCCCCGCACTTCCAGAGCGCCCACGGGCCCACTCTCCTTCCTTCCTCTTCTCCTCAGACCACTGTTCTCCCAAGTAGGCACCCACTCGCTCCTACCTTGGCTTCGTTTGGGGGATTCAGTTTATCTTCTCAACTGCTGGTCTCTCCTTCCTGGTTGGAAATGTCATTGGAGACTTGTCAGCAACCAGAAGGAACACACCAGCCTGAAGAGTATGGGAGAAGCTGAGAACAGCCAGCTCCCGCCCCAAGCTTCTGGAGGAGTCTCCAGGCCTTCGGGGACAAGACGGATCATTCAGTCCTTCTGGACCACTTTTCTTGTAAGCGAAACCAAGTTTGTTTGAGGTTAACTCTGGCTTGAAAAAAAAGTGCCTTTTGCTGCTTTAAAGAATTGAGGTGTAGAGTATGAAGCAGCCATGTACTTTCATTTTCCTGTCTCTTGGGCACTGTTCTCTTGGCAGGTGTTTTCTTAAAGGGAACGTGCCAGAAGTCCTGTCCCTTAGCATACCGAGACGGCAGAGTGGGGGGCACTTAGTACGCCAGGCAGCCGGCAGGCCCAGGGCAGTGAGGGGTCTCTACGGCGAGTCACGTGAAGTGACACTAAGCACTTTAAAACAAAAGGTTAAAGTGATGGGTCATTCTCTGTAGCAGGAGTCCCACTTGGGGTAAGCGTAATGTGGATGGATTAATCTAGACAGTGATGGAGACATGAAGACAAAGGAAATTCTTCCAGGACCCGGTCCCAGGCTTCTCCCCCGGCAAGCTTGTCCCCTTGCCGCCTTCACAGATGCACAGCTCCCCTGCCGCAGCGCTGGGGCCTAAATGCTGAAGGAATTGATGGGCAAGAGGGGCGGAGGGGCATAGGATCACAGGCTTTGGATCCCAGAAGGCAAGTGGCACAGGCTTCTGTTGTAGCCTTAGGAGGGGGTTCATTTGTTTTGTAGCTTTGCTGACATTGGGATTCTCCCTGCCAACGAGAAGAAAGCATTATCCTTTTACCTTCAGGTGGTTTACTATTCTGTAAAGAATATGTGTAAATAGTTTGTACAGAACCCTGTATAAAATAAACAGCCATATGTGGTTACTAGTCAGTCTCCTGACATTCCGTCCTGTGCTCCCTCACGTCCCGCTCCTGGCCTGGGACTGTGCTGGAGTCTAGGGACTCTTGGGTGGCCTTGACTTACGTGGAGAGCTTGGGGAACACCTGCAGTCCTGTTTCTACTTCACCTGCAAGAGGTACGACCTACCCGTTCCAGGTACTGCCCGGGGGCACTGGCCCCAGTTAGGCAGTGCAAGTGACGTGGGACCTTGGTCCAGGGGGATCTTGCCTGTTTTCCGCATACTTCTGGGGATGCTTTAGGCTCAAAAGGCGGACATTTGGCTTGGGAACCTAATCAGTCTGATGTGAAGGCAACTTTATCTCCACATGTAATTCCCATCCCCAGAGGAGCTGCTGAGAGCGGTTCTTGCCAAGCTCTTCCCACACCTCTTAACTGCCAGCCATTGGGTAGTGGGAACCCAGAGCAGTGCCTTGAGCATGGGGCCATCTTGGAGGCAAGAATCCATGTTGTCTGGGACATGTTTTGATGCTTCCCTGGCCCAGAGTGGGGGTGTGAGGGCACCCAAGCCGGACAGGCATCACTCAGCTCTTGGACCGTGTCCCACCACCCTAGGCCAGCACACACACCCCCCCCCACCACACCCCCCCCGTGCTGCCCCCTGGTTTGACACTCATGGAGTCCACAGGGCTGGCCAGGACACCGCCCTGCTTCCGGGAGCTCACACACCAGACAGTTGCACTGAACAAGCAGGTTGCTCTGAGTGGCAAATTTGGTGGTGGTTTTGTCGAGTTGATGGTTGACTATGGAGAAGTTTTGGTAATTAGAAGGTTGAAGGAAGTACATGTGTGATATGATAAATACTTGGGTTTTGTCCCCAGTTCCCCTAACAGCCTGGGAATTTCCCGATGGGAGTGTCTTTGGTTGTTCACAATGATTCCCTTTTGATTCCAGGTGAGTTTATGCTAATGAGGTGACAAGGTAGGGCGACTGGAGAGTTCCGGGAATGGGCAGGTCAGCAGAAAGACCAAGTGATTGGAGGGTGGGACTTCCAGCCCCTCCCAGACCCCCAGGGAGGGGAGGAGATCCTGGGGAGCCATGGCTACACAACACAAACTCTGGACCAGAGATCTCGCAAAGCTTCTGGGTGGACACCTCAAGGTGCTGGGAGGGTAATGCTCCCAGAGGGGGCTTGGGGGCACCGCACCTCCCTCCCCCACGCCTTGGCCTATGCATCCCTTCCATATTACTGTTTGCAGAGTTGTATCCTTTATAGTAAATCCGTAAAGGTTAGTGAAGTTGTTCTGAGTTCTGTGAGCCCTTCTAGCCAAGTATTGAACCTGAGGGGGTGTCGTGGAAACCCCTGAATTTGTGGTTGGCCGGGCAGAAATGTGGGCACCCCGGGCACCCCATTTGTGGCTGGCATCTGAGGGGGGGCAGGCTCGTGGAACTGAGCCCTTTAACCTGTGGGGTCTGATGCTACTTCCCGGTAGTTATGTCAGAATCGAGTTGAATTGTTGGGCCGGGAGCTGTTGGAGAATTGGGGCAATGGGGTCAGAAAATGCCACACGATACTTAAGGTGGAGGGGAAATTGTGTGAAAACAGCTGAATAAAAAGTGTGCCCGTCTCGTAGACAAACGGAGTGGGTCGTGCCAGCGTGAGGGGACCTGCGGTTGAGGCCCTGGAGAAGGGGGTTGGGACTCTCTCGGGGGCAATCTGGGGGGCCGGGGTGGCAGGACGGCCAGTGTCACTTCCGGGCGGTGTGGGCGTCTGCGAGTGCGAATCGGGCCTCCCACGCGGGCGGCGCGGGGAGCTGCGGCGGGGGGGGGGGGGGCGGGCAGCAAACGGCGCGCTGGCGTGAGCGCTTCACCTACGCGGCGGTGAACGTGGACGGGCCCTTCACGCTTCCAGCCAGCCCCGCGCCACGCCCCCCCGCCCCCGCGCGCCCTGGGCTCCTCCAGGGATTAAGTGGGGACTACAGGGAAGAACAAGCCGGAGGCTTTTGCCAAATGCAACCAAGAGGTGAGGGGGCCTGAGGCTCGGCCTGGCTTGATCTTCTTTCCCCTGCCCTGCGTCCCCTCGCCCCCTCACCCCTCATCCTTCTGCGGTGTCTCCCGCTGCCTTTCTCCCTGTCCTTACAAAGGCCCTCTCTTGCTGGTGGTCTCCCCGATTGACCGATGGTTGTTTGCCCAGCAGCTTTTGTGAGCCAGCAAGGCTGTGGGGTCGCCTCCAACTTGCTGCTTTTGAAGTGAGTGGCTTTCCTGCCAGACACCCCCCCCCCGCCCCGACTCGAGAGGAAGACGTGTTCGCTTCGGCAGGGGAGGGGCAGCCCGCCCTCCAGGGCCGCGGCTGCTCCCATCGGAGGAGGCGCGGTCTTCCACTCGCCGTCCCCCGCCCCAGCAGAGAGACTGGCACCCAGGTCCGCCGGGACCTCCGGCTGCTGGCTCAGGTAGGTGGCTCCAGTCCAAAGGCCGTGGGGTTCAGTTTCGAGTCTGCCCCGGTGAGTTGGCAGTGGGCTCTCAGTGGTCTGGGCCCCCGGCAATGGGCTGACCCCTTGGGAGGGGGAGGCTCCTCCACTCAACCCGCAGCAGGGAGCACTCAAGGCCCGGCTGTCTTGGATCCTTCCTGGTGCTGGACGCGGAGCCTGGGACAGCCCGCACCCCTGCACTGGTACTCCGGACCCTCCGCTTGGCTGCAGCAGACCCAACTTCTCTGCCAAGTGGCTGAGTGAGCCGAGCCGCACGGCAGCCCCCGGCCTGTCCTGTCTCCACTGTTGATACAGCCATGGCTAAAGAAATACTCCATTAATACCTCTTAATGCTATCGGACAGAGAATGGTACAAGGCCCCGGGAAAGGCGACAGCGTGGGGCGTACTGGGGGTGAGGAGGACTGGGGTGAACCGAGAGCCACAGTCCCCACCCTGGCCCAGCCCTGCCCTGTGGAAATGAGGGCCCAGGGTTACAAGTGTTGTCTCTTTCAAGAGAAGCTGGGCATCTAGGTTTTGATGCAGTCTCTCTCAATGTAAAATCATTGGCAACCAAATTTCTAAAATACTGGGGAGGGGGCGCCTCGGTGGCTCAGTCGTGAAGCCTCAGGTCATGATCCCGGGGTCCTGGGATCGAGGCCCACATCGGGCTCCCTGCTCCGCGGGAAGCCTGTTTCTCCCTCTCCCACTCCCCCTGCTTGTGTTCCCTCTCTCGCTGTGTCTGTCAAATAAATAAAATCTTTAAAAAAATAAAATACTGGGGAGACTGGTTACAGCCTGTACTGAGAGAACAGGTCTCTGCTTAACTGTTGCGCTCAGGCCCCTGAGGGCTGCGAGACACTGGCCCTGGTGCAGGGGTGGGGGGGGAGGGAGCTGGGGACAGAATACCTCCCGTCCCCACCGGGCCCCATCTCACTGTGCTGCAGCCCTGCTCTCCTCCCCGGCAGGGGCTCTGTCTGACCCTTTCTTCCTCCCAGGGCAGCGAGGCTGGCAGAGCACAAGACCCTCATGTTCTCAGAGGACTCTCTGCTCCCAGTGCCTGGGGTCAACGCTTGAGCCTCCGGGGACAGGGGGGCAATGCCTGTCCAGGGACCAGAACGAGCCCTGCCCCAGCCCCCAGCCCCAGCCCAAACCACACGCCCCAACTTCTGGAGCCTGGAATCCAGGCAGGCCTTGAAGGGCAGAGACGCCCTCCGCCTGTCTTGACGGTGATCCACATGGAAGCTCAGACGACGTGTTCACCATCAAGTACCGGATCTCAACGGGGAAGGGGGCTTGGTCAGAGAAGGCGGCAAAACTTCCATCTCTTTCATCTCTGACCAGCACAGACTGACACCAAAACTGTGCCATCTTGCCTGAGGTATTAAAATGGGGATGGCCAGCCCCGCCCCTCAACTGCAGCAGCTTCACGTGTTCCTGAAAGATCGCTGTCCTCCAAGCCCACAGGGCTGCAGCAAGGCTGGCCTGCCGTCCTTGCCCTCCCCCAGCAAGGACCCATCTGCAGACCCACTTCCTGCCTGACCCAAGAGCGTGCAGCCCCTCAAGTGGGCACAGGAGTGCCTCGACCGGGGCAAGGATCCCCGTGCAGGTCACACCCTCGCTCCACCACTGCCAGGGGTTACCGGACCCTGCCTCAGTGCCCACGGAGCTCGCCATCCTGCCCGTGTGCAGGGTCCCAGCCCGTGACGCTTTCACGCCCCCTTACGACATCACACGCATCCCTTCCTGGAAAGCCATTTTAATTAGCTTACACAGGCAGCAAAGAGGGAGACATGGAAGCTGAACCTGATGCGCTGTGCTTTAGACACCGCCAGGTCTCCCCCTGGCTCCGAACGGGCTTAGCAGCAGCTGTCTAACACGCCACAGGCCTCCGACAGCAAAGACAGAGGAGAGTCAGCCCCAGAGAGCCGATGGGGAAGCGGTGGGCTCTGGGTGCTCAGCGTTCAGCAGACGAGGGCGGTGGAAGGGGGAGAGCGTGGACTCACACGGGGCTCTCAGAGGCTCCATCCAGCAGGGCTGTGTTTAAGTCTGGGTCAGGTGGAGGGAAGAGCCGCAGAGAAGAGCTGAGAGGTCTGGCCGGCAAGCCCCAGAGGAAGGGCAAAGGCCCTGGGGCAGACGCAGCCATGGACAACACCGACCGCAAGCTTAGGCAGGGCCCCCTGCAACACCCCTTGCAAACAAAGCCATCCGCACAGCTCGGGGGCCTTGGTCTCTACAAGGCCTGTCTCAGCCATGCGCAAAGGCATCTCCCAGGGAAGAAATCAGAGCCAAAGCACCAGCCCTGTCCCACAGCAGCATGGGGATGTGGGGCTGGGTCAGCGTGGGGACCAGGCCATCCTCAGCTAGTGGCAGTTCTGACAGCTGGGGTGGCAAGGAATCCCATTCACCCGGCAACGGCAGCCCCCACTGGTGTCTCCTGGGCCCTGGAGGATGGGGAGGAGAGAAGGTCATGACAGTGAAGACAGTGCCCTCCCTCCATCACACCCTCAAAGCACTGCACGCCCCCACCCCGGGCCTTTGCTCAGGCCGGTCCTCCTGCTATGAACGGCCCCCCTGGCCTCAGCTACCTGATGGAGGCAGTCAGTAAGACCTTTCTGGGCTCCCACAGCGCCCCCAATTACATGGTCTCAGTCTATACTCCCCTGGACCCAGAGGAGACAAAGGATGTGACAGATCTTTGCATATCCTGGGTGGGCCCTGCACCCGGGCCCCAGAGACAGGGCGGCTCCCTCTGCCTCCGTCTGTCCTGGTGTCCACCTGGATGGAAGGACAAGCCCCCGTCTCCAGAAACAGACTCCTAGTAAAGACAGCTGCCTTCCGTGCAGCGCTCACCACAGACAGCCCGCGGAGCACCTCCCTTGCACGTTTTCAGCTGACTCAGGAGAAGGCGGGAGAGGCCCTGCCACCGTCTCTGCCAGTGTCCCCACGTTATAGATGAGCAGCCTAACCCCAAGGCCAGGGTGCGCGCACCACCGGCCCGCTCGCCTCGGACCCCAGACCGACTCCTCATCGCTGCCCTGGGCGGGGGCGGGGGGGAGGGGTCAGCCAGCTTTTTCCGTAAAGGGCCGGTTCCTTCAGGCTTCTGGGGCCATATGGTCCCGGCCTTTGTGGGCCAAATGCGGCCGCAGACAGGACACAACGGAGGTACTGGGCTGTGCTCCCAGAACACGCTACTTAGGGACAGGACACTTGGATTTCATATCATTTCACAGCTCACAAGATAGTCTTCTGTTCTTGGTACTTTGCAAACACTTAAAAAAATGTAAAAAAACGTTCTTACTTTACCAGCTGGACAGATACAGGCAGTAGTCAGATCTGGCCCAGGGGCTGTCCCCCGTTCTCGGGCAAGGCCGCCAGGGCACCTCCCCTAGCACCCCCAAGCCTCTGCTCTCCAGAGGACTCACCCCGGGTCCCCAGCGCGGGCCCTTGGTGACCCAGCAGATTTCCGTGTGGCACACAGTGCAGCGGATCCAGTCACAGCCGTCCTTCTTCTGCACCACGATCCGGCACTGCGGGCAGTGCATGGCCTCGCCCTGCTGCAGCATCGACTGGGGCGGGGGGGGGCGGGGGGGGGCGCTTCAGCTCCCGCCCCCTGCAGAGGGAAGCCGGCTCTCCCCTCTGGAGTCCGGGCTCACTCTCCTCCGCGGCTCCACCAGGCCTCGTGTCTGTGGACCTCTTCCTGCTGCTTGCCACCCGCCCACCTGTCCTAAGTAGCTCCCATTTCTGGATGGTGATGACACGAGAACGGGGTGAGAGCACTCTCTGAGACGCCCCCCACCCGCGGAGAGCTCCCAGCGCTGCAACCTCCAGGCCCTCAGCCCCGACCCTGCCTCACCCTGAGCATCTCTGTCGTCTGCCGGGCGGCCACGTCATTCTGAGCCCGCAGGGCCAGGTCGTCCTGGTACTCCTTGCAGTTCATCTGCTCGTGGATGGCCTGCAGTGGGGTGAGGGGCACGAGGTGAGAAGGTTCCTCGAGGGGTTAAGAGGCTGAGGGACGTGAGGGGGCACTTAATGCCTCCAGACGATGGCCCGGACAGGGCCTTGCTTTATACACCAAGCACCCATTTTAGGGAAGAGAACACGGAGGCCAGGGAGGGGAGGCCAGGGTCGTCCCATATGATGATAATAATACCCACAGGTGCCAAGTCCGGAGGGCAGAGAAATCCCTACACCCCCTCTCCCCACGACTGCAGCCCCTCCGTGCCTGGCTAGACTGCCCTGATCACAGGCCCGATGCTCCGCAACCAAGCTTACTTAGGCTGTGACCAGGCTCAGACCTGTCTACTCGCCCAAGACCAGTCTCTTCGGTGGTCAAGTGCTGAGATGATGAGGGGAGGGAGGGGCACGAGGTCAGGGTCCGGCAAGACTCCATCTGGGGCCAGCGTTGGGGTCGGTCTGTGACTGGGATCGGGATTCAGTTAGAGGCCAGGGTCAGGACTCAGTCCTGGGCTGAGGCTCAGTCTAGGTTGAGGTTCCATCAAGGGCCAGGGCTTGGTCCAAGGCTTAGGCTCAGTATGGGGCCCAGGTCAGTTCCCATCACGGACATGCAGCTATCTGTCCTGACAGGCCAGTGTCACAGCTCCTTTCCCAGGAGAACAAGCACTGAATTGCAGTGAGCTCCTGGCAGGACGAGGGGGATGGACAGCACGGGTCCCTGTCCCCACCTTACAGAGCAGGCAGTTGACGTGGAAGCACACCGGGCAGGTAAACTCGTTGACATCATCCTCAAAGAAGCACCATCCCTTGCAGTCCGGGGTCTTGCAGTGGTAGCTAAAGGCACTGCGGTTTTCCGCGATGGAGACACCCAGGTCCAGAAACCGCTGGTAATCCTCGGGGGGCAGCAGCTGCCAAAAGGCCACAACCCACAGCCCGGTTTGCTCGGGGTGCAGAATAGCCGATAAGGGCCCTCCCTGCCCCCAAATATCCTCCAGGAAGCCCCCAACCCATAAAGTCCAACCTAGCTCCGGCTCTTTACTTCGCACCACCCTCGGTGTTTAAAAACTCCATTCAAAAGTGGATTATAAGTTCTAGAGATGGATGGTGGTGATGGTTGCACAACAGTGTCAGTGTACTTAATACCACAGAACGGTACACTTAAAAATAGTAAAAATGAAAAAAAACAAGAAAAATGGTAAATTTTGTTATGTGTACATTTAAGGAAAAAAATGAACAAAAATAATAAATGGCAATGCTGGGGAAGATGTGGTTAAGCTAGTAGTCTGGTACATCACACTCTGGGAAAGCAACGTGGCAGCTGTGTTTCAACAAAATTTCTCCGACCCATTGGGCCTCACTCCACTTCCACTGAGTTTATCCTAAGCATAGAATATATAAGAAGAGACAGTATGCAAAACGTTCCTTGAAGCATTCATTACAAACTGAGAAACGGGAATTATTACAAGAAGAGGTGTAAGCAAAATAGATGCCGTAAGATTTATGATAATCCTTAGAAAAATTCTACGGCAAAAGAGCAAAAGTTGTTATATCCATGCTGGTAACAATGAAGAAAAAATCATGCCTACTTTCTATATCTGAATTGGGTGGTGGTTACAAGAGTTACATTTGCCAAAACTCACCCAACTGCATGCTTATAAGGGCGCATTTTATTGCATGCCAAGTTTCCTTTAGTAAACTTGATTTAAAAAGGAATAAAGTTATGTCTGCCCACAGACACCAAGGGAAACAGGAAAATGCAGTCAGGGATTCCCTGGGGTGGCAGGGTTGTGGGTGACTTTTCTCTTTGATTTCTGTTCCTGTTCTATGTGGTTTAGGCATGTGTTTTGTAAAGATAACCTCCACTGCATTACGCTGCTAATCCCTGCCCCTTTTTCCCTCTGCCACACCTGACCTTCTCTGAGTCTTGGGTCAACCCCCAAGGGCTCTGGGGAAGCATGGGCCCTGCAGCCCCTTGGCAGGAACTCCGGTCCCATCACAATGTTGGCAGGGATGGACCTCAAGGAAAAACCTCTGGGTAATCACCATGGGTGCCAGGACATATGGAATGACTGACTCCATGTCTGGGAGCTTTCCAGGCCGCAGTGAGAAGGCCTTAGCAACCCCCTGAAGCCGCCCTTCCCTGATGCCCCACAGACAACAGATAAAAGGGGCTGTTCTTGGTGCAGGTGGAAGTTCCCCAAGCTCTACCCTTTCTGCCCCCCCCCCCACCTTTTCAGCTGAGGTAGACCCCCTGGGCTCCAGGAAATACTAGGAGCAGTCAAGGAGGTTCGCAGAAGCAGGATCCTAAGGGAGAGGCAGGAGGAACAGAGGTCTTGGGGATGTGCCTGTGGGGTCTCCCATGTGGACCTCAGCCACCTTTGACCCTGCCTCGTGTTTTGGCCTGGGAATCCCAAGACGCCCATTTCTGAGAAGGCCCTTCCCAGCAGTTTAAAAACCATGAATGAAGCCCAATGGTCAATTTTCCAGGTGGGGATATGGAGACTCACAGAAGGGTGAGAACTTGGTAATAATATTAATAATAGTAACAGTGAATGCGCTCGCCGGGATGCCTACAGCACTGGAATGGACTGCTGGAGGAATGGCCCCATTTATTCATGTCTCCCTGATGCCACACCCTTGGGTGGTGCCCTCTGGCAGGGACTCTGGGCTTGAGCATGCTCAGTGGGAGGGTAGCAAGGGAGCGAAGAGGGGAGGTACTCTTGCACTGGAGCCCCCTGCTGGCTGCTCTTGTAACCTGAGGACCATCAGCTGGGGAGCTGGCCTGGCCAGCTTGACGCAGCGAGAGAGCAAAGTGGAAAGAGGCCCAGCCGCACCCCCTGCCACTGCAGGTGAGGCCATCATGAATCAGTCCAGGCCAGCTGACCCACTAGCTAAACCCACCTGAGGCCGGCCAGGCCCAGCAGGAGCTAGAAAAATCAGTTGCTACAAGAATCGTCTGGCTAAGCCCAACCCCAATGACTAACTTGCAGATTCATGAACGAAATGAACAGTGGTTGTCTGAAGACACTATGTCTGGAAAACCTGTTACGCAACAAAAACAAACTGATACGAGGGCTCACCCACCATGTGTCAAGCACTACTCTAGAATCTTTACACACACCCTTCTCTTATATTCTTCACAGCCTTTGAAGAAACTATCTTCGACCCTAACTGAAATGAGAAAAGCAAGGCATCGGCTGAGTATCTGACTTGAGGTCACCGGGGCCAATGGGCCCAGGTTGCCCACACCTAACGCCTCTGCTGTCTTTCCTTCACAACGGTGGTTTCTTTACCAGCTACATCCCCCAAGTCCTGTCCTCCTCACTGCTTGGCCCCCAGCATCCCACGCAGAAGGCTCTGGATAGATGTGTGCTGTCTAAGATGCGCCGGCTCAGGGCATGCCCCCCCCCCCCCCGGGCTCCCAGGCCTTACCGCCCGGATCTCTCTCTCCAGCAGCTTGCCTGAGCACGAGTAGGTGTTGTCAATGAAGGGGCAGGAGACCTCGGCCTCCTGGCTGTTGCGGATGGTGCCCTGCAGACACTCCCTGGAGGGGGAGTGGGGTGAGGAGTGGAGGTTAGGGTCATCTGAACCCCATCTGACTCCTCACGTGGTGAGGCCTGACCCCAGGGAGGCTTTTCTTCAGTACCTCCCTTCCTATCCCTCCACCTCTGTCTACCCCGCCACCACCCCCACTGCTCTGGTCTAGGCCCCCATCACCCCTCGCCGGGAGGACTGTGGGCACAGCTTCACTGGGACCCCTGTGTCCACCTGTCCCCAGCAGCCTCCCACCCCGACCTGCCCAGAACAAACCTGCACCCCTCACTACGGCTCGCAAGAACCCCACGGACAGGTCCTCCCTAACACCTCTCTGTCCATCCCTCTGCTCTGGCCACACCGACCCCTGCTTGCCGCAGATGGGCCAGGCACACCCCTGCACCAGAGCTTCTGGTCTCTGTGCAAGTGCTACCTCCCGTGGGGCTTCCCTGACCCCCTCCTGAAGCAGAGCCCCTGGGTTTTCTTTCTTCGTAACTCACCGGTACTTAGATCTGACACAATTTACAAGTATACAAGTCATGATTTGATTACCAGCAGCCTCTCCACTGGAAGGTAAGCTCCAGGAAGCAGGAACAGCTTTTGTGTCCAACCCTGGATCCCTAGGCCTAGCCCAGTCCCTGGCACCCAGGGGCCATTCAACAAACACCTGCTGTGACGAAGGAGGACCCCGTTTCCAGAGCCCAGGGCTGGCAGCCTGCCCACCAGCCAGGCAGAGAGCGGGAACCAGTAGGCCTGAGCAGTGTGGCCGTGGGAGGCGGCAGGCCTCTCTGCACCCCACAAGCCTCCTTGGCAAAATGCGGAGACAGCGCCTACCTCGCAGGTTTTTGCGGCCATCCAATGAGATGTAAGCGCACGGGCCCCACCCACTCTCAGCCCTACGGTAACTGGCGGCTGCGAGAAACGCGGCCCTGCTGGGGGTGGGGGTGGGGGCCGCACCTGCAGAAGGCGTGCAGACACTCACGCAGCACCACGGCATCGCCGGGCGCCAGCACCAAGTAGCACACGGGGCACTCGGTGGGCTCGGTGTTCAGCACCAGGCTCCTCTGATCCAGCTGGACGTGCTGCAGGTAGTTCCCCTCCTGCTGCTGCTGCTTCCGCTGGGCACACGGGGTGGGGCCGCGGGGCGGGTCAGGGACTCAGGGGAGGGGCAGACCATGAAGGGGGCGGGACCAGGTCAGACCCCGGAGGCGGGGCAAAGCTGGGGGCGAGGCAGGATCCCTGGGTGGGGGTGGCCTGGCCGTGGGCAGGAGACGAAATGCTGGGAAGGGTGGGGCCAGCGCGGGGCCTGGAGGTGAGGGGGGAAGCCACGGGCGGGAGGCGGGCCAGGCTAGGGCAGGCTGGGGCAGGCCGGGGCTGCAACCAGGGGTCAAGCCACGCGAGGGAGTGATGCGGTAGGGAAAGGAAGGGGGTTAAGGTCTGAGGGGGTAGTCTAGGGTAACAGGGCTCACATCCCTGCCAAGAAGCAGGGTAGGGCTGGGCAGGGGGTGGGGTCGGAGCCGGTCAAGGTCACAGAGTGGGTCAGGGGTATGGAGGTGGTAATAAAGCTAGGGAGCAAGGCAAGACGGGAGAGGACAGGGTCTGGGCCAAGACTGTAGGTAAGACCACGAATGAGGTCATGGCTGGGGCGAGGCAAGGATAGCACTGGATCCAAGGGGAATGCAGGTGAGGGTTGGGGGGCATCCGATCAGAATGGGGAACACTCAGGATCTGGTATCTGTGTCATCAGGGCTTGTGTAAGGATCGGGGGCAGAGCTATGGGAGGGGCAGGACAGAGGGCGGGGTCAACCTCGCAGGGAGAGGTGAAAGGCTGGGTCCAGGCTCATAGGAAGTCAGGGGTGAATCACAACAGGGAGGGAGGGTGTCAGGAATAGTAGGGTCCAGGGTGAGGTGACGTCTGAGTGGCGCAGGAGCTAGGTCACAGGCGGATAAGGAGGTGGACAAAAGCATGGTCAGAGCTAGGGTACCGGAGTCACAGCCAGGGGAGTTGTCTGCACAGTGGGTGTGGAAGTCAAAGCTAGGGGCGGAGCCACAGCCCCAATGGGGGCGGGGCATGTGATCACAGCCAGGGAGCAGGGTCTCAGCACCTAAGACCTCCAGGAGAGGGCGAGTCACAGTCACGTGCAGAGTCAGCACCAGCGGTGGGCTCAGGAGGGGGCAAGGCGGCAACGCGGGAGGAGCGGCAATGCGGAGGTGCCTCCCTTCCAGTCCTACGCCTCCCCGCCCGGTCTGCGCGTGTTTGTCCCGGGACTTCCGCGCCCACCTGCTGGTACTGGCGCAGCGCCTCCTCCTCGCCCGCCAGGCGCGCTCTCTCCTCCTCGTCGGGCTGGTACGAGGCAGGGACCTGGTAGGCCTCAGGCCGCGCCCGACAGCACATCTCGCAGCCGGGCCTCGTGGGCTTGTTAATGAAGGTGCAGCCGGGGCACTGCCAGCCCACCTGGGAGCAGAGTCGGGGAGTGGGGGGTTGAGCACCGCGCGGGCAGTCGGGCGGAGGCGGGGCCCAGGAGCGCGGAGGTGGGGGCGGGGCCGGGGCGCGCGGTCACCAGCACGCGGAGGCAGGAGCGGCTTACCGGCGGGGGTTCGGGCGTGGCGTCGGGCTGGCCCCGCCCCGGCTCCTGGGGGACTCCGGGCTTCGTCGGGGCGGGCTCCAGAGGGCCCCGGGGCTGCAGCGTGAGGTCCTTGAAGCCCAGATCTAGGGAGGAGGGTTTAGGGGGTGGCAGATCCAGGCAGCCCACTTCGTGCACACTCTGAGCCAGCCAGGCGCCCTGCGGCCCCCCCACCCCCCCCGCACCGCTCCCTGCTCCCTGGGGGAGTCCAGCTCGGTTCCTCAAGTGAGCCTAGACCTGGCTGAATGTGGGGCTCCTACAGGGTCAGGGTCCCTCCTCCACCCGTGAGTGCTCCTGTGAGCCCGTGGCTTAAAAAGGGGCTTAAAACCCCGGGCCTAAAAACCGGCCTCCTATGCTCCTGAAGTCATGCACCTAGAGGCACAATCACTTCTGAGATGCTCCTGACAAATACTGAATCTGCATCCATTCACGAGGGGATAGTGGACAGGAAAAAAACAAAAAACAAAACTGGCCAGACTCTTCAAATATCAGGAAAGTCAAAGGAAGACTGAGGACACCAAAGATTGAAACACCCTGAGAGACATGACGCCACTGCCAGGTGTCTGGCTACAAAGGACATTCGTGCAACAACTGGTAAAATCTGGGTAACATCTGTGGATTAGATAACAGTATTTCATCATTGTTAATTTCCTAAATTTGGTAGTTGCATGTGGTAATGTAAGAAAATGATCCCTTTTCCAAGAACATGAACACTTAAGTATTTAGACGAGAGGGACATCATGTCTGCAACTTCCCAACAGCTCAGAAAAAATTTAGACATATACAAATAATTATATAGAGAGAATGACAAAGCAAAGTAATTGTGGTGAAATGTGAATATTTTGGGGAATCCACATGAAAGGTACTTGGGAATTTGTTATACAGTTCTTTGTACAATGTTGCAACTTTTCTATAAGTCTGATATACTTTCAGATGATAAGCAAAAAATTTAGAATAAACGCTATTACTGTCATCATCATATCCAATGTACAGATTTAGAAACCGAGGAACAGAGACAGGAAGGGACGTGCCTGAGGTCGTACAGCTGATGAATGCCGGAGCCAGGAGTGAACTCAGCCCCACTCCTCCCCCAGACCAGCTGCTCTCAAAATGGCTCTGAAATGGCTGCCTCCGGGGTACCCTTTGTCCTCTCTTCCCCACTATGCATAAGGTCCTCCCAGTGAGGGCTCCTGACCAAAAGCCTCGGGCTCTGCTCCCTCTCACCCTGCGATCTCAGGTGAGTCCCATGGCGCTCAGAGGGAGAGCCTCACCTTCCAGCATCCGCAGCTGCCTCTCCCGCTGCAGCTCCTGAGGGTTGAGTGAGGTGTTGCAGGCTGACAGCAGATAGAGGTAGGCACTGTCCCCATTCCGCCGCACCCCATGGGAGTGCAGGGTCTCTTGGTCCCGGGCCAGCCGCTGCCCAATCACCCACTGCTGCAGGACAGGCGGAAAGCCGTAGTCCAGGAATACCTGGGGGGCGCAGGGTATGGAGAGCGGGAGAGTGAAAAGGAAGGATCAGTGTAAAGAGAGGTAGAAGCAAAATGGGAAGCATGTGCCTTGATATGTCCCTTTAGTGTGGCCCCGCCCCCTGCCAACTCACCATGTCCTTGAGGGAAGCCACGGTCATGTCAGGACGCACGGTGAGCCAGATGCTGACTGTGTGCATCTGAGCATCCTCCACGCTCACCCACAGCCTGCGGAGAAGGTCACAGGTCCAACCCCGGCCGCCAGCTATTGGCACAGACGTGTCTGCCCACTTGTGCACGCGTACGCATGTGTACAGACGCAAGTGCACACGCCCAGGCCCCCCCTCACACACACACACACCCTGGGGTAGGGGCCTTTCCTGGATTCCCACAGCACTGGGCTTCCTTCTTGATCAGAACCCACCGCGTGAGCCCCTGCAATGGCTTGGCACTGCTCTGAGAATCAGATCCACGCTCACCGCGGCACAGCAGGGCCTCTGCGATCGGCCCCTCTCGGCTCTGCAGCCTCCTCTCTCATTCTGTCCTTTGGTCCCTAGCCAAGCCACCAACAGCCAACCACTATATGCCAAGACAGGTCAAAGCACTTCATATGTTTTAGCTCATTTAATCCTCTCCATGAACCCATGAGGCCGATACTGCTGTCACCGCTGCTTTATGGATAAAAACCCGAGGCATAGCCAGGTCACACTGACTCTACTGAATAAGCACTGAATGACTGTGAGAGGCAGGATTCCAAGCCGGTGTCATTCCAGAGAAACACCAGCCTTCTCAAGGACCCTTCAACATTTCTGGAAGATCAAAAGCATGAAAAGGAAGGGCTAAGATAAAAAACAAGAACAAAGGGGCACCTGGGTGGCTCAGTCGGTTAAGCGACTGCCTTCGGCTCAGGTCATGATCCCGGAGTCCCGGGATCGAGTCCCGCATCGGGCTCCCCGCTCAGCGGGGAGTCTGCTTCTCCCTCTGACCCTCCCCCCTCTCGTGTGCTCTCTCTCTCTCTCTCTCATTCTCGCTCTCTCAAATAAATAAATAAATCTTAAAAAAAAAAAAAACAAGAACAAAAACAAAACAAAACTGATCCCAAAGGAAACAGAAAAATCCGAATACAGAACAAGAAGAGCAAGGAGCAATCAGTACGTGAGGACAAGCTCCCGGAAATGTAAAACGTGACTCCTGACTAAACTAACCTTCAGCTCCAGCTCCAAGTTCACAAGAAAAACTGGAGAGCCTAAATGACAGGCTGAGACAGCAATTAAGAAATCCAGAATGTGGGAAAATTCTGGAAGTCCAAGACCCGGTTTCTTAAATTAATGGCATAAAAAGAGAAGGGGAATAAAAAGGACGATATTAAGAAATGTTACGCATAGATCTCCTTTGGCTCCTGACGGGAACAAACGTACTATAAAAATTGTTAATGAGATAATCAGGGAAATTTTAATATAAGCAGTATTAGAGGATTTTAAGGAATTATTGCTAATAATTCCTTAATTATTGTTAGGTGTGCTAATGAATCCGCGTTCATAAACAAGCCATGGGGAGGTAATGTACGGCACGGTGACTGTAGTTAACAATACTCTGTTGTATGTCTAAATATTGCTCAGAATAAGTCTTAAAAGCTTTTTTTTTTTAAAGATTTTATTTATTTATTTGACAGAGACACAGCTAGAGAGGGAACACAAGCAGGGGGAGTGGGAGAGGGAGAAGCAGGCTTCCCGCCGAGCAGGGAGCCCGATGCGGGCCTCGATCCCAGGACCCTGGATCACGACCTGAGCCGAAGGCAGCCGCTTAACGACTGAGCCACCCAGGCGCCCCTTAAAAGCTCTTATCACAAGAAAAAATAGGGGTGCCTGGCTGGCTCAGTCAGTAGAGCATGTGACTCCTTTTTTTTTAAGATTTTATTTATTTATTTATTTGACAGAGAGAGAGAGAGCACAGCAGGGGGAGCGGCAGGGAGAGGGAGAAGCAGGCTCCCCGCCGAGCAGGGAGCCCACCTGGGATCATGACCTGAGCCAAAGGCAGACGGAGCCACCCAGGCACCCCTAGAACATGGACTCTTGATCTCGGGGTGGTGAGTTGAAGTCCCATGTTGGGCGCAGAGATTACTTAAAAATAATAATAATCTGTAAGTATGTGAGGCAATGGACGTTAACTTATTGTGGTCATCACTGCACAATACACACATGTACCAAATCATATGGCATCCATCTAAAATGAATCTGAGCCTCCACTTCCAACGTGTGGACGGGAAGAGGGGAGCTCCTCACACAGCCCCCAGGGATTCTCGAGCACCAGTAGGGCGTCCTATACTGCAACTCAATTCTGATCCTATCGACCCAGAGACAGCAGCTGCGTCCACAGGTTGAGGGCTCAGCCCGATGAGACTGCCCCTCCCCCATGCCAATCACAAGCCCTGGTTGTCACCTGTGCTGTCCCACCAGCTATAGAGTTGGGGGTTCCAACAGTCCACTCCTCAGGTTCAATTAATTTGCTAGAGCAGTTCCTAGAACTCGAACATTTTACTTACTAGATCACTCGTTTATTATAAAAGGATATAATTCAGGAAGAGCCAGATGGAAGAGACACATAGGGCAAGGTAAATGGGAAGGGGTGAGGAGCTTCCGTACCCTCTTGGATTGTACCGTTCTCCCCAAATCTCCATGTGTTCACCAACCCAGGAGCTCTCTGAACCCTGTCCTTTTCAGTTTTTATGAAGATTTCATTACATACGCATGACTGATTAAACCGCTGCCACTGGGGACTGATGCAACCTCAGCCCCTGTCCCCTCCCAGGAGGTCAGGGGGATGGGACTGGAAGTTCCAACCCGCTAATCATGGGGGTTGGTTGCTCTGGTGACTAGCCCCTATTCTTAGGTGATCTGGGGACATTCCAAAAGTCACCTCATTCACATAACAAAAGGCACCTCTACCATTCTCATCACTTACAAAGTTCTGGGGAGGTCTGTGCCAGGAAAGGACAAAGACCAAATATGTATTCCTTATTATAAATCACAATATCACATCCCCTTAAACTAATACAATGTTATATGTCAGTGATATCTCAGTAAAACTGGAAAAAAAAAAGTCCATGTGAAAGGTGGACACAAATGTTCCCAGCAGCAGCATTACTCAATATTAGCTGAAAAGTGGAAAAAACCCAAATGTCCATCAAATGATTAATAGAGAAAATATGGTATATCCATACAGTGGATTATTATTCAGCAACAAAAAGAAATAAAGTTCTGGGGCACCTGGGTGGTTTAGTCGGTAAGCATCCAACTCTTGATCTCAGGGTCGTGAGTTCAAGCCCTGCACTGGGCTCCACGTTTAGGGGAGCCTACTTAAAAAAATAATAATAAATAAACAAAAATAAAAGGAATAAAGTTCTGATACATGCTACAACACGGATGAATTAAGAAAACATTATGCTAAGTGAAAGAAGCCAGACACAAAAGGCCACGTGTCGTATGATTCCATTTATATGAAATATCTAGACTAGGCACACCCCTGGAGATAAGCAGATTAGTGGCTGCCTAAGGCTGGGGTTGCGGAAAGGCAGGGAGATGAGGAGTGACTACTAATAAGCACAGACCGGGGTTCTGCAGGGGGTGATAAAAACGGTCTATAAGTGGGGCGCCTGGGTGGCTCAGTCGGTCAAGCGTCTGCCTTCAGCTCAGGTCATGATCCCAGGGTCCTGGGATCGAGCCCCTCATGAGGCTCTCTGCTCAGCATGGAGTCTGCTTCTCCCTCTCCCTCTGCCGCTCCCCCTGCTCCTGCTCTCACTCTCAAATAAATAATAAAATCTTAAAAAAAAAAAGTTCTATAATTGATTGTGGTGATGGTTGCACAACTCTGAATATACTAAAAGCCTTGAACTATACACTTTAAATTGTTGGATTGTATGGTATGTCAACTATATCTCAATGAAGCCATTAAAAAATCAAATGGGATCCACCAGGATCATTGAAAAAATCACAACTATGAAACTACTGTCTTACTATGTATGCAGCAGCAAAAAAGCAGCAGGAGAAAGATAAACCCTGCCGTTTGTTGAGTGACTGATAGGTGCGAGGCACAGTGCTAAGCATTACAACATCAAGCTCGAGTCTCCTGGAGAAAGACTAACCGTATCCACCGCCCTTGCTTCTCTTGCTAACGGAACCCCTGAATTCTAGTTGGATACCTGGTCACATTTCACAGCCTCCCTTCAAGCTGAGTGTGGCTGTGGGAATAAGTTCTGGTCTGCAGGAGCTCAGCAGAAAAAGTGCGACTTTCTGAGCCATGTGCTCTTAAGTGTAGGAGGGGGTGTCCTTCTTCCCTTCTGTAGAGGCCGCTTTGGGACAACAAGCTGGAGCAATGGAAACTTGATCAAGGCAAAAGGGCCCACAGCAACCACCAAAGCTGAACACAAATAGGCTCATTAAGCGACCCACCTCAAAATCCGCATAGCCCTAGCTGACAATGGGTTACTTACACCAGACACAATTACCAATCAAGGGAAAATTCCATCAGTTCTCAGTCCCCTACTTCCCCACTTTGCCCTGTAACTACCGCCCCCTACCCAGCCTCACTGCAGATAGTCTGTTCTGCTGTCCCACCCACCGCTCCCCTGCAGTGTATTCAATAAACTTCTGTCTCCTTTATTTGGCCTAGGGTGCATTCTTTCACCTCCCGGGGCCGCCAGCTCCCACCCGACTGGGTGGCCTCACATTTGGGTCCCCCCCCAACCCAGATCTGATCAGGAGAGAAACCACACCTTTCTCCTTCCTGCTGACAAGAATGCTGATGTGATGGCTGGAGCTGGAACAGCTATTTTGGACCATGAAGCAAACCTCAGAATGGAGTCCATGAATGACAGAAAAACAGGACAGAAGCATGAGTCTCTGAGGACTACAGGAAGCACAGCCTCCATCCACACCTAGACTGCCTGCCATCAAACTTATTTATGCCAGTTATTGGTTTTTTTCTGTTACATGAGGACTAACACTCTAATACCCCTTCTAACCACCCTATGAGATAACTTACTATTACTGCCCCGTTTTAAAAATTTAAAAAACCCTGAAACTCCGAGAGGTGAAGTGACTTGCCATAGATCTCACAGTTGATTAGTGACAGAGCTTGGGTTTGAACCTAGGTCTCCTGACACCAGAACCTGCCGCTAAACATAACTGTTCTATAGGCAAGAATACATTGTGGTCTGCTGCGGTTCAGGAAACCCTAAGTCTTTGGCCACCCACGCACTCCTTACCTGATGTCCTGTGTTGGGGAGACCTCGGGCTTTAGTCGCACACTCAGGGGCACCCGTTGCTCTGCCAGCCAGATGGCACACTGCACTGCCACCTTTTCATCCCCGCCTGCCACTGCCCGGCTGAGTCTCAGGGCCATCTCCTCGGCTGAAATCCAGCACAGTGGAAGCAGGTTAGCACAGGGTTTATCTTTCAGGAGCTGGGGGTGAGGGAGGTGGTGACCCCTTGTACATGATGCTTCCTCTGTCTTCCTGGTGAACTCCTACATATCCTTCAGTACCCAGCTTAAAAGTCCCTTTCTCTGAGAGGCCTTCTCTAAAACTCCCCATTCCCCCTCTCTGTTCATTTGGTTCGATTTTTCCTCCATACTCCCAGGTCCCCATACTTCCATTCACTTATGTGACAAGCATCTATTGAGCTCCTGCTGTGTACCAACCACTGTCATAGAAACTGGCATTCAGCAGTGAATAAGATAAACAGGGTCTCTCTCCTCATGGATCTCCCAGCCAAGTAAGGAGACAAGACAACAGAAAAAAATTCAGATTGTGATCCATGCTGGCAAGGAAATAAACAGGGTAAGATCAGGGAAGGCCTCTAGGAGGAGGTGACGCTGAAGCTGAGACCAGAAGGAGAAGCTACATATGTCCAGACCCAGTTAGGGAAGAGTATACCAGGTGGAGAGAAAGGTAAGGGCAAAGGCCTTGAGCAAGAAATGGTTAGACGAGAACAGAGAGAAGCCAGTGGAGCTCCATCGGAATGAACAAGGGGGTGAATGGGGTAAGACTATGAGGTCAATAAAGCCCAAAGGGCCTTGTGGGCTAACCAAGGGCTCTGGCCTCTGTTTTAAGAACATAGAGGAGCACCTGGTGGGGGGATTTAAGCAGGGTGATGACATGACTTGACATGTTCTACAATGCTGGGTGGAGGAAGCAAGAGGGGAGGCAAGGGCCCCTGATATTCAGGTCCATTGAGATCTGTCTCCCCCACCAGCCTGCGAGGTATCCTGTGCCCTCTGGGAGCTCCCTACCCCATCGCAGCAGAGTTGGGTCACGGTGGCCTCAGGGGCATCCCATAATTGAATGAAAAGCCTCTGGCAGCAACCGGGCCCCAAAGAAGGAAACTGAGGGGCAGGTGGGTAGAGGAAGGACACTGTTAAAGCTCCCTCTCCCGGGTCCTTCTGGGGAGGGGAGGCCGGGTCCTGCCGGGGCCCACCTCCTAACAGAAGTTTCCCAGCCGCCTCAAGGGGGTGCCCACCTTTCTTGGTCTTCTCGTCCATCTGGCTTGGTTGCGCCCATCCCCCCGGGCGGGGGCAGCAGCTCCGGAGAAATGCTATCCCTGGGTCACCTGGCAGAGGGCGGACGACCACAAGCCAACTCAGCCCCCGCCGGTGGCCTTCCACGCGGCCCGAGCCCTCTTTGTGCCTTGGTGTCCCCAGCGGCAATCGGGTAACATCCCAAGCACCGGGGACCGGGTATGGGAAGCGGCCGGGACCCTGCGTGGGAGGTGAAAGGGCAGGCGGCACAGAGCCAAGCCCACAATGCGCGACAGAGGAAACGAGACAGGCCTGGTGCGGGGATGAGAGTGACGCCGCACAGCCGGGCGCTGTTTAGCCCCCGGGGAGGGGCTCCACTTTTCGCTGCTGGGAGCGCCCCTGGCGCCCAGGATTACAGCCACACTCCCTCCCCTCCGGGGTGGCCCCAGACAGTGGGGACGGGAGGAGAGCAAGCTACAGCGGAAGGGAAAGTGAAAGTGGAGGCCCCGGAAGTGGGGCAGCAGATTGTCGGGACATCCGGACACCCTCCGCCCCCACACACCGCCCGGCCCACCCAGGGGCGGCTGCCACCTACGCAGTCCCCGGCGATCCCCGCCCTGCTCCGGATCACGGCTCAATGACCGGGTGCTCAATGACCTTGACCAGAGTGACCCCTGTTGGGCCGACCCCAGACTCCCGGACCCTCACTCACCCGCCCTGCCGCGCCCGCCGCGCCGCGGGAAGGGGCGGGGGCGGGGGCGGGGCCCGGATGGGAGGGGCGGGGCCGGACGGAGGCGGGGCCATGACTGCCGGGGGCGGGGCCATGACTGCCGGGGGCGGCGATTGGGCGGTATTGGGGTGGGGCACAGCGCGGAGCCACCCCGCCTCAGCCTCCGCGGACCCACTCGCACCCCTGAGGGTCAGCCACATCCCCGGCTCTGTTTGCTGAAGACCAGCGGAAGCTCTGGCCTCACCTGACGGCTTCTCCTTTCGGCCCCAGCAGTCCATTTTCCACCTGCTGCCAGAGGGTCCCTAGAATGTCAATCAAACCACTCCTCAACACACTCGCAGTAGTTCCCAACACTCTCATGGCAAAGTAAAAGCCGAGGTCCTCCCCACGGCCTGCAAACTGCCTCCCCTCCTTTTCTACTGTTAAACCTAAAATATAAAACAGCCAGTTATTTTCCCAGCAAAATGGGTTTATTCAGGAATAGCCAAGAATTGCAATTTGGGACATTCAAGCTAGGAAAAACCATAGGCAAGTCTAACAAACAAAGCAAAGGAACATTATTTTACTGAGAAGGAGGAAACTGGGAGGGGTGCTTTGAGCCAAAATCCACTGGAGAAAAGCAAGAAGAGTTCAGGGTGATGACAGGTTCTCATTGGCGGAGTTACAGAGGTAGTGGATTTCTTGTAGGGGATGCAATTCACATCTTTCCCCGTCGGGGCCTGTAGTTGATACTTTCCTGCTGAGGACTCTTTGTTGGGGTGTGTAATTGACAATTCCTCCTGTAAGGGACCTCCAGGGGTGCCTGTCAGAGCTCCCCTTCTTGGCCTCCCCACTCCATTTTAGTGAGATCTCCCTTGATTACTTGGCTCACTCCACTCAAGCCCATTGGCCTCCTAAGTCCTGCAACAAGGCAGACGCACTCCACCTCAGGGCCTTTGCATATGCCATAACCGAAATACCCTTATGGCTTGCTCTCTCCGTTTAGTTTGGTCTTTACCCAAGAGTCTTCCCCATCCACTCTATCTGAAATTTCACACACCCACATACATCCGGCATTTCATATCCTCCTTCCTGGCTTCATTTTTTTTTTCCTACAGCATCTATTACTATCTAATGGCATATTTTACTTATTTATCTTGGGTTTTTTTTTTTTTTTTTTGTCTGTTTCCCTTTTCTAGAGGCCAGGACTCTTGTCTATTTTGCTCACTGCTGTGTTCCTGGTATCTAGAACAGTTCCTAACGTAATAGGTCCTCAAGGATTATATCTTAAACAAATGAAGGAACCTCTGACTTTTCATCTAGGGTCACTTACCTTTTGCCTGAAATGCATCCCTTAACACAGAGGTTCTCAACCTGGGCTGTACATTTGAATCATCTGTAGAGCTTTTAAAAATCCTGATGCCCACGCCACATCTCAGATCAACTGATTCATAATCCCAGGCTGGGCCCAGGCATCAGGAATTTACAACGCTCTCTGCTATTTATAATACAAAGTCAGGTTTGAGAGCCGCTGTTTTAAAACTCCTTGTTAGGAAGATACTCCTGGTGACAAATTTTCTTGGTCTTTGAAGTCTTAGTTAGAGTTCAGTCTTGATAGACATTTTCACTGGGAGAATCCAGCTGGCATTTCACCTTGAAAATAGCACTCCTGGGGTGCCTGGGTGGCTCAGTCGTTAGGCGTCTGCCTTCGGCTCAGGTCATGGTCCCAGGGTCCTGGGATTGAGCCCCGCGTCGGGCTCCCTGCTCGGCGGGAAGCCTGCTTCTCCCTCTCCCACTCCCCCTGCTTGTGTTCCCTCTCTCGCTGCGTCTCTCTCTGTCAAATAAATAAATAAAATCTTAAAAAGAAAAAAGAAAGAAAGAAAATAGCACTCCTTCGTCTTCCAGCTTCTATGGCTGCTACCGAAACATCACCACCTGTCAGTCTAACTGCTGTTCTTTCTTTCAACAGCCTTATTGACATATAATTGATATACTGTAAGAGCCATCTATTTAAAGTGTACGGTTTAATGGTTTTTAGTACATTTGCAGACTTATATATACAACCGTCACCACAATCTAATTTTAGAACATTTTTATCACCCCTAGAGAAGCCCTGTACCCATTAGCAGACACCCCCCACCTGGTATCCTCCAACCGCGCGGCATTAATCTACTTTTGGTCTCTATAGATTTTCCTATTCTTATATTAATTAAATCTTACAATATGTGTTCCTTAGTGACTGGCTTCTTTCATTTAGCATCATGTTTTTGAGGTTCATCCATGTTGTACTGCCGTCCTTTAGAGAGTAATCTCGCTGGTTTTTTCCTCTGAGTGCTTTTAAGATTTTTTCTTTGTCTTTTTGCATTTTCACTATGATGTGTCTATGTGTGAAAATTTAGAGTCTCTCTCTCTCTTTTTTTGACATAATCTCTACGCCTAACATGGAGCTCAAACTCATGACCCTGAGATCAAGAGTCACAGGCTCTACAGACTGAGCCAGCCAGGGGCCCCTATAGAGTCTCTTGAATCTGTGGTTGATGTTGGATTTCTATCTCACTATTCCCTCTTTCGCCACATCTAATCTGTGGTTTAACCCAGATTTTGAATTATTTTTTTTGAAGATTTTTTTTTTTATTTGAGAGAGAGAGAAAGAACATGAGCAGAGAGGGGGCAGAGGGAGAGGGAGAAGCAGACTCCCTGCTGAGCAGGGAGCCCGACGCGGGTCTCCATCCCAGGACCCCCAGACCACGACTCAAGCTGAAGGCAGACACTTAATCGACTGAGCCACCCAGGCGCCCCCACACCCCCCCCACCAAGACTTTGAATTTTTTATTTTGGTTATTGTATTTTTTATTTTAGAAGTTCTGTTAGGTTTTCAGATCTGTTGTCACTTGATAAAGTTTCTATACTTTGGCCATGGTTTCTAGCTTGTTATTTATTTCAGGGCAGTACACATTTTTCTTTTATAATCTGTGTCTGATAATATTGCCATCTGAACTCTGAGTATCTGTTTCTGCTGGTTTTCACTGGTTTTCACTTCTGTTGCCTTGTTTTCCCCTGGTGACCCTGCCGGTTTATGATGATCGTGGTTCCTTCAGCCCTGAGGTTACCTGCACAAATTTGGACTGAGGGCAGATATTTTCTTTCAGCGGTCCTGGTCCTCGCCTCGGCCCTTCAAGGGCAGAGCCAGCATTCACTTGGGACATCCTTCATCCTAGCGGGTAGACTCTTTTTTTTTTCTTTAAATTTTTTATTGTTATGTTAATCACCATACATTACATCATTAGTTTTTGATGTAGTGTTCCATGATTCATTGTTTGTGCATAACACCCAGTGCTCCACGCAGAACGTGCCCTCTTTAATACCCATCGCCAGGCTAACCTATCCCCCCACCCCCCTCCCCTCTAGAACCCTCAGTTTGTGCACGTACCCCTTCAGATCCCTACATTTGTATCTTTGGGGTAAATACCCAGTAGTGCAATTGCTGGATCGTAGGGTAGCTCTATTTTCAACTGTTTGAGGAACCTCCGTACAGTTTTCCAGAGTGGCTGTGCCAGCTTGCATTCCCACCAACAGTGTAGGAGGGTTCCCCTTTCTCCACATCCCCGCCAACATCTGTCGTTTCCTGACCAGCGGGTAGACTCTTTAGTCGTTCAAACCTGGGCTCAGTCCCACCGTTTGCTATCTGTGTGCCCTGAACAAGATTCCCGCTCTCTGGGCCTCAGCTTCCCCCTCCATGCAGTGGTAATCACGATGGCTCCTCCCTCATAGGGCTGTTTTGAGGATTTGTGTCAGTTATGGCTTGTTGATATCTAATGAGTTACCCCAAAATTCAGTGGCTTAGAACAACAATAAACATGTAGATCTCACACAGTTTCTGGGGGTTAGGAACTCAGGAGCAGCTTCTTAGGTGGTTTTGGCTCAAAGTCTCTCAGAGGTTGTAGTGAAGATGTTGGTTGAGGCTTCAGTCATCCGAAGGCTTGACTGGGGTGGAGGGTCAGCTTTCAAGGAAGCTGCTCATGGGGCGCCTGGGTGGCTCAGTTGGTTAAGTGACTGCCTTCGGCTCAGGTCATGATCCTGGAGTCCTGGGATCGAGTTCCACATCGGGCTCCCTGCTCGGCAGGGAGTCTGCTTCTCCCTCTGACCCTCCCCCCTCTCTTGTGCTCTCTCTCTTTCTCATTCTCTCTCTTTCAAATAAATAAATAAAATCTTTAAAAAAAAAAAAAGCTGCTCACACACCTGGTTGGTGCTGGTTTGCAGGATGTCTAAGTTTCTTGCCACATGTGCCTCTCCATCAGTCTACTTGAGTGTCCTTGAAACATGGCAGCTGGCTTTCCCAAGAGCAGATGATTCAGGAGAGCAAGGCAGGAGCCATGATATATTGTATGGCTGAGCCTTACTCCTTCAGACGGACAGTGATTCCCACGACTGGGGAGGGCGAGGTGACCCCTGTGTGGGAGTGAGTCACCGCCGCAACCCTGGGCCACGAGTTTGGGAATCTAACACGGATGCAACATGGTACCACATACAGCTTTGTGGCCTTCAAGCGTCGCACCTTCCTGCAAACTTGGGCAGGGGCATCCCCAGTGTGCAGCGCCACACTCGGGCACACATCCTTGGCACTGTGCCACCACGTTTTGTAGTGTTTTATCTTGTCTACACGTGGGGGACCCAGGAGTTTGAGAAATCCAAGGGCAAGAATCCAGCTGCTTATGAAAATGACAAATGGGCTACGCATCTGGGTGAGGGTTCCGTGGGTCTGAAAGATCCTTCTCTGACAGAAGAGTCTACATTGCTGTGTTGTGTTGAAGACATAATACACTTCTTATGGACTGAAAAAAAAGTCATATTTTTTCATTTTCACCATATCCTATTTGTTACACGTGTCACCCCAGCTCAGGGGAGGAGGGAACTACACAGGGGCCTGAATACCATGTGTCAAGATCATAGCGGGCCGTGTTAGAGGCTGGCCATCACATGTCAAATGAGAGAGCGCATACAAAGTGCTTAGAACCATGCCTGGCACGTGATGTATCCTCAGTAAACATTAACCATCCCTAACAAGTGTCCTGCTTTGTTCTAGCCATGTAGAGTCTGCATAGCCACTGCTTTCAGTTAGTCATTCAATAAACATTTAACTGAGCAGCTCTGTGTGCCAGGCACTGTTCTAGGAGGGGGGGAGACCATTATGAACAAAACATAGCCCCTGGCCTTCTGTACCTCCCACAAACAACAGAGACAGAATGTCCTGCCAGGTGGTGGTGCTAAGTGCTGTGAAGAAAAACAAAGCCAGTTAAGGAGAGAGGTAAAGCCAGTAAAACAGTCATGGTGGCTCAGATTTGAGCCCTGAGAGAGCCCTCTCAGACCTCTGAGTCCCTCCTGGCATCCCAAGCAGGTGGAACTTATATACCCATTTTATACCTGGGCTGGGGTCTAACAAGCTCAGAGAAGGGCTGAAATGAGCTTGAGTTCCCCAAGGAGTCAGGATTTCTCCAAATACAGAGGTTCTCCAAATGGATGCTCAGTAGCATCACCCAGGGGGCTTGTTAAGATGCACAACCCCACGCAGTCTGACTCACAGGTCAAGAGAGGTCAGGGATCAGCCTTGTAAACAAGCATCCCAGAGGACTGACCAACCACATCTAGACTCTGTTCTTCAGGCTGCAGAGGTGCAGGGCAGGGCTGGCCCAGTCTTACAGAGTCTCCAGGTCCAGCCTCAAAGGCGGGGTGGGGCTTAGTCACACAGAGGGGAGTGGAACAGGCTGGGGCCCAGAGACACCAAGCAATTTGTCCAGGGACACACAGCCTGAAGGGTCAGTTTTGGGTACACAGTGGTCAACTTATTTGATCAAGTATATCTCGTGCTGTCTATTAAAATAAATAAGTAAATAAAAAGCCATAAATTATTTTCAGCTCCTCCCATCAAGACGGAGCATCATTTTTCCCACCTCCTGAATCTGACTGTGTGACATGCTTTGGCCAATGGGACATTTGCTGATGTGACACCGGCATAGTGTGCACATTGGCGTCTGTCCTCTATTATTGCTTTTTTGAAACCCAAGACCACCACATGAGGGGGCCCGGGCTAAGCCTGTTGGAGGCTGAGACCTCGTAGAACAGAAGTGAGCTACCCAGCCCAGCCTCCTTAAAGCCTGCTGCTGACAGACTGACGGATGACACACAGCCAGGCATGAGCCTGCCTGCCCTTCTAGCGGGCCCAAACTGCTGGCCCCGAGAAGCAGGGACCGCTAAGTTTTGGTGTTTGTAATGCAGCAAAGCCTAGTTACTGGGGGAGAGAAATTTTCTCCCCTCCTTTGGGGCAAATTATATTTAATCATGGTCATTAACCCTAACTGCCCAACAGACAAACTCCGAATCACAAAGACCTCACCCAGGTAACTTCATGTCTTGCTCACTAAAAGCCAGTGTGGATCTGGTGGTCCTCCTCCATCTCGTAGCTAAGGGAACCGTGGCCTCACGGTGGCTGTGTTAGGAATGAGAGGGTGGAGGTCCACCAGCTCTCAATGGCCTCAGCCCAGAAGGGATCTCCCACAGAGGGCACTTCTACACACACACCATTGGTCAGAATTAATCACGTGAGTGTAGGGGGGGGCAGGCAGGTAGGGGAGCACCTGGAATATTTGGTGACGCCCACCTTAGCCACAAAGAACTTACTTAACACAGAGGTAATTAGTTTCTTTCTCTCTTTCTTTCAGATTTTATTTATTTGAGAGAAAGAGAGAGAGCATGAGTGGGGGGACAGAGAGAGAGGGAGAAGCAGGCCCCCTGCCAAGCAGGGAGCCTGACAACGTGGGGCTGGATCCCAGGACCCTGAGATCATGACATGAGCAGAAAGCAGCCCCTTAACCAATTGAGCCACTCAGGCACCCTGGTAATTAGCTTTTTTTTTTTTTTTTTTAAGATTTTATTTATTATTTGAGAGAACGAGAATGAGAGAGAGAGAGAGAGCGCACATGAGAGGAAGAAAGGTCAGAGAGAGAAGCAGACTCCCTGCTGAGCAGGGAGCCCGATGTGGGACTCGATCCCGGGACTCCAGGATCATGACCCAAGCCGAAGGCAGTCGCTTAACCAACTGAGCCACCCAGGCGCCCCTGGTAATTAGCTTCTTAATTTGTGTGGTTACCTGTTTAACATCTGGCTTCTCTATTAGACTGAGTCCCTGAGCGGAGGGACCACATTTGTGTCCATCTGGCACCATGCCTGGCTGTAGCCGTCATTCAAAATAGTGGTTGAATTGCTAAAGCAAATAAATAATTGGGCAGACCACAATATTATCTTTTGTGTTTAGCTCCCGGTTATAGAGAAAAACCCCAATTAAATTTCCTACAGTCCCTCACTTGTAGTAATATATATGTATTACATTTGATATTGTAAAAGTTTTACAATGATCATTATATGAATATAAGTAGAACATGAAAGTCCCCACTAATAGCGTCAGGGGTTTGGCCACATGCATTACTTGGTGAGAGTCGGTTCTGTATTTTTCTGTGCGTTTTCATGTGGCTGCCTCTGAGATGCCTTGTCAAAAGTTCCCGCTTCGTGGGGTCCCTGGGTGGCTCAGTCATTAAGCCGCTGCCTTCGACTCAGGTCATGATCTCAGGGTCCTGGGATCGAGCCCCGCATCGGGCTCCCTGTTCAATGGGGAACCTGCTTCTCCCTCTCCCTCTGCCCCCTCCACTCACGCTCTCTCTCTCTCTCAAATAAATACATAAAATCTTAAAAAAAAAAAAAGTTCTTGCTTCAAGGCAAAACCAGGAAACCAGGTGAGTTTCTCTGTTGTGCGGTGTTGGCCGAGTCTTCTCTCTAAACCACTTTTTTTTACCTATAAAATGACAAGCGTATTTACCTCCTAGGGTTGCCGTGAGAATTAAATGAGTCCCTCTGTGTAATGTAGATAAAAGGTTAGCACAGTACCCGACACTTGGCACCCCCATTTTAGATGAGTTTGTGTCCCTCCCCCTCACTCCTCTGGTACTGGCGAGGACACGCGGCTTGTGAAGGAACTGGGACTGTTAATTTGTCCACACAAATTGTTCCAACTGTCTGTTGGAAGCCAGGGCGGGGAAGAAGAAAGCTTGGGGCCCTTCCCCAGCAATCCTGGGTACAGAGAGAGGAGGCTGACTTGTCCCTATCAGTTAGCTTTTGCTGTGTAACAAAACACCCCAAAACTCAGTGGCTTAAAACAAAGATCCCTTTATTTAGCTCATGATTCTGAGGCAAGGCTTCTGGTCTTGGCCAGCCTGACTGATCGGTGCATTTGCAGACTGATGGCTGGGTGATCTAGAACGGTCGCCCTCACCTGTCTGCAGCCAGCCATAACTTCAACCAGGACACCTCAGTTCTCGTGCTTTCTCCCACTACCTCCTCCCAGAATTTGACTTTGCTCAGGTGACAACCCCTTCCACATGGAGCATGAACCTCAGGGAGGCTGCACCCCGCCTGCCGCCGGAGGGTTGGCTTGGTTAATTTGTGTACCCGCATTTCCCTGCTGGTGATTGGTCAGGAAAGGACATGTGACCCAGCCCTGGCCAATGAAATCTGTGGGAAAGTCGGCCAGGAGGGCTTCTGGCAAAGCTTTCCCCATCCAAGAAAGAGCTCTGGGGGTAAAAGTAACAGCTGACTCTTATTGAGGGTTTAAGTGCTTTACAGGAAATAACTCATTCAACTCTCGTGAGATGGGCACTGTTTCGCTCATTGTACAGATGAGTAAGCTGAGTAGTTAAGACACTTGAGGGTCAGCTAGTGAGTGTGGGAGCCAAGACTTCGTTCCAGGCAGCCTGACTCCAGAGGACTGAGTCCTCTGGTGCTACAGTACCACCCTCCTGCTTCCTCTGGTCACGGATCTCTCTTCTGTTGACACCTGGGACCGCTGTGGCCATTGTGTCAGTCGTCACCAGGGACAACAGAGCAGAGAGAGAATGAGCCCGGGGAGCCAGTCCTTGCTTACGGCTCTGAGAGCTGAACCAACCAGCCCAGAAGCCCGTCCCACCTCTTGACTTCTTCGCTTTGTGTGAAATTTCCTTCTTTTGAAAGCCACTTTGGCCCAGGGTTTCAGTTACTTGCAGCCAAAAAGTACCCCAACAGAGACCCCAGTGCCTCCCGAAGGAACAGACGGCATGCGCAAGAGCCGCTGGGCTGCAGGGAATCTGTTCTCACAAACCACAAGCCTCTGGCCTCGCCATCAGGCAAGGAGAACGCTGGGTTGGGGAGGAGTGGACAGAGCACATGTCCGGAGACATTAAAATATCTCATAACTCCTTTATTAGGCAAAAGGTAAAAATACATTCTTATGGCATCCAAAACCCATGGTGTTGATCCAAAACCCAGAATAGGGCTTGAGACTTCCCAGAAGGCCAGGAGGAAGAGCCTGCCTCCTCCAACCTCATCTCTGGTGCTCAGGCCAGCGGAGCACAGCTGTGGACCCTCATTCCAAACCGTCCTTGAGTCAGATGAGGACCAGTCTCATAGTTTGAACTGGAGAGGCTCCAGCCCGAGTCCTTGGCTCGGGCCTGGATGGAGAAGACAGAGCTGCTGGGAGTTCCCAGCACAGCCTGGGCTCTGGAGTCCTGAGTTGTGAGGGGGAGGCCTGGAGGCTTTGGCACAGGGATTTGTGAGAGGGACTGTCCAGGGTCAGAAGTGCCGGGGCACCAGCACGAGTGGATGCTGACACCTATACCGGGAGGGCCCCGTGTGGACACACCTGCGGGCATGGAAAAGCGGTGAGCTCTGAGAGCAGGAGATTTGTCTTCTGTTCACTGCTGTGTTCCCGGCACCTAGAACAGGGCTTGGCACACAGTGGACTCCCAAGAAGGATGTGTTAAATGCACAGGTCTGTGTGCCCAGGTATGAGGAACCACGCAGGTGTGCATACAGCCCACTCCATACATGCCTCTTCCTTTCTCGCTTCTAGAAGGCACTAAGGTTTGGCTCAGTGCAAAAAAGGCCGGAGAGAGCTTGGAGATACCCCAAACTCAGTCCACTGTTTGCAGCTGAGAGTCTAGGGCTACCTAGCCATATAGACCCGCTTCTGCTTCCCCCTCCTCTTCCTCAGCTTCCTCCAACCCCGGCCCTTCGGGAACCACCTGGTCAGCCGCCCAGAGGTGGCATCGGGATGGAGCTGAGGGGATCGGGTTGTCCCGCAGCCAGGGGTGCAGCAGGATGCCCGTGGCTGTGAGCCGCTCAGCTGGCTCCCGTCGAAGGAGGCAGCGGACCAGGCAGCGGGCAGGAGCCGAGAGGCCCTCAGGCAGGGCAAAGGCACCGCGGCGGATCTTGCCAAAGAGCAAGGCAGGCTCTGAGTCTTGGAAGGGGTAGTGGCCAGCCAGCATGGTGAAGAGCGCCACGCCCAGGCTCCACACATCGGCGGCCTTGCCCGAGTAGGATGCCCTGGAGCTGAGGATCTCCGGTCCCACGTAGGCTGGGCACGCGTGTTTGTCCCACAGGGAGTCGTCGGGCCCACTCAGCACACAGGCGTCCTCCAGGTTCTCCAGCGCCAGCTTTGTCCTGTGGCAGGGGGACAGACAGAGGGGTCAGCTCCTATGGGGACCCCCATGCCACCACCCTCTACTCTCACCCTTAATGGCACCCATGTCGTGAGCGCCTGCTGGCATCGGGCAGAATTGAGCCAGTCCTGCGAGCCTGGTTGGTTGATCGCATTTTACGCACGAGGAGGCCCAGGCTCAGAGACGTTAAGTCATTTCTCAAGGCCACAGAACAACTGGGTTTGAACTAGGACTCTGAGAGGAGCACATTTCCCAACAGTCCCTCGAGGAGGGGCTGAGGGGGCCGAGGGCACTAAGCGTCTCTTAAACCAGGGACAAACTTAGGGTCCAGGCAGGTAATAAAGTGAGAGAAATAGGAAGTGGGGACCATGCCAAACACCTCAGCACAAACACTGTCTAAAAAGGTCACTGCTAACAACATTACAGTCAACGTTCTGGAGTGTCCATGGGGTACCTGACCCGGAGCTAAGCTCATTATCTGCTGTATCTCATCTCGTCCTCACACAACCTGTGAGGAAGCCGTCATTTTGCAGCCACAGGGTACAGGGCTGGGATGTGAACCCCAACTCTCACCCACCCAGAGCCACTGCTATGAACCCCTCACCGTTCCCAATGGCCTCACATTCCCATTTTTCCCCAAGAGAAGCCAGAAACCATATGTTAATGAAAAGTCCCAGTTTTTGAAATGTTGGCAGCCAATTTCAATTAAAAACAAATGAACATGGGGCGCCTGGGTGGTTCAGTCGGTTAAGCATCTGCCATCGGCTCAGGTCATGATCCCAGGGTCCTGGGATCGAGCCCCGCATCGGGCTCCCTGCTCGGCGGGGAGCCTGCTTCTCCCTCTCCCTTTGCTCCTCCCCCTGCTCATGCTCTCTCTCTCTCAAATTAATAAAAATCTTTAAAAAAAAAAAAAAAAACAGGGGCGCCTGGGTGGCTCGGTCGTTAAGCATCTGCCTTCGGCTCAGGTCATGATCCCAGGTTCTTAGGATCGAGCCCCGCATCGGGCTCCCTGCTCGGCGGGAAGCCTGCTTCTCCCTCTCCCACTCCCCCTGCTTGTGTTCCCTCTCTCGCTCTGTCTCTCTCTGTCAAATAAATAAATAAAATCTTAAGAACAAAAAAAACAAATGAACATGTACGTGGGACCAAAAAGAAAATGTGTGTGAGGTCCACCATTTGCAACTTCCGCTTTAAACAATTTCCACAGAGCACTCCAGGTTACTTTAATAATAACCTTTCTGTTACCAATGCCATTTTTTAAATTACCACTGCTATTAAAATTATTCTGTGACACCAGTTCCAGGGCGCCTGCTGGCATTTGAAAAAAATCAAGACCCAGGCAGGTAAAGCCACTGTCAAGGCCAAAGAGCAGGTAAAAAGTAGAACCAAGATTCCAAGCGAGGTCTGTCTCCACCAGCCCTCTTCTACCAACAGTGCTTCTCAAACTATTGCCTTAAAAAGACATGAAGTACTTTCTCACCCTGGGAGGTCTGTGGGTGATGTAACTCATCCTAAGTTCACAATTATTTGAAGCTCTGTATTAACTTAAAAAATCATTATAAAATTTATATTCTACTTCTTACTAAAGGCATGTTCATTTTAGTATAAAATGTAGAAGGAGAGAAGGAAAGAGAAAATCACCGTTAGGCAAGCATCACAACAGTAACTGCTACAGGCAAGGTGGATGCCCTGTGAAAATCCCTGGGCAAATTTGAGGAGAAACAGTATTTACATGCATGGCCTCGAAGCACCAGCCCAAGGTATGTATGTAGGTATGTATGTATGTATGTATGTATTTTTAAAGATTTTATTTTATTTTATTTTATTTTATTTTATTTTATTTTATTTTATTTTATTTTATTTTATTTTATTTGACAGAGAGACACAGCGAGAGAGGGAACACAAGCAGGGGGAGAGGGAGAGGGAGAAGCAGGCTCCCTGATGTGGGGCTCGATCCCAGGACCCTGGGATCATGACCTGAGCTGAAGGCAGACGCTTAAGGACTGAGCCACCCAGGCACCCCACAATTTTATTTTATTTTTACTTTAGAAAGAGAGAGCATGAGCAGGGAGAGGGGCAGAGGGAGAGGGAGAGAGAGAGAAGACACCCCACTGAGCACAGAGCCCAAGGTGCAGGTTCAGTCTCACAACCCTGAGATCATGACCTGAGCAGAAATCAAGAGTTGGAGGCTTAACCAACTAAGCCACCCAGGTGCCCCCCCCCAAGGTATTTATTAATTACAAGGGGTAAATTAGGAACCTTACAGTGGAGAAATTTGGCAGACACCACCTTAACCAAATGACCGAGGTTAACGATCACAGTAACACATATCACCATCATGCATCTTCTGACACAGTGTGCTGAGAAGGACCTATCCCTCTTGTGGTACTCTTTTTTTTTAAGATTTTATTTGTTTATTTATTTATTTATTTGAGAGAGAGAGCACTCATGAGTTGGGGGGAAGGGAGAGGGAGAGGGAATCTCAAGCAGACTTGGCAATGAGCACAGAGCCCCACTTGGGGCTCCACGCACGGCTCCATCTCAAGACCCTGAGATCATGACCCAAGCCAAAACCAAGTGTCAGATGCCCAGCTGACTCAGCCACCCAGGCACCCTTCCTGTTGTACGGTACTGTTGCCAAAAATGCATAATCTCGGTTTAAGCATGAGAAAAACATCCATCAAATCCAAGTTGAGAGGCAATGTATGAAATAACTGACTGGTACTATCCAAAAGTTGTCAAGGTCAGGACGGTGGCCAGGGAAATCAGAATCTGGTAAGGAGTGTGTACAACTCACCTGCTAAATCAACTAGCCCTGAAAAAAAATTTTTTGAAAAAAGAAAAAAAAAAAACCCAAACCAAAAAGTGTCAAGGTCAAGGAGGACAAGGAAAGACTAAGGGACTATTTCAGACTGGAGCAGACTAAGGAGACAGGACAACTGAATGCAGGCTGGGGTCCTGGACTGGATCCTGGACAGAAAATTGGTATTAGTGGGAAGCTAGTGAAATCGGAATCAATCCACGGTTTAGTGAATAGTACTAGACCAAGATTAATTTCTTAGTTTTTTGGGTTTGTTTTTGTTTTTTTTTTGAGAGAGAGCGAGAGAGAGAGAGAGAGGGAAAGCGAGCTTGAACTGGGGGCGGGGCAGGGAGAGAGAATCCCAAGCGGACTCCCCACTGAGTGCAGAGCCTGATGCAGGGCTCGATCTCACGACCCTGAGATCATGACCTGAGTGGAAACCAAGAGTTGGTCACTTAGCCAACTGAGCCACCCAGGCTTAGTTTTGATAGTTGTTTCTTAGTTTTGATAGTTGTTCTGTGGCTATGTGAGAAGTTAACATTAAGGGAAGTGGGTGAAGGAGATATGAAAACTCTTTGCACTATTTTCACAACTTTTAGGAAAGTCTAAAAGTATTTCAAAAAGTTTAAAATGGGGACGCCTGGGTGGCTCAGTCGGTTAAGTGTCTGCCTTCCACTCAGGCCATGATCCCAAGGTCCCAGGATCAAGCCCCACATCAGGCTCCTTGCTCAGTGGGGAGTCTGATTCTCCCTCTGCTGCTGCTCCCCCTGCTTGTGCGCGCTCTCTCTCTCTTTCTCTCTCTCATAAATAAATAAATAAATGAATAAATAAATAAAATCTTTAAAAAAAAAGTTTGAAATGTGAATGAGTGGGGGGGTGCCTGGCTGGCTCAGTTGAAAGAGCATGCGACTCTTGATGTTGGGGTCATGAATTTGAGCCTCATGTTGGGTGCAGAGATCACTTAAAAAAATAAATTAAATAAATTAAAATGTGCCGTGGGGTCGCCCTCCTTCCCCACCCCCCAATCCCACAAAAAATCTTGCAATGTAATCCATGTTCCTGATGGCTGTTCATGTGGACCTCACTGGCTTGCCTGCTCCAGGACACACCCCACTCCTGCTCACCGCCCCCCTCCCCAATCTGGGGTAGGGGAGAGAAAGCCGGCTCCCCTCTCCGCTCCCTCCCTCCAACATCACTGATTCTGTTTCACAGAAAACATTCCCATTGAGGAACCTCAGGGCCCGTTGTGGCTTGTTGTCTGTGGCCCTGATATCCTGGAAACATCTTAACTGTCCACTTTTTTCCTTCCAATGGGGAAACTGAGGTCCAGAGACCCTGAGTCACCCAGAGTCAGCAGGTAAGCCCAGCCAGGCCTCCCGCCTCTCAAGCTCAGGGTGGATTAGGACCTCTCTGGAGTCACATCTGGGTTCGATTCCCAGCTCTACTATTTATTTAGCTGTGGTATCTTGGGGGTTACTTGACTTTTCTGGGCGGGTCTCCTCACCTGGCCTATGGGAACAAGAGTGCCTACCTCATCTTTGTAAGTATCCGGGCCGAGTCAGAGAGCGCAGCCAAGCTCTTCGTCACTGTCAGCTCTTATGACTGTCACAGAGGCAACGCTCCAGTCCAGGGGCTTTCATTAGCCCCAAGTCAACCTTTTCCCGGGAACCAGGCAGAGGAGCCAGTCCGGGCTTCTCCATTTCTTTGTGTAAGTTACTTTGCCTTCGTGGGCCTCAGTTTCCCCATCAGGGCCCATCTCTTAGGTATGTCTGCGAGGAGGGTCTCTGTGACCACACTCACCTCTCGCGGTCGGTGAAGACAAAGCGCCGCAGCTTGAGATCGCGCAGGACCAGCCCGTGCTGGTGACAGTGCGCCAGGACTGCGGCCATCTGGCGGAAGAGCGCGGCGGCTTCGGGCTCGGGGAGGCGGCGGCGGCGGCGCACCAGGCTGTGCATGTCCCCGTGGGGCCGCGGGAAAAAGGTGTACAGGTGGCGGGGGCCTGCCACGACGTCGGCGGGCCGTGCCACGTGTCCTTGCGGGGGCAGCCGCGAGTAGGGCTCCAGCGCCGCCAGGGCCTCGCGGGCCGGGTACACCTGTGGGCGGGGCTTGGCCTGAGCGCGGGCGCCGCCGGGTGGAGCGGGGAGGGGGGCGTGGGGGGGCCTTGGGAACAGTCCCCGCCAAGCCTTTGGGCACTGCTGTGCGCTAGGCACTGGGCCGGGCGCTCCAGCAGCAAGCCGCTCCCCCCTCACAAAGCTGAGAGGCCACACAGCCAGCGAGTGGCAGGGCTGAGATCTGAATCCATGCTCCGTTGTCTGCGCTCTCAACTACCTTATATGGCCTTAAACTTCAGATAACTGGGAAATAGTAGGTAATCCAAATGAAAATAAGCCCCAGGGCCCAGGGCCGGGTAAATCCAGAAGAGCAGAGAGCTCGCAGGTCACTTTATGCAGAGCATCGCCAGGCTCATAGCTCCCATTCCCTGGGATTCACTGCCTGCCAACTCCATCCCCCCCCCCCCCCCCCGCCACCCCCCCTTGCCACCCACTCCAGGTGCAGGCACTGCATGGCCGGCGGCGGCTGCCATCCATAGGGATCCAACTTGCCTGACAGCCATGGTCCCTGCCCTCCTGATGCCCACAGTCCAAACTAGCCAAAAACTAAATATTTCCCAATTCTTATAAGCATTGCAAAGGAACCAAGAAAGATGCTGGAATAGAGAATATTTTGGAAGGAGGCACTTAGGTGAAAAGGTGTGGTCTAAAAGGGGTTCTGGGGGGGCACCTGGGTGGCTCAGTCGTTAAGCAAGCGTCTGCCTTCGGCTCAGGTCATGATCCCAGGGTCCTGGGATCGAGCCCCGCATCGGGCTCCCTGCTCAGTGGGAAGCCTGCTTCTCCCTCTCCCACTGCTTGTGTTCACTCTCTCACTGTCTCTCTCTCTCTCTCTGTCAAAATAAATAAATAAAATTTTAAAAAAATAAATAAAAGGGGTTCTGGGGAAGTGACCCGAATGATTCCGAGATGCCCATGGGATAAGCTTTCCAGGGGGAGGACATGGGCAGTGCAAAGGCCCTGAGACAAGAAAGAGCATGAGCTGCTCTAGAAAACCAGCCCCAGATCAGTTCAGCTGGAGTGGGTTAAGAGAGGGAAGAGGGGCAGTGGTAAGAGTGGCGAGGTTGTCAGAAAACGTGCTAGGGGCTTTATGGACTTTAGGTGGGAGCCTCACCACAGCCCTGAAAGGTGTTCTGTTTTTACTGCTGGTGAGACTGATGTTCAGAGATGGAAGGGCACTTGTTGGAGGCCACACAGCCGATCAGAGGCAGAGCGGGGAGACTCACTTAGTTTGTCTGCCTTTAAACCCTTCCCATGTTATATTGGTTCTGCCACACAGAAAATAAACCAATAAAGCATATACATATTTAATTCATGAAAAAAAATGTAAGCATGTCTTAAAACAACAAACAAACACTTGGCTGGCATGGAAGAAAGAATCCAAAAAACAGAGACTACCTTTTTTTTTTTTTAAGTCAGGGCAAGCACATTCCTGCCTTAGTACATTTGCACTTCACTGCCCTGCTTCCTGGATGCTCTTCCCTAGATACCCACAGGGCTGGCTCCCCCAGCTCACACAAGTCACTGCTCAAATGTCACCTCCTTGGAGAGTTCTTCCTGGACTAAAATCACCTGCTCCCCCACGGTCCCTGTCCCCCTCTCTCCCAGATCCTAGCTTTCTCTCCAAAGCACTTATGATCACCTGACACAGGATCACCCTTCCCTTGTCCATATTTTACTTATTCCCTTGTTTACTGCCCATGTCCTCCACTAGAGCATCAGCTTGATGAGAACAGAACTCTATCTTGGAACCATAGCATGGTGCATGGCACGTAGGGTGCTCAGTGAAGGTTTATTGAATGAATGAATAGGTGATAATCTATAGACAGAATGCCGATCCTTCTACACACTGACCAGAAAAGACGATGTGGAAATGGCAGGTCAGCCCCACGGCTCATGCTAGCATGAGGATAAGCACGTGCCAGGCGACCGCCCCCCTAAATGTTTCTGAATAACTGGGGCTATGAGAAAGCATGGCGCTCCTGGTTTGAGCCTGCTTTGGTCATGCCACTCAGCAGGGACTCCCCTCCCCAGTAGGAACAGAAGAAAACCTGTAATGTTGCAGGAAAAGGAGCCAGAGTTCAGGGATTCCTTAGAGCACTTGGGTCAGAGCACTGGGGACCTGCAGTGGGCAGCCCAGAGCCCAGGTAAAGCTGGTGGCTGGACCACAGGTCCGCCTCTATCCCCCTGCCCACTGCACCCCCCACCCAGTAGAAGCCAGTTGCCAATGCTCCCGGGTGGAGGCTTAGGTCCACCTGCTTCTCTGTGCATTCCCAAGGGGACCCAGGCCCCCTTCTTCCCGTCCCCTGTGTAGCTGGGTCTCCTGTATCTTTCTTACCCTGCCCACCAGAAGCAAACTGACCTGCTATGTCTGTAACACGTGTCCTAGCATGGGGCCACAGCCCTGGGCTCAGTCTCACCTCTGACACCCCCTGGCTCTGTGACCACAGTTTTATGAGCCTCAGTGTCCTCTATCTGCAAAATGCGCCAATAATAGTAAATACGTCACAGACCAGGTGAAGATTGGAAGAGATTACACACACTAAAGCATCAACATAGTACCTAGTGCACAGTAAATACCTATTATTATAGTTCTTCACCTCTGCCTTTTTAGGATGTGACCCGCCAATGTCCCCTGGGCCTCACCTTGCCCATTTCCTGATTTCTGCCAAGAACCTTGGACTTTGCCCTAGGAGCCAGGCCCGTTACAGTGAGGTTTCGTGCTTGGCCCTTCATTCTTGGCCTCGGTCTTTCCATCTGTGAAATGGTCACAGGCTAGGCCCAATGACCTCCAGGGTCCCAGGAGTTCTGATGTCTACCCCAGCTCACCCTTCCCTTGTGCAAGTATCTTCAGTGGCTCCCGCAGCCCAGGGCCAGCTCCTTTCTCATGCTTTTACAACCGGTGGCCGCCGGCCCTCCCCTCCTGTCCCTCTCCAGTCTGGCCGTGGTGAAGTCCTTCGAACCCTCTGATGCCTCACACGCTCTTGCTCCTCAGGCCTCTGCACGGTGGCCTCACCTGCCCGGATCTCCATTCTCCTACTTCTCCCTGGCTAACTCCTGCTCAGCCTTTTCTGACACCCCCCCCCCCCTTGAATACACTGGAGGCTCCTGCTCTGTGCTCCCACGGCCCCTAAGCTCCACCCCTATGGCCTGTATCATACTATGGGCCTAAGCTGAGCATGCCCCAGGGCTGGGCATGTCAGGTTTACCTCTCTGGCCTCAGCCTAGGCCGGGACCTGACAGAGAGCTGGGGGCTCTCTGACTGCTTCCCCAATAAACACAGGAACAAAGTAACCCTAAGGACCCCTCCGCCCCGACAGTCCTCTGGAGCCAAGGCCCTTGCCAGGCCCCTGTGATGCTGGGGGAGAGTGACCCAGGGGACCCACCTTGCAGGTGTACTCCGTGCCTGTGGGGCAGTGCAGGGCACGGTAGGCTCGGCCACCTTCCTCAGGCTCCAGGAGAACGTAGGGCCCAAGCCGGGAGGGAGTGGTCACAGCAAGGGCCTGGGCTGGAGCAGGGGGTGGGATCAGGGTCAGCGGGCAGGGGGGCAGCTGAGGCTGGGGCCCGCTTCGGGCTTGTTTCCGGGTGGGACATTCGGTGTCTAGGTCACTGTCCAACTCCAACCGCTTCCTCCTGGACGGGGCACCCACAGGAGCAGCCAGAAGGGTGGCTCGCATCTACAAAGAAGGGGAGAAAGCACTGAAGGGAGGCTGCTGGGCAGCCCCCCCTTCCCTAGCTGTTATGGAGGGTGACTTGGCAGTGTGCATTAAACTGACAAATGCACTTACCCTTGACCAGGTGTCCCACTTCTGGAAATTTATCCTCCCATTAAAATGCTCACCAAAATATTAAACACAGGAAAGGCTGTTTTCAGTAGAGCCTTGTATCTAATAGCAAAAGGCGGGAAACACCACCAAATGGCCATCAGCAGGGGGCTGGTTAAACATCGTGGTACAGCCACACCGCGGACTCCAATACATGGACTGCCTTGGGAGGGAGACCCCACATTGAGCGAAAGGCCATAATCCCAAGGTGGTAAGAATGCAACAGCAGGGGCGCCTGGGTGGCTCAGTTGGTTAAGCGACTGCCTTCGGCTCAGGTCATGATCCTGGAGTCCTGGGATCGAGTCCCGCATCGGGCTCCCTGCTCAGCAGGGGGTCTGCTTCTCCCTCTGACCTTCCTCTCTCTCATGCTCTCTACCATTCTCTCTCTCTCTCTCAATAAATAATAAATAAAATCTCTAAAAAAAAAAAAAAGAATGCAACAGCAGGTGGCTGTAGTCAGACATTCCTGGGTTCTAATCCTGGCTCACCACTCTTCCTGGCTGGGTAGCCCTGGGCAAATCCTGCAGTCTTCCCCAGCCTCAGTTCCCTCACCTGTAAAGTGGGAGCAGGATGCAAAGCCCATAGGATTTTTACAATGATGAAATGAAAACACAAATAATTTAGAGTGACCTGTTGCAGGGCGGCTGGCAGCAAATGGTCACGGTCCATTGCTACTATTATTCATAGCCGAAGGCGCCTCAGTGTTCTTGGGACTATCCCTGGGGTGGCTCTTCCATGGCCACAGCAGCACTCCAGGCTCTGCTTTGGCTGTATCCATTCCTCAGAAGCTGGTAGGGTCTGGGATAAGCTCCATGGGACAGGTGGAGTTACCCTAACTGAGCAAGGGACTTCGCAGGCCACACTGCGGGACTAGAGAATCTCCACTGTAGGATGGAGGCAGCCCCTCATATCTATTTCTTGCTGTTCCCCGACACCTCAGGGAAGAAGGGCGAGTCATACCAAACACACACTCACAGAACCCAGAGCAGACAGGTGCACACACGCCCCTCAAAACCACAGTTTGTCCAAGCCAGCCAGCTGAGACACCACATCGAGGGCAGAAAGGGGCACACACATCATTAAGTGACACACACCTCATCCTCCGTGGGCCAGTGTGTAGGCATACACACACAGAGCCCTCCACCCATCACGCTCCCCACTGCACGACTGATAGCAGGAAGGTCACCGGCACGTCTGACTCGAGCCCCATCCCCCTCGGCCGCCTCGCCCAGCCTTCCCCAGCCCGGCTCCTCCCGTGGGAGCGGAAGCGGCGGCCAGCGGGTGTCCTGAGGCAGAGGATTCAGCGGAAACGGAGCGGCGGGAGGGGCAGAGGCAAGGGAAGGAGGCTGGGCCCCAGGGCTGCGAGACACCCCAGGGTCCGCAGGGACAAAACACACACGCGCACAGTTCAACCTGCGACCCGCAGCCGCAGGGCCAGGTGCACACCTGCGGCGACGCTCCGTGCGCTCCGGGGTCCGGCACCCCGCGCTCCGCATCCTCGCTTCCACTCGCCCTGCGCCCGCCCCCGCCCCCAGGACACCCCAGCCCCGGGCCCAGCCGTGTCCCCCGCTCGGCCGACACCTGCCACCAGGTACGCAGCCCTCCCCACAGCTCGCAGCGTCCGCCGAGACACATTCCCCCCCAACCCCGCAGGCTCACGCGGACCCTCAGGCTCACCGTACAGCGACACAGACCCTACACAGAGTCCCCGGCGCCCCCCCGCCAACAGGCCCCTCACACACACGCCTCCCCCGCCCCACACTCACCTCTCGGGGCGACACTTCCACACCTCCGTCCCCCGGATACCGCCGCCACCTTCGCGGGGGTCCACCCTCCCCGCCCCCCCCCCCCGCGCCCGCTCGCGGCCCCGGCCCCTCTCGGGCCCCGCTGGGTACCTTGCCCGGGTGTGCGGCAGGGGTCCTGAGTCGCCGGGGCACTCCTACGTGGCCGGGGGCCCACTGCGACGTGACCGAGCTCGGGACCCCGACCCCCCGCAGCCGGACACGTGTGGAGCCGCTGGAGCTTCCGCTGCGAGTGTCTCCCGGCGCCAGCCCGGGCCCGGGTGATGCAAACCTGCGCTAATCGGCCGCGGCCTGCGCTCGGGCCCGGGATTGCACCATCCTCCGGGCTCCGCCCCTGGGGTCACCGCCCCGGCGCGCCCCGCCCCCCCCCCCCGCCCCCCCCCCCCCCCCCCCCCCGCCTCACCCGACCTCCAGGGGTGCCTGGGCTCCACCTCCTCCCCCACCTGCCCCGCGCACACACCCCCTACTGGGTCTCCCTATCACCTTGGAAAGAGCACTTTACTTTTCTGGGCCTCAGTTTCGCCGTATGTGAAATGGGGAGAACATCCTCCCCTTTCAGGATGCAGAGGAGAAAGAGAGCAAACCGTGACGGTTTCCGGGTGCTTTCCTGTTTATAAAGAACCTTCCCACCATTGCTTTATTAACTTTAGGAAGACCCTCGGCAATCAGAAAGCTCCGCTCACCCCATCCTACTAAGGGGTAACCTGAGGCCCAGCGCTGGGAAAGCAGCCTGGGAGCTCTGCAAAGACTGCAGACTTAGGAGCTGACTCTGGACTCAGAAGAGCTAGTGTGGTCCCCTGGGGATGCCTGAGGTCAGGCAGGCTTCACAGCGTTCACTGGATAGAGGCAGTGCAGCCTCATGGTTAAGAGCCAGTGCCTAAACCAGCCTGCCTAAGAGTGCACCCCCCACCTTTGCACAGACGCACTGTGGAACCTCAGGAAACGCTGAGGGTTCCTTCAAACGCCTTCAAAAGGCGGGACTGAAGTTCCTCCTCTGTAAAATGGGCTTATAGGAGTCTCACTTCATAAGATGTTTGCTGGGACAAAATAATTAGAACTATGTGGCACATCCTAAGTGCTTGATAAATAGAATGGAGGCTCAGAGAGGGGAAGGCACCCATAACAGGATTTGCACCCCAAGCCTAGGAGGCCCTGGGGCCACTTGTTGTTTGGTGAAGCATCACTGTACAGCCCTAGGAGTCCAGCACCTTTCTGGGAAATCCCTTTTAGGTCTTGATGTCTGACTGCACCAGGGTCAAAAAATAACTCCTCCAGGCAGAGGTTGGATGAATCGTGGGTGGAGTTACCTTTGTTTCTCAGGTTCCAGAACCCCAGGGAGCAGCTCACTTGTGTCTCAGGAACTTCAGGGCTCATCAGGGTCTTCTGGGATCTCATTTAACCCTGGAGACTTCCCTGCCAGGGAGGGACTAATGAACTCATTTTCTACACCAGGACATCTAGACTCAAGTGGAAAATCCCACAGCAGTTAGGGACAAAGCAAGGTGGGTTTGGTTGTTTTCTGAGCTTCTCCATGAAGCCAGCACGGTGCTGGGTTTGCTCAGACATCCCTAGCTTTGTCCAGGCTGTGTCAGACCCTGTTCTAAATGCTGGGGGCTCAACAGTGACAAGATTAACCCATCCCTGCCCTCACAGATCTCATAAATCTGTGGGAAGACAGACCATTAGCAAGAAAATAAAATCAATAACCAAGATCATTTAAAATTTATGTCATGTATTTTCTTGAATAAAGAAACAGGATAGATTTGTCCTCTATCAGATATGAATGAGGGGTGTCTATTTTCATGAGGGTTCATCAGGAAGGTGATGTTTTTTGGGTTTTTTTTGTTAATTTTTTATTGTTATGTGAATCACCATACATTACATCATTAGTTTTGGATGTAGTGTTCCATGATTCATTGTTTGTGCATAACACCCAGTGCTCCACGCAGAATGTGCCCTCTTTAATACCCATCACCAGGCTAACCCATCCCCCCACCCCCCTCCCCTCTAGAACCCTCAGTTTGTTTTTCAGAGTCCATCGTCTCTCATGGTTCGTCTCCCCCTCCGACTTACTCCCCTTCATTCTTCCCCTCCTGCTATCTTCTTCTTTTTCTTTTTTCTTAACATATGTTACGTTATTTGTTTCAGAAGTACAGATCTGTGATCCAACAGTCTTGCACAGTTCACAGCGCTCACCATAGCACATACCCTACCCAACATCTATCACCCAGCCACCCCATCCCTCCCACCCCCAACCACTCCAGCAACGCTCAGTTTGTTTCCTGAGATTAAGAATTGCTCATATCAGTGCAGTCATATGATACATGTCTTTCTCTGATTGACTTATTTCACTCAGCATAACACCCTCCAGTTCCATCCACGTCGTTGCAAATGGCAAGATCTCATTCCTTTTGATGGCTGCATAATATTCCATTGTGTATATGTACCACATCTTCTTTATCCATTCATCTGTCGATGGACATCTTGGCTCTTTCCACAGTTTGGCTATTGTGGACATTGCTGCTATAAACATTGGGGTGCACGTACCAGGAAGGTGATGTTTAAACTAAGATCTTAAGGAAGAGATGGGTGAGAAGTGCAAAGATCTGAGGGGACACAGAAAAAGTAAGTGCAAAGGCCCCAAGGCACTTAAGGAACCAGGAGATAGGCACTATGGCCTCTATTCTACAGATGAGTGAAAGTAAGGGGCTTACCCAAGAGCACCCAGCTTGTAGTATGAAACAGATTTGAGATTTGCTGGGGCAGCTAACTCCGGTGGCCACATGTCCAGAGACATTTTGCAACCTTTGCAACCCAGCTGCCTTCACCTGGACTGGTGGATATGGCTTCTGGAACTGTACCCAGGGCATGGCCCCCCAGGTTTGGGGGTGGGCCTTGTCACAGTTGAGGGTGTCAAATCCCAGTTCTCTAGATCAAAAGAACATAAAATATAAGCCACACTTGTAGTTTCAAATTTTCTAGTCATGCATTAAAGAGGAACAAGAACAAATTGATTTTTTTAAAAGATGTATTTATTTATTTGAGAGAAAGACAGCATGCGTGCACATGTGGGGGGGAGGGGCAGAGGGAGAGGGAGAAAGAGAATCTCAAGCTGACTCCCCGATAAGCGTGGAGCCCGACAGGGGGCTCGATCTCACAACCCTGAGGTCATGACCTGATCTGAAATCAAGAATCAGACACTCAACCAACTGAGCTACCCAGGCGTCCCTGGGTGAAATTAATTTTAATAATATATTCTATTTAATTCAATATATCTAGCATACTATCATTTCAACAAATAATAAAAAATTATTAATGAGATAATCTAATTTTTTTTCTTACTGATTTTTCAAAATCTGGTATTTTATACTCAGTTCAGAAAGAAATCAGTGTGGGAGCTAAATTGTCAGTGCTTAAAGTGAAATGTTATTCTACCAAAACAATTAAATTATGTTTAATGGACAAAAGGCTTCATCTGCATTAAAATTAAAAGTTCAATCACATGAAAAAATTCAGTTTCTTAGTCAAACTAACCATATTTTAAACGCTCCGTAACTTTATGTAGTAAATGGTTACCAAATTGAGTAGCACAGCCCTAGACCAAGATTTCCTGGCACATGATCCCGGGAGTGTAGCAAAGAAGTGAAGGGCCTGTTGGGTTTATAGCATAGATGCTAAATAACCTTGAGCTTCAGTTTTATGCATCTATAAAATGGGATTAATTATACCCTTCCTTGCATTGTAGTCCTAAGGATTAAATGCATTAAGGTATCCTCGAGTCAGATCACATTTCATGGGTTCAGATCTTACCACTTCCAAGTGATGAAATTTCAGGTAAATTCCTTAAGCTCTCTGTGCCTCAGTTTCCTCATCTGTAAAATGGAGATAATAATAGTACCTAGTTCATTGGTTTGTTGTGAGGATCCAATGACTTAATATTTGTGAAGTGCCTGGAATATAAATGCTATATAAATATCTATTAAAAAGTAAGAAAATAGGGGCGCCTGTGTGGCTCAGTTGGTTAAGCGACTGCCTTCGGCTCAGGTCATGATCCTGGAGTCCTGGGATCGAGTCCCGCATCGGGCTCCCTGATCAGCGGGGAGTCTGCTTCTCTCTCTGACCCTCCCCCCTCTCATGTGCTCTCTCTCTCTCATTCTCGCTCTCTCAAATAAATAAATAAATAAATAAAAATCTAAAGAAAAAAAGTAAGAAAATAAATGGTGACCAACTCCCCTCCCCAATAAAGTTCACTTTCCTAGAGAGAGAATTTGGCTTTCATGAATTTCCTTCTCTCCAGGCTTAGACATTGCACTACCCTGGTTTCTGAGCCAAGCAGGCTACATGTCTATTTGCTGTAGTTCTGCTGGTTCTCAGCACTGGGAACTGGGGGGAGGAACTCAGGCTGTGCTCCGAGAGAGGAGAGGCATGGGGGTCCAAGGACCCATGACAACAGCTGCTTGCCTCCTTCCTTTCTACGTGGCCTGGCCAGTGTTTCCCACATGCCCGAGAATCCACCACTGGTGTCCTTTATCTTTATAACTTCTCCCCCACAGAAGTCAAACAATGCCTTGGAAAGAATTGTGCTTGGATTCCAGGTCTGGCTAAAGCCATGGGTCTGTGAGATGGTGGGCAGGTCATCTCCCCTTTGGGAGCCCTGCTGTTCTTCCCTGTAAAAGGAAGGAAGAGTTGGATTAAGTCAGTGTTTTCCAAAATATAAAATGTACACCAATGGGAGGATGCCAGGTAGTTTTAGGGTCTCCAGACTATTAAATAACATTGAATCAGATCGTGATACGGGTATTTCCTTTTGATTTTCTTCCTGTTCCTCCAGTTACTAGGGAGAAAGTCTCATTTAACAGCTTCTATGTCTTTTTTTTTTTAATTTTTTATTTATTTATTTGACAGAGAGAGACACAGCGAGAGAGGGAACACAAGCAAGGGGAGCAGGAGAGGGAGAAGCAGGCCTCCTGCCAAACAGGGAGCCCGATGCGGAGCCTGATCCCAAGAGCCTGGGATCATGACCTGAGCCGAAGGCAGACGCTTAATGACTGAGCCACCCAGGTGCCCCCCTCTTTTTTTTTTAATGTATTTATTTATTTGAGGGGGGGAGGAGGGGCAGAGGGAGAGGGAGAGGGAGAGAGAGTCCCAAGCAGTCTCCATGGTGAGCCTGGAGCCTGATGCAAGGCTTGATCTCACAACCCTGAGATCAGGACCCTGAGATCACCACCCGAGCTGAAACCAAGGGGTGCCTAATCCAGGCACCCCAGCTTCTATGTCATTAACACCTTCCTTGTTAAGGGAGAGAGAGCAGGGTCAGTTCAGAGTCTTCAGCAAGAAACAGGATTTAGCTAGACTCTAAGAATCTTGTCTTGCTGTTCTTGTATTCAATTATTTTTTTATTTTTTTGAAAAAAAAATTTTTTTTGAGAGAGAGCACAAGCAGGGGGAGGGACAGAGGGAGAGGGAGAGCATCTCAAACAGGCTCCATGCTCAGCCCAGAGTCCAATGTGGGGCTTGATCTCACAGGCCTCCAAGATCATGATCTGAGCCGAAATCAAGAGTCTGAGCCAGGGTCGCCTTGGTGGCTCAGTCGTTAAGCGTCTGTCTTCGGCTCAGCTCATGGTCCCAGGGTCCTGGGATCTAGCCCCACCCCTGCTCAGCGGGAAGCCTGCTTCTCCCTCTCCCTCTCCCTCTTCCTCTGCTGCTCCCCCTGCTTGTGTTCCCTCTCTCGCTGTGTCTCTCTGTTAAATAAATAAATAAATCTTTAAAAAAAAAAAAAGAGTCTGAGCCAAAATCAAGAGTCAGTCAACTGACTGAGCTACCCAGGTGCCCCTTTGTATTCAATTTTATAGCCATTTCTTCTTTCTGGAAAATGATGGCTTTCCATTTTAAGTGAATGATTTAAATTTTCCATTTTAAATAAATTTCCCTACTTTTTAAAAATGAGCTGATTGAAAGAAAAACACTACAGAACTAATAGTACAAATGGGTAAACAGATTTGGGCCAATGGATCTGGGAATGACAGTAGGTGATTCAAGAGTTGCAGCCCTCGGCTCAGGCTCCTCTTGGGGAGCCCTTATTAAGCGACTGGGCATCTCCTTCTTCTCTGGGGTCTCCCAGGGGCTTTGCAAAATTCTTCATCATCTGAATCTGCCTCAGGCTGGGCCCCAGGAAAGGGAGGAAGGCCAGTGCCTGGCACAACATCAGCCCAGCAGTGGCCCAGTGGCAGTTACAGCCCTGCTGGGTCATCCAGGCCTGTCCTCTGAGGATGGGAACGTGATTCTTTGCCCATGGATGGAGCATGGCCCCATGTGGGTGCTTCCCTTGCATCATCTTACTGCATTATCAGACTTCCCCACCAGGCTCCTGTTTTCATGCCTGGAGGCAGATGAGGGAACTGGGGCTCAGAGGGTGACATCACTGGCCTAAGGAGTAAGTGGGGGCCGTGAGATTAGGAAGCAGCCAGTCTGGCTCAAAGTCCAGGTGGTCTTTGTCTACAGCTTCGTGCCACCTCCTTGACCTCTACTGGCTGTCTGGCGCTGGACAAGTCACTTAGCTGCTCTGAGACCCAGAACCTTCATCTATGAAATGGAATTGACCTAGTATATCCTCCAGAGAGGAGAGGGGTATTGAATGGCACATTGCTGTTGGGCACTGTTACTGGATTAATTGGAGGGTTAACTGAGTTAATAGCAAGTGCTCAGAAGAGTTCCTGGCCGGAGTAAACACATGATGGTAAGTGGCTGACATAGTTTCCACAAAGCCAAGGATGCCACCTCTCAACCCCTGCCACCCCCACAACACAGCCTTGAGAGCTGGGGGTGGAGAGGTAGGGGCACATTTCCTGAGCATCCCCCATATGGCAGGCCTGGACTGTGTCTTGCAGCTGCTTCCTCATACAACCCTAACCGCAACCCTGTGACCTGAGGGTGAATTTATGCTCTTTTCACACCTGAGAAAATCAGGTGTCACAGAGAAGTAACCTGCCCAGGATCACACAGCAAGCCAGAGGGGTTTGAACCCAGGTGTGTGTGGTTCCAAAGCCCACGTCACTGACTGTTCCAGAATCATCCACTAGACTGATTGGAAGTTCCTAGGGAAGTCCCATGCCCTCCTCAAGGGCGAGGGGTCGTCTCTCCAACCTGTGGCGGGAGGAGCCAGAGACTGCAGGAGGAAAGCTGGTTTTGGTTCTGACCTTGCCGCTGACAGTTGGGTGACCTTGGGCAGCCACCAGTCCTTCTCTGGGCTCAGCCACATGATTACTGCTTTTTGTGTGTTGGAGGTGGGGCTCTGCGAACTTCCAGGGATCCTGATTCTCCCCCTTGCCTTCCCGCTGGGAGGAGGCAGCCCTAGATCCTCCTGCTCCCAATACTGCAGTTGTTGCTGAGTCATCTGGTCTCTGCCCTGCCTGCCTGCCTCCTGCTGGTCCTGAAGCCATCGGGGCTGGGAAGGAAAGGGATTACGTGTGTTTGATTCAGGTCACTGCCCAGCCCTTCTGTTTCTGGGAAAAGCTTGAGGAGTAGGAGAGGGTACTGAGGTGTTCAGCCAGCAGCCAGTTGCATCAGAAAGCCTTACGCAAGGTGCCCTCCTGGGTCAGGCACAGAGCGCTGCCTCATAGCCCCTGCCCCCACTCTGGTCCCCTGGGTGCCAGAATGAGGACTGCTGGGCCGTGTGGGGGACACTGAGACGGGCCTGGGCCTCAGGGTGTGACCCGGCGAGGGCGAGGGAGAGGAGAAGAGGGTTTGGGCAGGTGCTGCTCATCTGTGTGGATGATGGAACTTTAGGCTAAAGGGAGTCAAGAACCAATCCACCTACTCTGACCGTCCCTGGAGAAAAACAAGACTAGACCGGTGCCCTGGACAATGACTGAGCCCTGATCCTTGACTCTGGTCATAGACGGAGGCCTATTCCAGACTTTGGACTCCTACTGAACTCTGACCTGAAAACTTGGACGTAACCTGAGCTCCCATCATTGCTCACAGCCACAGCTAAATCCTGACCATGGCCCAAACCAAGCACTGATTTGGTCACTGCCTGGGCACCCACATTTTCCCATCCTGACTGGGATGGGAAACAAATGCAGAAGAAAAATTATTTAAATTTCCTTACTACCTACAGCCCATTGACGAGTCCTTGAAACAAGCAGAGTGACACTCCTCTAGGGCCCCAACTGCCTCGATGTTAATACTTTGCTAAGGGCAAAAGGCAATCCTACCCCGAACACCCCCTAGCCCCACCCCAAGGATCCTGTAAGTCTACTTGAACGTATAAAAATTCCTTTGGAAATTTCCTTTATCTCTAACCCTCCCCCCAAGATACAAGTTGACAATCATCCCCCAAGCATATGGCCCACTGATAGACATCTGAAGGGTCTCATGACTAAGGTTTTACTAGACTGTAATAAGTGACCTTTTCCCAACAATAGCTAGCCCCCTCCAGGTCCTGGAAACCTTGCTTCCAAATTTCCTTTGAGACTTACGCTATCCCTAACCCCCTCCCAACTTGCAAGTCTATAACGGGCCGCTGCTCGGGGCCCTGGTGCTGCTCCTTCCGCCCACGGGCCCTGTCCCTGCGCTTTCATAAAACCACCTGTTTGCACCAAAGACGTCTCAAGAGTTCTTTCTTGGCCATCGGCTTTGAACCTTAACGTCTTTCCTACATCACTGACCCTTGACCTAAATTCCAGTTCCAGCTCATGATTAAGTTACAATCCTGCAGGCAGACTTAGCTCTAATCTCTTACTCCTGACCCCAGGCCCCAACAACTGGAGCCCTCGGCCTGGTCTCTCAAGAACAGAGAAGTGTGCTCAGGCACAGACATCAAGAGCTTGGCACTTGCTGGCCTCCCTTCCGGCAGTCTTAACCCCTCCCAGGTTGAGGATGGCCAAAGGGCTGGATTGAACCGGAAACCCCATGGGGCTGACCTCTGAGTAGCCCAAGACTGTGACTCAGCAGGGTCGGGGCAGGACAGGAGTCAGGCTGGGCCACGGGGGATGGGCTGGGGCAGGTGCTATGTCAGTGTGGGGAGAGAGAAGACAATCTCTCTGAGGTTAGAGCTATAGGTGGGGTGTGGGGAGACCCCAGGTCTGGAAGTGGATGGTGCATGTGGCCGGCCAGGGCCACTGAAGTAAAGCAGCCCAGCCCAAGTCCTGTCCACCTCCATCTACCCATTTGTTGCCCATTTTTCCATCCCTCATCCATCTCATTCTCTCAGAGCATCCTTTTTTCCCCTTCATAATACACGTTATAATTTGGAATTATAATTTGGAGCTATATATGTATTTAATCATATGTAATCATATATTAATAATTTAATAAATATTAATAAATTGCTATAATTAATACATATATTAATCGTATATAATTACATATGTATTTCGTATCTATGTCTATCTCTCCCATGAAACTGTATGCTCCTTTAGGGCAGGCCCTCATCGGTTTGGCTCACCAGTGCATGGTAAGTGCTCGGTGAATAGAAGCTGAATGGATTAAATCCTTCCACCGATGTATTCATCCCTCATCCTTCCATCTACTGTTCACTCATAACCCATTCCCCACCATCTGCCCCTTTAAATTTCTCCTACCCTCTCTCCATTCTTCCATCTACCCTCCAATCATCATCCATCCATCCACCTATCCATCAACTATATATCTTTCCAGTGTCAATCAAATAATTTATATATTCATTCATTCATTCATTCATTCATTCATTCATTCAACAAATGTGTATTGCATACCCACTTCTATGTCAGGCACTGTTCTAAAGCCTGGGGATACTGCAGTGAAGATAATAGACAAAAATGGTGTTTATATCCCAGTAGGAAGAAAGCATGTAAGAAATAATTAACATAAGAATACCTAAATGGTAGGGCACTAGAAGGTGCCAGGGGAGAGGCTAAAGAAGGTCCAGAGGGTAGGGTGGAGGCGGTGGGTGGCCATAGTGAGTAAGGTGGTCCAGTGGACACCGTGAGAATGTCTGGAGGCAAGTTCCTCAGGCCAGGGAATGGCTTATGCAAAAGCTCCAAGGGGAAGCTTGACTGGTGTGCCGGGGCAAAGGTGGTCGGTGTGGCTGGAGAGGAACGGGTGAGGGGAGGTGACGGTGGATGAGGTCAGAGAGCTAATAGAGACTCAGAACATCTGAAGCTTTGAAGGCCTTGGAAAGACTCTGGGGAGAAAGGAGCAGCTCTTGCCATAATTCTGTTGGGAAACTCCGTTGGCTCAGAGCAGAGCAATGATGAAATGGGATTGGACTCTGGGTCTACGTAAAAGGTGGAGACTGCAAGATTGCTGGGTTTTCAGAGGTGGAGTGCGGAGGAACGAGAGGTGTCAAGGGTGCCTCCAAGGTTCCTGAGCCTGAACAACGGCACGTGTGGATCTGCCATCAGAGGAGAGGGGCCAGGTGCTCTGAGGCAGACCAGAAGGTCAACCTTGGTTCTGTTGAGTTTGAGATGTCATCCAGACATCCTCGTGGAGACGCTGGGCAGACCATTGGATGTATTTGCTGGAGTTCAGGGGAGAGCACGGGGCTGAAGATGGAGATCTGGAGCTAGGGGCAGGAGACTGGAGGAGAGAGTGGGGGACGAGGTCCTGGGCCACTCCAGCTGGAAGGAGCGAGCCGGGAGGAAGGAGGACAGCCAGCAGGGTGTGGACTCTGGACGCCAAGTGAAGAGAGAAGATGTACCAGGGAGCAGGGTGGGGTCAACTGTGTCAAAATCTGCTGATCGGTTGATAGATGAAGACCGAGAATTGAGTGTTGAGTTTTGAGACACGATGCCCTTGACAACGGTAGTTTCAGTGGGTGTTGGATGGGGTGAGCCGGTAGAAGTGTGATTGGGGTGGATTTAAGAGAGAAGAGGAATTACAGACAATGAGTATAGACACTTTTTCAAAGACCTTTGCTGCAAAAAGGGAGCAAAACCAAAAACTGGGTGGTAGCTGTGGGGAGGGCTGCAGGGTTAAGTGAAGGCCGTTGTCTTAACGATCCATCCACTTACCACCCAACCATGACTCTAGTCAGCTGCCATCTACCATCTACCTGTCCATCCACCATTCACCATGCACCTGCCCGAAAACCCTGTTCCTTGTTTGTAAGCTAAGAAGTCTGTCCTGAATTCCTACAATGTACCAACTCCCATGCCAGGCACTGGGGTTGAGGGCTTCTAGGGCAAGAAATGGAGAACCCAGAATCTAGCACAAGGGAGGTACTCAGTTTAGGTGGATCAGATGAATTAAGAAGCAAGGAACCATGGCACCTACCTTCCAGGTGCTTGATCTAGTAGGAGGACACAGAATGCCAGAGCTGGGGGCATTGTCTGGGTGTCGAATGATACAAACCAGAGAGAACTTCCTTGGCGAGCCGTGAGCACCCCCCTCCGGGGAGATGACCCAGCAGAGGTAAGGAGAGGCCAGGTGTTGGCCAGGCAGGGACTATGCTTCCGAGATCGAAAGCGGTCTCAACTCCCACTGCTTCCTCCATTCTCACCTCCCTTAGCCCTCCCAGGCGTGCCCATGGGCTGGGCTGTCACTTCTCTATCATCTCCCTCCATCTCCCTCCATGTCCCCACAGACCACCCCAAAGTTCCTGCCCCTCCCTTGGGAAGCCCTTTCCCTCTTCCTGTCACTTGACCTTTTGTTGGCCCTGAGCTTCTGGAATGTTGGGCTAAGGAGACATCCAGCCCTCCTACTTGGCCCCACAAGACAGGGAGGAATATCAGAATCTTAGGCTCTCTGCTACTGACACTTGGTGACAGCCAAGCCCACACCGTGGGGCAGTGTACAGAGTGTGCGTAGTGCGTCAGGGTGTGCTGATGCATGTGTATTGCTGGGTATTGCACGGATGTGTGTCTCTGTGGCAGTCCGCAGTGAAGGAAAAAAAGGGTTGGGTCTAGAACCAGGCCAGACCTAGGTTTGAATCCTTGTTTAGCCTCTAGCCAGCCAGCAGTGTGACCTTGGACCAATCACTGGCCCTCTAAAAGCATCAGCTCCGGGTCTGTAAAGCTGGTCCCCAGCCAGCCTTGCCTGCCTCCTTCCACCCCTGCACCACCCCCCCATTCATGCTCCCTTTTTTTCTAGTCCTTGTACAAACCAAATTCGGCCTGCCTCAGGGCCTTTCTCCTTGTTGTTCCATCTGCCTGGAACTTTCTACATCCTCCCAGCTTCTTCCTCCAACTTCAGGTCTCAGGTCAAATGTCACCTCCTCAGAGAGGCTCTGCCTAACCACTCATGAAGCGTCGTGCCCATCCCGGTCCCAGTGGTCTGTCTCCACTCCATAGCCCTGTCTTAATGTATTCACAGCACCTGCCAAGGTTTGAAAGGATCTCACTTATGTATTAAATTATTTATCATCTGCCCTCCTAAGCCCACCAGAAAGGCAGAACGTGGAAGGCAGCAATACCTCATCCTTCTGTCCAGCACAGAGCCGGGCCCCTACTGGGTGTTCAGCGAATTGTCTAAAGAATGAAAAGTGCTCAGCACAATGCCTGACATATAATGAAAGCTCAGAATTGCTGGGTATGTTTTTTATGTAAGTGCAAATGGTTGTCATTACTTATGGGGAATACATAGTTTTGCTCAACAATTCTTCTAGCAAGTATTTATTTGGTCCCGTGCGATGAAGAGTCATGGGAGAAACAGAAATATGAGATCCAGTGTCTGCTGTTAAGGAAGAGACCGGATCACTGGGAAGACAAAGACTTTGGGAAAATAGTAAGACTATTGAGATCATGACTCATTGCATTACTCTAACAAGACTGGAAGTGGCTATATCACCACTAAATTTTTTTATTTTTTTTTAAGATTTTATTTATTTATTTGACAGAGGGAGACACAGCGAGAGCGGGAACACAAGCAGGGGGCGCGGGAGAGGGAGAGGCAGGCTTCCCGCGGAGCAGGGAGCCCGATGCGGGGCTCGATCCCAGGACCCCGGGATCATGACCTGAGCCGAAGGCAGACGCTTAACGACTGAGCCACCCAGGCGCCCCACCACTAAATTCTTTTCGAGAAGCCAGGGCTCGGAGAGTCACCCACCTGGTCTGAAGCACTTAGTTTAGCACAGTGCCTGTGCCCACAGCGGGGACTTAGTGGCCGAGGGCATCACACATCTGATGGACTTCCCAGAGGCACTTCCAGTGCTCACAACGCAGGACACGTGCCTGGGCATCTCCCCCACACCCGGGCACCCAGGCAGAGGCCCAGGGCTGCTCTCGCTCCTCACCACTCAGGGCTCCCGGTGGGGAGGTCCATGTGAGGGGCCCCAGGGGTCTGTCTGCTGGGAGGCCTTTACCCCTGAGCTCCAGGGTCTGGGCTGAGGGGGGCCTTTGTCCTGTGACTGGAAGGGACAGGATGGGGTTGGGTGGAGGCCCGGGAGGGGAGGAACGAGGCGACGCTTGTGGCCATGGGACACACGTACACACCAGGCTGTAGAGGTGCACGCGCACATACACACACACACACACACACACACACACACACACACACACCCCTCTTGCACACTCTTCTCCCCACAGACACACGGATGACGGCTCGCGCTGGCTGGGTCCTCCCAGTTCCCGGTCCAACCCGAGCCATTTGAGCTCTCTGAGCTTGGGAACAGCAGGCTCAGTCCACCCCATGCACCCAGCACCCACAGTGCCCAGCCCAGGGCAGGCGCTCAAGATCTGTGGAGAAGATAAATTCCCTCCCTTCCTCTTTCCATCTTACAGTTATTACCCCCTCCTGCTCTCCGTCCCCCCTCCCTCCGGGCCTCCAGGATCAGGCAACAGCGGCCCTGACCCCTCCCTCTGCACGCCCCCCTCCCTCACACAGCAAACACCTGCTGAGTGTGCATTCAATGCCACAGCCTGGCAGCTCTCCCCTGCCAAACCCGGCTAGTGGGCCAGCCTGGGCACACGCCCGGTGGACAGCCTGTTTCCCTCCCTTCCTCTTCCTGCCTTGACCACATGTCCGGGGCCAGATGCTTATGAAATCCCATGGGTTCTTCCATCGCCAGGCTCCTGGTGGCCTGGTGCCCGGGGCTTGGCTTTGAGTCATGCACTCTGGGGCTTGGCAAGGCTGGGATAGGAAGCTCACAGCCCTTGGTGATGCCAACCCAGGCTGAGACTTGGAGTAGGGCTGGAGTCACGGGTCCCACCACCCCTCAGGCCAAGGGAGCACACCTGTGAACAGACACGTGGGGATGTGGCCTGTAACCGGACATGATGTGTCCAAGGTCACAGGGAATGTCAGTGTGAAAATCCAACCATGGCACGGTTCACTTTTGAACACGTCTGCCCTGTAGTGGAGATAGACACTACCACCCGATATTACAGGACCAGGGTTTGAATCCCAGCCATTCACTAGCTGTGGGACTTTGGGCAAACCACTTCACTTCTCCGAGCCTTATCTTTACTTACACATAGTAGATGCTCAATAAATGTAGCGGCAAAAAAAAAAAAAAATCAGTAACAGTGTTAAGTGCAAATACACACTGAGTGTATCCGCATGTCTACACACACACTGTTATAATAATTTACACACCTGTTGGTGTGCACATGAATGGATACTGGTAAACACCCACACAGGTAACATGCTTATTCAAGGGCTTGTGCAGGGGTCCACCAATTCGTATATGGATGCGTGTGTCTGTGAGTTCATTTGCACCGATTACTTTTTCCCAACAACGGACACCATTCTCAGGGTGGTTTTCCAGAGGATTTTCTGAGCACTTGTCAGAGGCAGGATAAACCAGTGTGTTTATCTGGGTAAACAGGATGCCTGGGTATCTACCCAATACCCATATACCTGCCTGTGTCTGTGTGGATCTGCATGAGGGGTCGTGAGTATGACCTCATGCCTTCTTAGGTTGATCAGCTGGCAGAATCAGGGGCATGGAGGTCATTTCTGCATCTGTAGACACCAGAGTTATGGGGTGCTCCGGACCTGGACTGTTTGGGTTCAGATGTCACCTGAGTAGCCTTGGGCAAGAGGCTCACATGGTGTGCTCAGGTTCCTTTACTGTGAGGTGGGGATCATGATCACCATGTTACGGTGGTGTGAGGACAAAGAGTTCATTTCTGTGAAGCACTGAGTACGCAGCACGGTACCTGGTCCTTCAGCCGCAGCCCCGGCTCTGATATGCTGCCATTGTCCGTCTGCAGGGCCTTCCTTTCCATTAGACTGTGATGGGGGGCAGGACTGCGTCCGAGTCCTCCATAATTATCACTTGTGCGTTGCCTGCTAATCTGAACCTCAGATTTCTCCTCTGGCAGAACCCCAGCTAGCATCTATCGGGCACTCCTATGTGCCAAGCACTATGTGTAGCTCCTCGGTCTTCAAACTGTCTCAAGAGATGGGCATTCTTGTTGGCTCTATTTCTAAAAAAATTTTTTCAAATAATTAATTTCTTTATTTGTCCGAGAGAGAGAGCACAAGCAAGGGGAGTGGGAGAGGGAGAAGCAGACTCCCCACGGAGCAGGGAGCACAATGCCGGGCTCGATCCCAGGACCCTGGGATCATGACCTGAGCCGAAGGCAGATGCTTAATGGACTAAGCCACCCAGACACCCCTTGTTGGCACTATTTTAGAGGAAAAGAAACTGAGACTCAGAGGGATGAGGGATCGCCTGGGCTCACACAGTGGACTTGAACCCTGGCAGGCTGCCCTCCTCTCAGCCTGCTCTCAATTTGGGATGAAGAGTCGGGGCGTGAATGTTGCTGGTCGCCTGTCTGCCTCACGGCTGGCTCTCGCACCGCACCTCCACTAACACCTTCCCCATCTCTATCAATATGACTTCGTTTCTCTGTCTCGCCCTGGGGCATCTCAGCTCCCTGCCCTGACACAGCACCCCCAGAGGCCGGACAGTGGCCTCAGATCATGCCTTCTTTGATCCAGTCAGGGATGAGGTGGAGGAGCTCCTCTGAAGCTGGGCTGGGGAAGTCACCTCTTCCCCTGGGTCGGTAGGGACGGGAGACTCAATGGGAAAGAGGGGCAGCCTCTTGGAGCTCAGGCTCTGGGAAAGAAAGGGGTGGAGCAGAAGGTGAACCTCCCCCCACAAGACCATTAGCGCCCCCCCCACCCCACCCCCGCCTCCGGGTCAGTCCACCTCAGAGAGGAGGAAATGCTTGCAACAGGAAACCCAGCTTCCCTCTGAGGTGGGGGAAGCGGTCAACCAGCTGAGCTGCCACCACCTCGAAGGAACACCAGAGGGCACCCGAGGCAGCTATGGGCTCTGTGTCTCTTCAGCTCAGTGTCCTGAGCGCCCCTTGGGTCTCCAGAAGCCACCAAGGCCCAAGGCCTTGTGTATTCTGCTGTTGCGGGTGGAGCATCCTGCAAATGTCAATTAGGTTGGGTGATAGCGTCGTCCAAATCTGCCCTTACTGATACCCTTACTGATTTTCTGTCTACTTGTTTCCTCATTGAGAGTATTACAATCCGAGCCGCAGCCTGGCAACTCCCAGGGAAGTCAGCTGGGGTCGCTGTAGGGCTCCCCTCACTCCCTTGTTTCCTGGTCCGTCCTTTGTTTTTCTCAGATGGGAGGGTGACCCTGATTCCTGTTACTCCGTCTTGACAAGAACAGCTGTATTATTATCTTTTTTTACTTAACAAAATAAAATTATTTTATTTTATTTTAAACCAGAACATTTCTTGTGTGACTCGTCATTGAAATCCTTCAGATGGACTGGAGGCTGCAACAGAAGCCCTCCTGGGCTGAGGTGGTGTTCCTTCACGGAATCCAGGCCTGAATCTGTGGTAAACAATTTTTAGGTGCCTCATTCGTCAGGTCCCAGTGGTATTTCGTCTTGTTACCTTGGCACCCCAGTTATACCTTCTCTTCTGCTTGGCAGGATAGCCACATTTGCCTCAGGTCGACTTCTGAAGGTGGTAGGCCTGAGAGACACAGTGGCGGGCATCTTATTGCAACGCTTTCCAAATGATGACATCCCCTTGGTTGCCTCGCTTCTGTGCCCGCGACCAGAGAGCTAAAAAGTAATGTTAGATTTGTGGAAGAGTTACAGAGACAATAGAGAGAATTCGTATATACTCTTCAGCCATGCCTGCTCACTGTCCTACAATCAGTGACAGTTTCCTGGTCTTTCCTTGTCTTTTGTGATGTTGGCACTTCTGAAGAGTGCTGGTCAGGTATTTTGGAGCGTGTCTTCGCTTCGGCTTTCCCAAGATCAGGCTACTCTACATAGTACTACAAACTACACGGCTTAAAACAACAAAAATGTATTGTGTCACAGTTTAGGAGGCTGGAAGTCTGAAATCAAGGAGTTGGCAAGGCCACCCTCCCTCTGAAATCTTAAGGGAAGAAGACTTCCTTGCTTCTTCTAGCTTCTGGTTACAGGCAACCATTGGCACTCCTGGGCTTATAGACACATCACTCCAGACTCTGCCTCTGTCTTCACGTGGCATCTGCCCTCTGTGTGTCTGGCATGTCCAAATCTCCCTTTCCCTTTCTTACTAGGGCCAGTTATTGGATTAGGGCCCATCTTAATCCAATGAGAACTCATCTTAACTTTATTATATATGCAAAGACCCTATTTCCAAATAAAGTCACATTCGCAGACTCCAGGTGGACATGAACTTTGGCGAAACAGTATTGAACCCAGTACACATCCCCCCTAGCCAAGTATGACAGTGACACAGCCCCCTTTAACATTCTTTAAGGATTCACACGACAGTTGGCCTCGGTGGGAATTAACTTTGGTTATTGGATTCTGCTTCTCTGAAAAGAGAAACTCTGTGGGGACGGGGCTTTGTGGGGGCCTGGGATTTATTGAGGTTACAGACCAGGGTTGGCTTCCTCCATGGCAGCTGGGACGGAAAGCTAATGTGACACGGATATTCTGGGGGTGGAGGCCTACCTCCATTTCCGGGGCCATTTTGTCTGTGTGAAATTCCATCCCTGGTCCTGCCCAGCTGTGGGCACTAACTCAGAGTGTTCAGGTCACAGGTCACACAGGGCCACTCTTGAGTTGAAGCTGTCCCTGGGAATGTTTCTTCTTGCTCAGTGCTTAGTCAACTTTTGAAACAGATACAGGTGTTTAAAAAATGGGTCCATCTCATATACAAATTTGGATTCTAACCTCTCTGGAGAAAAAAAAAATCTGTTCACACTGTACTCACATTTCCACAGGGCAACAAACATTCCTAAATAGGTTTATGGGCATTTGATGTTGTCTCCCCAGCTCTGTGCCTTCAAACCAAGGGGCAGTGCAACTCAGTGGCACAGGCTATGGACTCAGGAGTTCGACTGCTTGCATTTGAACGCCAGCTTCACCCCTTGCTACCTGTGCATCCTTGGGCAAGCTACTCGATGTTCCCAAGCCTCACTGTCCTTATCTAGAAAACTACGATTGATTTATTCAACACATTTTTATCGAGCATCTACTCTGTGCCAGGCATTTTTTCCTTGGGATATGTCAGTAAACAAAGGGAGCAAAGATTCTCATTCTTGCAGAGATCATATTGTGGCAGGGGTAGACAGATAAATACTAATATAACAAATATGTAAGTTATATAGTATACTGAAAGGTGATAAATGCTATAGGAGAGCAAAAACCAAACTTCAAAGTGCACGGGGAATGGGTAGGGGGGTGTCGCATTTTAAAACAGGCTGCTCAGGGAAGGCCTTGCTGACAGGGGGGCATTTGTGCAGACTCGAACAGACTGAGGGCGGTGGCCAGGTAGTGAGCCAGGGAAAGTGTACAGCAGAGGGAAGAGCTCTGCAAAGGCCCCATGCAAGAGCTGGCCTTGATGTTGGAGGAAAAACCAGGAGGCCGGTCTGGTGGAAGAGGAGATGGGAAGGGAGAGAGTTGAGGTCACAGGGGAAGAGAGGGAAAAGGGAGGGTCAGAAGGGAAAAGCCGGGAGACCAGGGAGAGGCGATGGTGGCTCAGGCCAGGGAGAAGCTGTGAGGACAGAGAGAAGTGGCTGGGTCAGGCTGTATTTGCGAGGTTGGCTAGCCACTGGGTGGGATTCAGAGGGTGAGGGAGGACAGGAGCCAAGGATCGCTCCAAGGGTCTGGCTAGAGTCAGCAAGGAGCTGGAACTGCCACCCTCTAAGGGGCGGGTGGTGCAGCAGGGGCAGGTCTGGAGGGGAGGGTTGCCAGGAACAGTTTGGGATAGTTGAGCCGGGACTCAACAGGTAGGTGAACACGGTTGGAAATACAAACCTGCCTCCTGGGAGCCAAATTTGGGAATAAGAGTCCTTACCTCCTAGATTGTTGTGAGGGTAAGTGAACGAATGTGTGTCTGTAGGGCACTGAGAACAGCACCTGGCCTCTGGTAAGTGCTCATAGGAGTTAGCTGCTCGAATTGCCCTGGAAAAGATCCCAGCTTTGGCTCCAGCTCCCTCTGCCAGAGCTCCAGCCTTCATGGGCTTCATGTCCTCTCAGGGAGGGGGGCAGTAGGTTGTCAAGACGGTAGAGACATTTCCTTCCCAACAAGTTAGCATTTATTATTTTTTTAATTTTTTAAAAGATTTTATTTCTTTTTTCGACAGAGAGAGAGAGAGAGAACACAAGCAGGGGGAGCAGTAGAAGGAGGGAAGCACGCGGACCCCTCACTGAGCAAGGAACCCAATTCGGGGTTCCATCCCAGGAGGCTGGGATCATGACCTCAGCTGAAGGCAGACAGGAAATCGACAGAGTCACCCAGGCGCCCCCCCCCCAACAAGTGAGCATTTAAATCCACCTCATTTCTCCGACCACTAGTTAACCCATCTGTAAAATGAAGATTATAGTCCCCTTTCTCAAAGAGTTACGGTGAGGAGCTAATGAGAAATAGTGGATTTAAGTGCCCAGCACACGGTAGGAGCTCCTAACAGTCTTTTTTCCTCTCTACCCATGCCCCACGGTCAGGGAGAGAAGCAGCAAAGTCAGTATCCGTCCCGTCCCAGCTGTTTATTGAAAGGGAAGGTAAGATGGAAGGGTTGCCGGATGGGGAAGGGGCGTGGGGGCACAAGGGCAGCAGTGCCTGCCTGGTGGGGGAGAACGGAGGACCTTCCCAGGAGACCTGTCCAGGCTGGAGGTGCAACCGAGGGGGGAGGGTAGGGGCGGGGGTGGGGGCGAGGCGCCGGCGGCTCTCTCCAGCTGTCTTGGAGCTCCCCCTAGTGGTAAGAACGGAGATGATGCGTCTGTCTGGGGAGCCTGCAGGATGGAGGTGCTGGTGCCCCCAGCAGGACACATTTGTTACAGGTCAGGACCTGTGGGTGATGGTTTCTATGTGAGTGGATTTTGAGGGGCAAAGACATCCCAGTACTCCTGCCCCTTGGCTCTTAGAGACCATTTAATTTATTTTTTTTAAGATTTTATTTATTTATTTGACAGAGAGACAACAGCAAGAGAGGGAACACAAGCAGGGGGAGTGGGAGAGGGAGAAGCAGGCTCCCCGCGGAGCAGGGAGCCCGATGCGGGGCTCGATCCCAGGACCCTGGGATCATGACCTGAGCCGAAGGCAGACGCTCAACGACTGAGCCACCCAGGCGCCCCAATCTTAGAGACCATTTAAATACACGTCCAAATTATCTTCTGAGCTACCTAGGACCATCAGGCCTCCAACCGGGCTCTCTGGACCAACTGTCTCCCACCCCTAGAGGTCCCCTGGAAGCCAGGAAAGTGTCCAGCAGGTCCCCTGTTCCAGCTGTAGAACGAGAGTTGGCCCGAGAGGAGGTGGAAGATGTGGGTCCAAATTCCCACGGACTGCCGGCCTCCCTCAGCCACCTCGTCTGTAAACCGAGGCTAATAAACGCCCATGATGGGCTGGACTGGGGGGCCCTGATGCAAAATGCACATAGAAAACATTTTGTAGGAGGTGACTGTTTTCGCACCATCCTGGAAGGGAAGTCCAGGTGAGTGTTTTTGACCCATCCTCAAGGAAGGCATCTTGGAGCAGCTGACGGAGGAAGGGGTCAGGGGATGAGAAAGACTCCGCTACCCCTCCCCCCAACTGTCTATGGAGAGTCATGTTTATAACTGGGGAGAATAGCAAAGCCATGGAACTCTAGAATCTGATCCAAACCCCTCATAGTACAGAGACAGGAACTGATGGTCTGAAAGGAAAAGGGGCTTGCCCGGGGCCACACAGAGTAGAATGGGGATAGATTGAGGGGGATGTTTTCTGCTCCTGAAGGGTCTGGGGAAGGAGGGGTGCGTGGGAAGGTTTGGGAGGACTTGGGGAAAGTTGGGGCCCAATACTTGGGAAGGGACACTGGGATTTGAGCTCCAGACTCTCTTGAGCTGGAGTTGGGTCTTCTGGGGGCATAGGTAGAAGGGTCCCGCTGAAAGGGAGAAGTTAGGGCGACTATTGGAGGGCAGGGTGTGGTGGGACAGAGGAATGGTCCAGACCCCAGGTCTGGCTCCTCCCCTGGCCTTGTGGACAGCTCAAGAGTCCCGCTTGGGCTGGATGGTCTGCACAGAGGATTGCCCGAAGGGGCTGGTAGGTGGTGAAAACCAACACTGGCCATTGGCATCGCGGAAGATGGGGGACAGCTGCTGCTCTGGTTCATCCCCGAAGATCTCCACGTGGCCATCAGCTTCAGTGTCCAAGGGTTCTGCCTTGGTGTCCGGGCTCAGCCAGCCAGTCATGGCCCAGAACAGGCAAATGGCCAGCAGGATCCCAGCCGCCATGCAGAGCGCTGTGCCTGCCAAGCGGCAGGTGCTCAGAGCCTGGTTGTAATCAGCTGCCCGCTGATCCAACACCAGGAATTCCCCCTCTCCGATGCCCTCCAGCTTGGGGGGCACTGCATAGCCGGTGGTCAGGGCTGCCACTCCCAGCAGCAGAAGCAGGGTCCCCGAAGACAGACTGATCTGGAGAGAGGCAGACAGATTGGGAGGTAGTCAGGGTCAGCCTGACTAGTAATCCCAAATGGACTTAAAGGTAATGCCTTGATCTAACCTTAAGAGATAGGAATCACAGGGGAGTCACAGAACACACTTTCTAGGATCAAACTGATGAGGGGCACACACTGTCACGTTCTATTTGGAATCTTGGGGCCCCTAGATCAATGTCCTTTCCAACTCCCACTTAGCAGTAGGTTTTTCCTTCCATCATTATTTGGGTCCCATCTCATCTCTCTGTCCTGTCTGCCTTCTATCTCTCAGTCAGGTTAACTCCTACACATCCCTCAGATCTCATCTCAAACCCCACCTCCTCAGGGAAGCCTTCCAGGATACCCCTGGCCTGGGTCAGGTCCCCTGCTTTTCATTTGTACAAACACTGTGCACATTTGTTCTTCAGTGTGCTCACCTTGGTGCACACTCGAACAAGTACTTCCGCTACCAGGTAAGTGATATCTGCCTGCCCCACTGGAATGAGAGTCTGGAGAGCCATGAGAACCGACACTGTCTGTTTTGGGTTACCAGGTGTCTTCTTAGCATGGCACTGGTACAGAGCAGTAGCTGAGTGAATGTTTGCAGAATGACTAATGAACCACAGCTAGGAACTCCTAAAGGACAGGGACCACATCTTAAATTCTCTGTCCGCAAGAGTGTAGCACATTGCCTGGCAACTAGAAGATGCTCAAAGTTTTAAAATACATACTCACTTTCTCCTGAGAGTCTTCCCTGATCACCCCAGGTACTGAGAGCATTTCCTCTCCTGGCACCCTCTGATTATTTGGCCTGAGGTTGTGCATTCACTCTCTATATCTTGGCACTTTGCGTCCCCACTAGAGTGAAGCCCTTTGAAAGCTGAGGGGAAGGACCCTCTGCCTCAGTCTCCTTACGGTATTTGGCAAAGAGCCATGCTTGTTGTAGGGTCTCCGCTTACTGTCACCACCCTTTCCCTACACTCTGTGCCCTCACTGACCGCTCTTCCTGGCTGTTGGAGACACTGACTGGCAACAGTACCCCAATATATCATTGTGAAGCCATGGTAAGATTTAACTGAGATGAACTCCACTGCCTGCCAGTCAGTGTCTACTACCCCCCCCCCCCGGCCACAGTAATTAGTTCAGAGACGGGCAAGTGACCCAATCAGAGCCAAAGCAATGCTTGACAGGACTCCTGGAAATGAAATGGAAAGCAGTGTTTCTTTTCTGAAGGAAATACTGGAGGAAATTCTGATGTCCTGTGGATGGTGTAGAGTGAAACGCTGTGGATCAGCATGGTAGCAGCTACCTGGGGAACATGCGCATAGATCCTGAAGCTAAAGGGGCCACAAGGGTGGGGGCACCATGGGGAGCCTGATGACTAAGAGAAATCTTGAATGGCTGGATTGAACTTTGCCTGAAGTTGCTCAGCCTCTGGTCTTTTCAATAAAATGAGTGATCTTTTCCCTTTCTTGTTTAAACCCATTTGAGGTTTTTTTTTCCTTTTTTTTTTCTTTTTAGGTAATCTCTATCCCCAGTGTGGGGCTCAAACCTATAACCCCCAGATCAAGAGTCGCACGTTCTACCAACCGAGCCGGCCAGGTGCCCCAAATTTGTATGGTTTTGAATGACTTACCAAGAGTAGCCATTTGCCATTTTTTTTTTAAGTGGGCTCCGGGGCCAAGGTGGGGCTTGAACTCACAACCATGAGATCAAGAGTCACATGCTCTACCAGCTGAGCCAGCCAGGTCCCCCCTAATTGGGTTTTTGTTGCTTGCACCTGCTATACCGTCCCTCTTCTTCCTAGCCACTGATTCCATCTCCTCCCTGCAGCCACACGAAATCCCAGGAGTTGCTCCTCCTCTGGCCTTACCTTCCAGCACAGTGAGGGCCAGGGTCGGCGGGGACACAGGATGGGAGGCCCCTCAGGGTCATCACTGAGGGCCGTACCTGCACAGTCTTCATAGAAGAGGTGCAGGTAGGAGCGGACCCCATACCATCTGCCTTCTTCCACATTGGGGCCACGGCTACAGCTGCAGGAATGGTCACAGCCTGGCATTGCGGATCTCTGCGGGGGGAAGCAAGGTGCAGTGGACAGAGGGAGGGATCCGTGCGACCCTCCCAGGGCCCCTGAATCTTTGTGCGTCGTCTGCTTTTCCTCCCATTTTAGATAACCACGCTCGTAACACAGCCTGGCCTTCTAGATACTGGTTTGTCTTTCCCTACGCACACTGTGAATGAGCCAATGCACACGGGCGCTAAGGCCAGTGCTTACCAATTGTATATGCCAGTAAATGTGCTTGTTTAACCTGGAGGCCACCCAGTGGCTGGGACTGTGGGTTCTGGGAGCCTGACTCTCTGGATCGGAATCCCAGATCTACCACTTCCTGGCTGTGTGACCCTAGACAAATGCTTTCACCTCTCCAAAACTTGGGTTCCTTACCTGTAGAGCAGGTCTAATAATCACTCCTGCTTCACACAGTTACTGTATCTGAGGCCAAGAAATGGTACCAGTTGTCATTACTATTACTGTAATTTCTTCATTATTATTTCGGTCCTAAACTTTTTGAGCCCCATATCTAGAGTAAGAGGTTCTTATCCCCATCTTTTCTCAAAATCTTCCCCTCTTCCGGGTACTCTTGGGAGTAACTGTCATGGCTGACACTTGTCTAATGAGGCTGAGCTCCCAAGGTGCAAGGCTCTAAAAAATCCCTTCCCAGGGCTGCCCCTCACGAGGTAATAACCTCCATGTCCCAAGTCATCTTGACTTCAAAGGAGGTGAAAGCCAGGGGCCCTCTTAGGCTCAAGGGTGTTTAGATTTCTAGGGAAACCTATCTAAGAACCCCTCCTTTTTGAATAATACATTTTTTTTTATTGAGGGATACTTGACATATAACATCATATTCGTTTCAAGTATAGAACATAATGATTCGGTATTTGTAATGATCACCATAATAAGTCTAGTTAACATCTGTCACCGTACTTAGTTACCAATAAATGTCTTTCCTTGTGAGAGAACTTTTAAGAGCTACTCTCTTAGCAACGTTCAGATATATAATATGGTATTATTAACTACAGTCACCATGTGATACATTATATCCTCGTGACTTATTTATTTTATAACTGGAGTTTGTACCTTGACCCCCTTCACGCATTTTGCCCTGCCTCTGGCAACCACTAATCTTAAAAATCTCTCTTTTCACAGACGGAGACACTGAGGACCTGGTAATGGAAAGTACTTGTGTATCTACACACGGATAGGACTAAAACTAAAGTAGGGGATGAGGGAAAGGGCGGGTGTGGGGAGGGGGGGCATTTGTGCTGGGGAAGGACTGGGCTCCTGCGTCAGCACCCCTGAGCAGCTTCAAACAAAATAAAGCAATGAGCAGGGCACCTGGGTGGCTCAGTCAGTTGAGCTTCCCACTCTTGATTTCAGCTCAGGTCATGATCTCAGGGTTGTAAGATTGAACCCCCAAGTGCTCAGCATGCGGAGACCACTTGAGATTCTTTCTCTCCCTCTCCCTTTACCCCTCACGGGCTCTCTCTCTCACTAAATACATAAAATCTTTTTTAAAAATGCTTCAGTGCTTACACTACAGGGTAAGACAAATTTCTAGACCCCCCCCAATTTCAATCAGATGTGGCTTTCAATTTCCTGCACAGAGAGACTCACCAGCACGCACATACCCACACAGCACAGACAGGCAGGCAGGCATACACACACACACACAAATCAAACAGAGACATATTACAGATTGATGCACATACACACACACCAGGGACACACACCACCAATACACAAACATGACAGAGACATACCCAGACAGGCACTCATATACCACCTAGAGACATATTCAGACAAACACACATGGCACAGAGAAACAGACACACAGACACACCACACACAAAGACACTCCACGGAGAAACACACACACACACACACACACACACACACAGCCAAAGTGTGTGTTGGGGTGATTCTTGGAGCCCGCACGGATCCACACAAGCGCCTAAAGTGCACAACCCTCACCCACAACTCAGGGAAAAAGAGAAGAAAAGGAAAAGACTAACATATATATATATGTTTTGGACAGAGAATTGGAAACAGGAAGAGACCAAAAACGAAAGAGGAGGGAGCCAAGTGGTCCCGCGAGAGAGCAGGAATCTCTCTGGGAGGCGGGTGGGCGGGGCTCCAAGGGGGTGTGGCCACTGCGGGAACCGCCCCCGGCCCAGGCGCTTTGGAGGCCCGGGTGGGCAGAATGAATGGGGGCCCGGAGGCAGTCAGAGTCAAAGCAGCAACTATTAATTAAAGACCCTAGGGGAGGAGGCAGGGAAGAGAGGCTCAGGAATTGTTGGTCTGGGTTAGCTCCTTCCCTGCAACTCACTGTCCCTGTCCCCCAAATATACCTAATCGCTCAATCTTGCTAGCACTGAAGAAGGAAGGTGACCTTGACGCTGCCTCCCCCTCGGCCTGGCCCCTCCTCCTCCCGTGTTAAGGTTGCAGGAAGGCGTCTGGCGGTCAGGGGGAGGGAGAGAGAGGATGCTCCGAACCCGGCGCGGGTACCCGGGACGTGGGTTGCCATAGGAACAGCTGGGGAGGTGTCCCTAGACTGGGGGGGGGGGAGGAGCTCAGTGTGAAAGGAACGGGAAGAGGAGGGGGCTACAGGGTCCGAGGGGGGAGACTGCAGCGGAGGCGAGCGGAGGGAGGAGTACGCGAGGGTGACAGGCGCGAGGGCCTGAAGATGGATGGGAATCTCTTGCCTGCACGGCCTCACTCAGTTCTCCTTCCCAGACCCCCAGACCTGCCCACTCCAGTGTCCGGCGCTGCCGGGGCTGGGAGAAGGGACCCCTCTTGGGGGGCGAGGCCAGCGAGATCGGGCCAATTCCTCCCACTCTCCACCGCACCACTGTTTCTGACCGGACCACCAGTTCCCTGGTCGAGATTAACCTCATTCTTTCCCGCAGGGGGAAACTGAGGCATGGAAGGGTGGGAATAGGTTTTTAGTAAAGACATGGATAGGGGTCTTGTTTTCTGAAGCCTCTGCCCATCCTCTCAGCACTGAGGTATCTCCGGGAGACGGGGCTGGTGAGATCTCTGCCCCCCGCCACTTCTCTGGGACCTCACCTCCCGAATCCCGAGGCACACCAAGGCTTGGGCGCCGCTGTCCCGTCCGAGGCTGGACGTGGCCGCGCTGGGGATGCGGGCTGAGGTGGGGTTCCCCGGAACCCGGGAAAAGGCGGGGTGGGGGTCGGGGCGCGCGTGGAGCAGGGCTGAGCTCACCTCTCTGCCTGCTGTCTCCGCCGAGCGGGAGCCAGAGCGAGAGCCGAGCAGAAGCTGGTTCTGTCGGCGCCTGCGCCGCAGTCGGGGGCGGGGGTGATAAGTGGCTGGGAGGGGGCACCCGCCCGCCCCAAGGGCTGGCTCTGCAGATTGCGGACCCCTGCAGGATGGAGAGCCCCTGTCTCCTTCCGGAGTTCCCTTCTCTCTCTGAGACCCCAGGCCGCTCGCTGAAACCCCATCGCCTCCCCAGAAAGCACCACCTCCTGCAGTCCCTCAAACTCCTGATCCGACTCTCCATCACTCCCTCAACCCCCCACCCCTCTGGCTGAAGACCCTTGCCTTCACTGAGCCGTCATTTCCTCATTGTATCCTCAACCTCCTCTCCGGGTCTCCATCCCCTTCATGGAGCCCCTAACCATAAGTACATAAATACTCATCTTGCTGAGCCCCCACCTTCTCCACAGACTCCAGTCTCTCTCTCTCTCTCAGCCCTCACCCATGGCTGAGCCCCTCCCTCTCTCAGGAGCCCCCTACTTCTTACTGAGTCCCTCACCTCTCACTGAGTCCCTCATCCTCTCTACATTCTCTTTCCCTCTTTGAGCCCCTGACCTTTGCTAAGGATCAGCCTCTTTTATCTTGAGAAGGGAGCTGAGGCTGGGGAGAAGGGGTTGTGAGAGAAACTTCCTTCCCCCCTGGAAGGAGCATATGAGATAGCCTCCCTTGTTCTCTCTCCTAACCTACCTCCAGTTCTGCCCTGGGCAGTGTGTGCCTGTGGCCCATCTCTCTGGAGAGCCAGCCATTGCCAGACATCTGTGTCTATTTCATTCCTTGTCATGTGTCCACAGCCTTGGTTTTGTCTTACACTTGTTTTGTTGTGTGGTCTTAGGAAAGTCACTGCACGGCCCTGAGCTTCATCAAACACCATGGCACAAACATGCCTTCATGCCTTGAACATCCATCCTGTCTCTCCATGTGCTGGGGGCTGGGGATACAGAGACGAATAAACTACAAGATGAGGCCAGATCTTTTTCATTCACTATTGTATCCCAGAGCGTCATGTAGTGCTCAGCATTGACTGGGTAGCTCAATCAATATTTACTGAACATAGACTAGTGACAATAACAAATATATGATGTTTATTATGTGCAAAGGGCTTGTCAAGTGCTACTTAGTGTACTACTTAACTGTGTGTGTGAGAGAGAGACAGAGACAGACAGACAGACAGAGTCAGAGAGAGGAAGTCCTGGAGCCCAAAACTAAAGGCCTCTGAGTGGTGACAGGAGATCAAGCTAGAGAGGCAAGCATACATCAGACCTTTCAGGGCCTCGTAAGCCAAGGTAAGGAGTTTGCAGTTCAACTCAAGGTGTGGGGACCCATGGAAGCATTGGAAGGAGGGATGTGATCTGAATTGCACACTGAAAAGATCCCTCTGGCTGCCGATCCCTTAGGAGAACAGGATAGAACACTCCAGAGTGGCAGCAGAAAGATCAGGGAGGAGCCTCCATATCAGAGTTGACTATGTCGTGGCCTAGTAGGCTTGCAGAGAAATGAATGGATCCAAGAGATGTTAGGGGGTAAAATGAACTACAGGAATAGCAAAAGACTGGAAACAACCTGTGCTGGTTTTAAAACATGGCAACAAATTCTTTAGCACTTCTCCTATAGAGAGATGGGATCTCCATACCCTCTCTTTGTATCTTGAATTAGCTGATGACTGCATGGGGCAAGTGATGCTCCAACTTCCAAGGCTAGGACATAAAAGGACACGCACTTCCCCTGGAACTCTGGCTCTTGGTGACCCGAGGAGCCATGGAAGAAGTCTCTCTACCTGGAGGCTGCCATGCTGTGAGGAAGCCCAAACCACATGGAGAGCCCACATGAAGTTACCAGTCCCAGCTAAACTTGGCCTTTGAGTCATCCCAATTCAGGCATCAGACAAGTGAAGAAGCAACCAGATGATTCCAGTCCACAACTGTTTAGATCAGTTTCAGCTCTGATGATAATGGGAGAGGGGATGGATGAGGTTCCAGAGGTGATGGGAAGGGATGAGGTCAAATTTACAGGAGGAATGGGCTTTGTGCCAGCACAGGAAGGATCCCGTATCCTCTGAGACCCGGGGGGAAGGAGGGAGGGTGGCCACTGAGAAGAGATACAGTGTGGTTTTTATGAGTTGAATTCTGCATGAAACAGATCCAGGTTTGAATCTTGGTTCTGCCACTCGCTACATGCATGCTTTAACTGCTCTGAGCCTCTGTTTCCCTGACCATAAATTAGAGATATTATTAGTGGTTGCTTCTCAGAGGGGTTATAAGAGGGAAATGAGATATGCACATAAGACCCTTAGTGAAGCACCTGGCACAGAGTAAGACCTCAACAAATGATTGTTGCTACTACTATTATTGTTGCATTAGTTTATAGGTCAGGAGGGCAGGGAGTTGAGTGACAAGACATCTGATAAATTGAATGCTCTGGAGAAAAACAAGAAGCATCATCTATTAAGAAAGAGGAAGGTTTTAGGAGTGCCTGGCTGGCTCAGTCAGTGGAGCATGCAACTCTTGATCTTGGGGTTGTGGGTTTATGCCCCATGTTGGGTGTAGCAATTGCTTAAAATGTAAATTATTTAAAAAAAAGAAAGAGGAAGGTTTTAGTTCAACAGGAGGCTTAAAAAGGGTGGTGAAACAGACACAAAAGGCCATATATTTTATGTTTCCGTATATATGAAATAGCCAGAGTCAGAAAATCCATCTGAGACAGAAGACAGATTACTGGTTCCTAGGGGCTGGGGGAAGGAGGGAATGGGGAGTGACTGCTTCATGGGTTTCCTTTTAGAGCAATAGAAATATTCTGGAACTAGATAGTGGTGATGGATGCACAACACTGTGAATGTACTATCAATAATGATGAATTTTGTTATGTAAATTTTACCACAATCTTTTCAAAGTGTGGTAAAGATTTGGAATAATCAATAATAATGATGGTGGTGGTGATGACAGATGTTACTTACTGAGCATTTACTATGTGTCAGCATAATTTGTCTTCAGGATAATCTTATGAGGTCACTTGCCTGAGGTCACCCACCTGAGGTCATTCAGTCACAATGTGGCAGAATCTGAATTTGCTCTGATGGCTCTGAGGCCATGATCTGCAGAGACAATAGAGTGCATGGCTGTGACTTTCTTTGACAGTGTCCGGAGAAATGGGAATGAAGCAGGAGGCTGCGGGTACCCCAGCTCCTTGGTGAGGGTTCTCCAGGATAGGTGGAGCAGAAAGCGGGGGGGAGGTGAATGGGATGCAGAGAGCTGAGGAGAAAACAGATCCCATAATGAACCTCAGGATGGATCCTGGCTCAGTGGGGAAGGATGCCAAGGCAGCTCAGGAGGAGAGCAGATGGATCTGGAGAAGACACAGGAATTCCAGACGGAGGAGCTCAATGAAGTCCAAAAATAGGTAGATGGGAAGAAAGGGAGCCTGAGGTCAGAGTGTGGGACGTTGTAGTTAAAGATTTTTAGACATAGGGCACCTGGGTGGCTCAGTTGGTTAAGCGACTGCCTTCGGCTCAGGTCATGATCCTGGAGTCCCGGGATCGAGTCCCGCACCCTGCTCCCTGCTCAGCAGGGAGTCTGCTTCTCCCTCTGACCCTCCCCCCTCTCATGTGCTCTCTCTCTCTCATTCTCTCTCTCAAATAAAATAAATAAAATCTTAAAAAAAAAGATTTTAGACATAGAACCCTGTAAGAGATGAGAAGGTTTACTAAGCCAATGCTATCTAATAGAAGTTTCTGCAAAAATGGGAATGGTCTACCCTCTGGAAAACAGTATGGAGGTTCCTCAAACAGTTGAAATTAGAGCTACCGTTCGATCCAGCAATTGCACTACTGGGTATTTACCCCAAAGATACAAATGTAGGGACCCGAAGGGGTACGTGTACCCCAATGTTTATAGCAGCAATGTCCACCATAGCCAAACTGTGGAAAGAGCCAAGATGCCCATCGACAGATGAATGGATAAAGAAGATGTGGTATATATACACAATGGAATATTATGCAGCCATCAAAAGGAATGAGATCTTGCCATTTGCAACGACGTGGATAGAACTGGAGGGTGTTATGCTGAGTGAAATAAGTCAATCAGAGAAAGACATGTATCACATGACCTCACTGATATGAGGAATTCTTAATCTCAGGAAAGAAACTGAGTGTTACTGGAGTGGTTGGGGGTGGGAGGGAAGGGGTGGCTGGGTGATAGTCATTGGGGAGGGTATGTGCTACGGTGAGCGCTGTGAATTGTGCAAGACTGTTGAATCACAGTTCTGTACTTCTGAAACAAATAACGCAACATATTTTAAGAAAAAAGAAAAAGAAGAAGATAACAGGAGAGGAAGAAAAGGGGAGTATGTCAGAGGGGGAGACGAACCATGAGAGATGATGGACTCTGAAAAACAAACTGAGGGTTCTAGAGGGGAGGGGGGTAGGGGGATAGGTTAGCCTGGTGATGGGTATTGAGGAGGGCACGTTCTGCATGGAGCACTGGGTGTTATGAACAAACAATGAATCATGGAACACTGCACCAAAAACTAATGATGTAATATATGGTGATTAACATAACAATAAAAAATAAAAAAAATGGGAATGGTCTAGATCTGTGCAGCTTGAACAGAACCACTGGCCATATTTGGCTATTAAGCATTTGACATGTGGCTAGTGAGCTGATGACTAGAATTCTAAATTTTATTGAACCTTAATTACTTTATTTACTTATTTATTTTTAAGTAGGCTCTATGTCCAATGTGGGCTTGAACTCACAGCCCTGACATCAAGAGTCACACGCTCTACCCTCTGAGCCAGCCAGGTGCCCCCTAACCTTAATTACTTTAAACTTAAGTTTAAATAGCCACATGCAGCTAGTGGTCGTCATATTGGACAGTCAGGTGTCGGTGGGACAAACCTTGCTGCCAGGGCCCGACTTTGAGCATGAGTGTCATCTCAGACACCCATTATCCATCCCCTTTCACCTGGTGCTTTTGCCCTGCTCCCTAGTGGTCTCTTCTCTACATTGTAGCCACAGTGATCCTTCGAGCATGAATCAGATTCTCATAGGGGAGTCTCATTCCCTGGTCAAAACCCTCTAATGACATCTCATCTTACTCAGGCCGAAAGGAGAAAACTGTGGTGAGATGGCCACAAACTCTTTGTCACTCTGCCCTTCATGGCAGGTGGAGTTTCTTTCTCCTCAATCTGAGCTGACCCGGCCATTGCTTCAACTAACCAAATGTGGCGAAGGCAACGCTGTGGACTTAGCTTTCAAGAAGACCAGCTTCCTCTTCCTTCCTCTTGGAACACTCACTTCTGGAAAGCTCCCTTTTGGACCCCAGTCCTCATGCCGAAGAAGCCCAAGCCACATAGAGAGGTCACATGCTGGTCCCCTGGTTGACAGCTCCAGCCAAACTTGCAGCCCACAGCTAGCACCAAACACTGTATGGGACAGCATGGTGTGAGTGAGTCATCTCGGACATGTCCGCCCACTTGAGCCCCCAGATGACATCACACCAGCAGGACTATCCCACTGAATCCCTCGAACCCACAGTATCATGGGACATAATAAAAGTGTTAAGCTATTAAGTTGAAAGATGCTTTGTTACGCAGCAATGACTATCCCAAACCAGTTCTTTTTTTTTTTTAAGATTTTATTTATTTATTTGACAGAGAGAGAGAGAGAGAGAGCACAAGCAGGGGGAACTGCTGGCAGAGGGAGAGGGAGAAGCAGGCTCCCTGCTGAGCAGGGAGCCCGACGTGGGACTCTATCCCAGGATCCTGGTATCGTGACCTGAGCTGAAGGCAGTCGGTTAACAGACCGAGCCAGCCAGACGCCCCCAAACCAGTTCTTACTAGCGCCTATGCTTGCCCCTCCCCCACAACCTTACTTACTTCCATAATCTCCTCTTCCTCCACTCCCTTACTCACCACTCCAGCCACACCGGCATCCTTGAGTGAACTAAGCGCATCAGGCAAACTCCTATCTTAAGGCATCAGAGCCTTTGTACTTGTCTGTGTCTCTGCTTTTATTGATCCTTCTCCAGATATCTGCATGGCTAGCTTCTGGCTTTATTCAGACCTCTGCTCATCTGTCGCCTTGTCAAAGAGGTTTTATTTAAACACTGTGGTAGAGACATAGACTGCTCACCAAATTCCCATGTGCATCACATACATTTCTCAGTTCCCTTGAAGTTAGACAAAACCATGTGATTAGTTCTGGCCAATGAGATCCAGGTCTCCAAAGAGAGGTTTGGCTGCAGATTTTCTTGGAAGAGAAAGAACAGAACTTCACATTCATTTAGTTAACAGAAAACCCTGAAAACAACTGAGGGTGAGAACTTGGGTTGCTAAGAAACCTCCTAGAATGGGGGAGATGTTTGGCATCCATTGCTAGGCAACCTAAAAGAAGCTAGATAGGCAGGTTTGGCTGCAAGCAGCTTCCCCCCCCCCCTTTTCATAGGCTCCCTGAATGCCAGACTGGATATGCTCTTAAACACTCCTGGTCCAACCACCTGACTGCATAGATGGGGAAACTAAGGCCTCAAAAGGCAAGATGATTAGTCCAAATTCCCTCTAATTACTCAACAAGAGCAAAGACAAATTGTATAGGAGGGCATTGTCTTGGGGAATGACCTGGCATGGCTAAGGCCAAGCTTTAGGGAAGAGCTGGTAGCTGAAGAAGAGTCTATAAAACAATAAAAAAGTCAACTGTAAAAGGCCTTGAATGCCAGGCCAAGAATCTTAACCTTCATCCTGAGGAAATGGGGAGCCACTGAAAGGTTTTCAGAGGTAGTCACGTTTGTTTTCTTTTCTTTTTACACAGACAAGTACAAAGGCTCTGACGCCTTGAGATAGGAGTTTGCCTGATGTGCTTAGTTCACTCAAGGATGCCAGTGTGGCTGGAGTGGTGAGTGAGGGAATTTATTTATTTTTAGAGAGAGAGCAGGAGGAGGGGCAGAGGGAGAGGGAGAGAGAATCCTAAGCAGACTCCCTGCTGAGCGCAGAGCTGGCCGTGGGGTACGATCTCATGACCCTGAGATCATGACCTGAGCCGAAACCAAGAGTTAGGGGCTTAACCAACTGAGCCACCCAGGCGCCCCAGTCATGTTTGTTTTCAAAAAACCCCTTAGGCTCGGGGGCATCTGGGTGGTGCAGTCCTTTAAGCGCCGGACTCTTGGTTTCAGCTCAGGTCGTGATCTCAGGGTCGTGAGATCCAGCCCTGTGCCAGCTCCATGCTCAAGCTCCGAGCGTGCTTGAGTTTCTCTTTCCCTCGTCCTCTGCCCCTCCCCCACACGAGCGCCCATGCATGCTCGCCCTCTCTCTCTCTCAAATAAATAAATAAATAAATAAATAAATCTTTAAAGAGAGCCCATGGGCTGCAGTGTGGAGTCTCAGGACGAGGTCCCAGTGCCCTCCAGGTGCTTCCCGTCCTTGCCAGTCCATCTCCTCTCTCCCCACCACCTCCTCCAGCCACAGCCAACTCCCTTCCATGCCCTTGTCTCTTGCCGAGTCTTCCCACTTGCAGGTTACTGGTGTCTAGGAAGCTTTTTCCTTCCTCTGAATCGGCTTAGTCTTATTGTTCTAGTTATAGCTGCTGCATGACAAACTGCCCCAGAACTTAATAGTGTGAATGACCACAATTTCATTACGACCATGGACTCTGTGGGTCAAAAATTCAGACAGGGTAAGAGGGGATGACTTAAAAAAAAAAAAAAAAAAGAGGGGCTGGCTTGTCTCTGCTCCATGATGGCTGAACCTTAGCTGGGAAGACACTGCTTCAGCTGGGAGTGACTTGAATGACTGGGGGCTAGAATCACCTGGAGCCTCCTCTGCTCATGTGTCTGGCACCTAAGCAGGTGCCTGCACCACCTGGAGCACCTAGGTGGTGTCTCTCCACATGTTTTGGACTTCTTCACTGCATGACGATCTTAGGGGTGTTGGACTTCTTATTTGGTGGCTCAGTGTAGAAACCTACAGCATCTTTCCGCTACATTCTGTTGGTTACAAGTGGATCATGAAGGCCAGCCCAGACTCAAGAGGAAGGAAATTTATGGAAAGAATGTCAAAGAACTTGTAGCCGTGTTCTAAAACCACGTCAGCCTACTGAGGTCTCAGTCACAGCTTAAATATCACCTTCTCCGGGAAGTGATCTGACCACGCCCTGCTCCATGTCTGGATTAAGTGCCTCCTCTGTGTGCCCCCAGCCCCACTGTCCACCTCCATCAATGCATTTCCATCCCCCTGTTTATGTGTCTTTCTCCTCCTCGGGACTGTGAGTTCAGTGAAGACAGGCCACGTCTGTCTTTTTCACCTTTGTACTCCAGCATCCAGCACAGAGCCTGGCAAAAGCAGACCCTTTATAAATGTTGAATGGGTGAATGAATGAGTGATCGAATGAGCTAAGGCAAGGAGTCCAATGTAGAAGCCATTCCTTCCTTGTGAAGCTGACATACTAGTTAGAGAGAGAGAGAGAGATACAATATCAAATTGTATATGATAAATACCACAGTGATAAATGCTATTAAGAAAAATAAAGCAAAGTAAGGGGATAGCGTAAGGGTGTGTGTATGATACTTTACAAGAATCATCAGGGAAGGAGCGCCTGGGTGGCTCAGTCGTTCAGCGTCTGCCTTCGGCTCAGGTCATGATCCCAGGGTCCTGGGATCGAGCCCCACATCGGGCTCCCTGCTCCGCAGGAAGCCTGCTTCTCCCTCTCCCACTCCCCCTGCTTGTGTTCCCTCTCTTGCTGTCTCTCTCTATCAAATAAATAAATAAATAAATAAATAAATAAATAAATAAATAAAATCTTAAAAAAAAAAAAGAATGATCAGGGAAGACCTTTTTGAGGTAGTGACGTTGGAGCCAAGACCCAAAAAAGTGAGGGAATAAGCCCTGTGGGTATCTGGGAGAAGAGCATTTCCAGCAGAGTGAACAGCAAAGGGCTGATTATTCAAAAGGGCTGACGTGGGCATGTGCTTGGTAGTTTTAGGGAACAGCAAGGAAGCCAGTGAGGCTACGGTATGGCAAGGGAGGGGAAAAGCAATAGGAGAGGAGTCCCACAGGGGGCCACAAGCTAGAATACATAGGATTTTGCAGGCCATGCTGAGGACTTTGGCTTTTAGTCTGAATAAGATGGGCACCAGTGGAGGGTTTTGAGCAGAGGTGGGACATAGTCTGATTTATAGTCTAACCAGATCCCTCTGGCTGCGTGGACAAGACTGTGATTGAGGCAAAGGAGAAAGCAAGGAGTCCAGTGAGGAGGCTGGTTCAGGACACCAGGCAGGAGATGGGCGGGGGAGGGGGGCGGTGGATGGGACCACGAGGGTGGCCATTGAAAAGGTGAGAAATGATAGGACACAGGACACATTTTGGAAGCAGAGCCAACGGGGATAAGGGATATGAAGTTATGGGGGAAAAGAGGAGCTAAAGATGACCAACAGGTTGTTGGCCTTTTAGTCACACGAGATGTGAAGACGTGGGGTGGGCAACAGGCTTGGAAGCACTGTGGAAACAGGAATTCATGTTTAGGCATGCCAAGTTTGACGTACCAGTTAGACCTTCCAGTGGAGATGACAAGGAGGCAGCTAGACATCAGTCTGGCAACACCAGGTTGGAGATACGGACTTCAGAATCCACAGCTGTGTTAAGCAGAATTCTAAGATGGCTCCAAAACTCCCCCCGCCCCATGGTGTGCATGCCCAACATAACCTGCTACCCTCCGTGTGCATGAGACCAGTGAGTATGATGGATGTCATTCTTGATTTTCGGTGACATTATATGGCAAAGGTGAAGAGATTTTGCAGATGTGATTAAGGTCCCAAATTAGCTGAGTTTTAGTTAATTAGAAGGGAGACTTCCCTGGGTGGTCCCGATCTAATCAAGTGAGTCCTTTTTTTTTAAATTTTTAAAATTTTTTTATTATTATTATGATATGTTAATCATCATACATTACATCATTAGCTTTTGATGTAGTGTTCCATGATTCATTGTTTGTGGAGGTTCCTCAAAAAGTTGAAAATAGAGCGACCGTACGATCCAGCAATTCCACTACTGGGTATTTACCTCAAGTCAGTCCTTTAAAAGAGAGCCTTCCCTGGGGCACCTGGCTGGCTTAGTCACTAGAGCACGTGACTCTTGATGTTGGGGTCAGGAGTTCCAGCCCCATGTTGGGCACAGAGACTACTTACTTACTTACTTACTTAATAAAAGCCTAGGTGCCACTCTGTGAGAGAGCCTGGGCAGACAGACACTGGGAGCGGCCCTCAGGATTCAAGAGTGGCACCAGCTGACAGCCTGGGAGATCTTGAGCAGAGAACCCAGCTAAGGCATGCCTGGACTCCTGGCCCACAGGACTGAGACTGAAACAATAAATGTGTGTTATTTTAGGCTGATACATTTGTGGCAATTTGTTACCCAGCAATAGATAACCAACACCTCAGCGTATACCTGTTTTTAAAGCCTTGGAACCAAGATGGTTCAAATAGCCCAGGTATGGGATCCCATGGGGATGAGTCAATGACTGCATGAACCCCGTGAGATTGGAGTGGGACACACCCCACCCCCACCCTCAAATGCTTCCTATTTCTTTCAGCCTCTAGGTGTCCCCAGAGTCCACATAAGCAGGTCTCTCCCCACCTTTTCCAGGTCAGAATCCATTTCCTTCTGAAATGGGAAGCACTAAGTAACAATAAATGGTCTCTCTTCTGTTCCTACTTTCCCCTCCAAAACTTTATATATGGGGAAACTGGGGCCTGCAAAGGAGCCCTGCCCAAGGTGCCACAGCGATCTAGGGCTATCCCTAGCCAGGCACTTTACCCACCCACGGCATTCTGAAGGACAAGAAGACTGACCACCTCCCTCTCTCCAGCTTTGACCAGGGGAGGGATCTGCAGTCACAGGTAGGCTGAGGCTGCAGTTTCTCATTGATGCCCACTGGAAAGGGTGCAGCCCTGAGGCAGGGGCTGCCGGCCCGTGTGAAGAGAAGAGACCCCTCCAGAGGTCAGGGCCATTAGAAGTGCCCAGCTGCGGGTCCCTCTGACCCCCTCACACCCTCCGTTGCAGACTGAGTTCCCCGAAAACAGACGCTGAGACAGAGTCTGGGGTGCAAGATATTTATTAGGTATAAACACCTGTGAAAAGAAGAGGGAGGAAGCAGGATGGGGTACAGGGGGTCAAACTGCACTACAGGCCTGGCAAAGCCTTGGCCACCCTGGAGGGGCCCTGGGTGGGTGTCTGAAGGGGGAGGTGAGGGCCCCCACCCTGAACCAAAATGGCCAGGCGTTTGTTTATATACCTGATCTCCCTGGGACACCAGATGCAGGCTGCCCTGGGTCAAGGGGCTTTCGGCAGCTGGAGGCTATCCACTGACCATAACTTCTCACAGCCAGGCAAGTCCTTCCTTCAAGGGGGTTCTGGTGGCACCTAGCTCTTTCTCACCTTCTCAATTCTTTCCTAGAGGATTTTTTTTGGGGGGGGGAGGACATCTTGCTTTCAATCAGAGGCGGAGAGAGAACGGTCACTATAATTTTTGCACCTTCCTCAACCAGACCCCCTTTCTGTAGGAACCCAGCCCTCCCAAACCTGCTATAGTCTTTTAAATTGTCTGTGGGTATCTCAGTCCCCAAACACCCTCTCTGAATGAGGTCTGCACACTTGGCCTTGGTTCTTACTGGGGAAACAGGCTCTGTTCAACCTTAGGAATTCACTAGATCTGGCGGTGGAGGGATTAGGGGGAGGGGTGTCAGGGGAAGAAAGTTTTGGAAAGGCCTTCCTGTTTCCAAAACATGCTGGTAAGAATCTCAAGGACAGGTATCCGCTGTGGTTGCCGTTGCTCTTCTTTAGTTATTCAGTAAATCTACAGTGAGGGCCCATTATGTGCCAGACACCGGGGCCAACCCCCCCACCACTGGGGGCCCTGAGCGGACAACCTAACACCATCTGCAGATTCAAACAGGGAAGGAGAGGCAGCACCCTGACAGAAAGCTCCACAAGGAGAGAGAGAACCAAAATGTGGGGCCCTGACTGACCTTGGCTGCTTGCAGGCCCTCCTACAGGTTGCTTCGCCACTCTGACCCTGTTTCCTCTGGACAATGGAGTAATACACTTTGGGAAGCATCTTATTAAATGCTTCTCACCTCGAACTTCATTTCACCCTGAAGCAGGTATTGCTACCGTCCTCATGTTACTCCCATGAAAAGAAGAGTCAGGGTGAAGTGAATTTGCTCAAGGTCACACAGGTGCTCAGTGGTGGTCGTACGGGGGCTTTTGAGCCAAGACAATGTGGCCCGACCCTTTTCACTTCTCATTAAGGGCGGGGCCCAACTGCCCTCCCCCCCCCACCAGGTATACCTGGCATGCTTATTTCATTCGGTCCACAAGGATTTAAAAATATTTGAGTCAGCTTTCATTTTGCAATTGAGATGTTCATAGAAACATCCAGATTTCTACCTTCTCTTGAACAATCTGCCCCCTGTGGGCCGCATTCCCACAAGGTCACGACTGGCCTGAGGTGAACAGCTGCCCGCCTTGAGGTAGGTCACGAAGCCAGTGTCGAGCCAGACTCTCTCATTTATGTCACATGCCTGGCCCTGCAGGGATGAGTTTGTCATCCTTAATGAAGACCGGGGAGGCCTGAGCTAGAGGGAGCCAGAGGACCCCCCTGCTCTTCCTGCACGGTGCTAAGTCACATGGATGTCCCTCTGGCAAACTGTCTGGGGGAGGGTTGAGAAAAGGCAGAGACATGTAGAACCACAGGGCAAGGTCGGGGCAAATACACTTTATTCAGTCCTGGCATCAGACTGGCGGAGTCCTGCTGTGGGTGCCAGTGCCCCAGATCAGAGGGACCCCTCCCCTCAGCTACTAGACTAGTTCTCCAAGACCACAGACAGTGACATCTCTTCACTCACATGACGTTTTCTGGGTTTTTTCATTGTCTTTTTGTTGTTGTTGTTTTTCTTAAAAAAAAAAAAAAAAAAGAAGAGAAAAAGAGAGAGAAAGAGACAGAGAGAGAGAGAGCGCGAGAAAGGCCCAGAGCCGGAGCACCAAGCTTAAAGGAGGCAGCTGGTGGCTTTGTCAGCGACGGGAACGCGTGGGGCAGAGACCTGCGGAGACCCTGGGCAGGGGTCCAGGAGGACTCTGGGACCGTTTGTTCCTGAGATTTGTGTGTGTGTGAATGAGAGTGTGTGCACACCCAGGAGGGTGAACACACGCCGGTGAGATACAGGTAGTGAGGGCAGAAGGGGGCGTGGCGAGGCCGGAGGGGCGGGACTTGAGCGGAGACTTGGGGAGCAAGGGGGCAGGGTCCCCGAGGGCACCCCGGAACTGAACACAACCTCCTCAGACAGCAGCGCTATCCCGAGTTTTCACATGGAAAAACAGGCGCAAACGGCACACCTCCACTACACTGACCCTCCCTTCGGTCTCACTGGCCCAGTCCATAGTCTCTCTCACCAGCTGTTTAAAGTGGGGCTCTTCTTGCCACGCCGGCTGCTATCATGCCTCAGTCTCAACACCCCCCACCCTGTACCAACGTGCCTCAGTTTCTCCCACTGAATACTGTCACTGTGGGCACAGGACTTGAGTGATAGAAAGGAGTGGTGCGCGTAGGGAGGAGCCCAGGCTGGGAGTGTGCCTTGACGTGATGGGGCACTTGGAGGGCGGTGGGGAGCAGCAAGAACCCTGTCCCCAAATAGACTGATAAATGCCTTGGTTCGGAGTTTTCTTGGGCAGTCCTCTCGTGGTGCAGTTCCAGATGAAGACCCTATTCCCAGTTCCCAGGTGGGGGAAAGAAAAGGGAGGTTTCTGGGACCAAAGTAGACTGTGGAGGCAGTCTAGCGGTGTGTGTGCAGGCGGGGATGAAGGGGGGGGGGGAGGAGGAGGTGCACGTCAGTCTGGGCAACCCCGCAAGGAAAAGAGGGTATGCCACCAGGGAGAGTTCCAAGCTCCAAACCAAACCCTTCCGGGCCAGCTAGTCTCTTTCTCCCCCTTCCTAGTGCTCCTCCCATTAAGGCAGTGACGCCCCGTCGGGTTGAAAAGAAGCCGCGGCTCCCGGATCAAAAGATTTCTCAGGATCGCTCAATACCCGCCCCACTTCTTCCCGGAGCGGGCCACAGAGACGTGCGGTTCGACTGGGACCGGCCCCCTCCTCCCAAGAAGTATTAAGCATGCGCGAGAAGGGGGCGGGCCCCAGCGCTCGGGGAAAGGGAGGAGGGGGCATGGGAGGAGCGCGCAGTGCCGCTCAGCCGCAGCGCCCCCCTAAACAAGAGAGGAGGCGGGCTAGGCGAAGGCGGAGGGATTCAGGAGCAAGGGCAGGGGCGTGTCCTCCGGCCACGAGGAGGGGCGTGTGCGAGGTGGGGGAGGGGTGCAGGTCTGTAGGAGTGGACGTGAGGTGTAAAGGAGGGGGGCTGGCTGCTGGTGGCTGTGCGGGAGGGGGCAAGACGGGGCGGGGCTTGGATGTCAGGGAAAGAGTGGGGGTTGGGCTGCCTTGGGGTGTGTCTGCGGGGGAGGGGCATGTCTGGATTTGAGGGGGATGGGCACGTCTAGGAGGGGGGGAGGCTGCGCGGGAGATGGGGTGCCAGCCTCGGCCTCCGAGGGGCCCCAATACCTGATTCCTGTATGTAAACAGCTGGTTTGGGGGCGTGCGCGCCCCGCTGACGGTGGGCTCAGTAGGTGAAAACCAGGTCGGCGATGCTAGACGGGCGCCAATCCCCCGCGATCATCTCGGTAACCTCGGGGGTGCAGTAGTCCGGGAACTCGAAATGCGACGTGCCCGAGGGGGGCGGCAGGTCCGGGTCGCGGTCCAGGGCGCTGCAGTCCAGGCCGGCGGGGCCGGGGGGCAGTCTGGACAGAAAGCCCAGCGGCTCCTCCCCCGACGCCACCGTCTCCTCTTCGCCTTCCTCCGCCGCCGCCGCCTCCTCCTCCTCTTCCTCCGGCTCCTCGTCCTCCGACGGAGTGGGGGAGGCGGCGGTGACAGCCGCCCCCTCGCCCGACGGCCCCTGGGCGCGCTCCGCTGGTCCCCGGGCAGCCCGCCCCGCCGGGACCATCCTCCACAGCTCCCTCCCGGGGGTCTCGACCAGGCGCACTTCCAGCAGCTCCTCGTCGTCGTCCTCGTCGTCGTCCTCGGGCGCCGCCGCGCTGCCCCCCAAAGGCCCGCCCGCTGCTCGGCGGCCCCCGCGGCCAGGCAGCTGCGGCCCGGGCTTGAGCCGGCTGCCGCCACCGCCACCGCCGGGGGGGCGGGGCCGCGCCTTGGCGGGCGCCCCCTTGCTCTTTTTGCGCGGCCGGTACTTGTAGTCCGGGTAATCCGCCATGTGCTTGAGGCGCAGCCGCTCCGCCTCCCGCACAAACGGGATCTTCTCCGAGTCCTGCAGCAGCTGCCAGCGGCGGCCCAGGCGCTTGGAGATCTCGGCGTTGTGCATGTCGGGCCACTGGTCCATGATCTTCCGCCGCTCGTGCTGCGACCACACCATGAATGCGTTCATCGGTCTCTTAATGTGGCCGCTCGGCGTCTTGCACCAGCCAGGCTCGCGCGCCCCCTCCTCAGCCGGCCCGGGCCCCGGGGGCGGCGGCCCGCCGTCCCGCTTGGCCCTCGCGCCCCGCTGCTGCACCATCGCGCCTGGGCCCGGGGCCGCTAGACGCCGCCGGGGGCCGTCCGCATCCTCCGCGGCTGGGGGTGGGGGAGGAGGCAGCAGCGACGGAGGGGCGGCCCCGCCCCGCAGCTCGGCCCGGCCCCCGCGAGCTGGGGAGCGAGGAGCTGGGCGCTCGGGCCCAACGGACGGCGGGGGGGAGAAGGTCAGCGGCGCGGTCTCAGGCGGGCTCGGCGCGCCCCCGCCGCCTCCGGCAAGTTGCGCCCTGCCGCACGCTGCACATTGTTTTGCGGGGGCGGAGGAATCGCACCCTCCGGCCCCCGCGGGCTCTCCTCGCAGCCTCCTGCTCCGCCGCGGCCCGCCCCGCCGCCTTCCAGTGTCTTTCTCCCCGCGCGGCCCCGCCGGCGCGCGCACCACCCCTCCCCCTCGCCGTCTGCGGGCCGCTGCGGCGCGCGCGGGGCCGCCCCGTGTAAACACCGAGGTGCCCGCTTGGGCTGCGGCCGGGCCACGCCTCGCGCCCGGGCGGCGCGTCACCCGTTGCTGGGCAGAGAAGCTGGTATTTGCATCTCCCAATCGCTGGCTGCCGGGGCGGGGCGGGGCTCGGGCTGCGGGGCTGGGCGGTCTCGCGGCTGGGTTGGAGGGTGTCTGATGAGGTCGGTTTCTTTTCTTAGGCTGGGGACTGGAAAGAGGGTGGGGGAACGCGGAGCGTGCTTCCCATCTGCCTCCGAAAGCTTGTCCCGCCCCACGTTGCCTTTGAAATTTTAGCTTATTCAGTGACACCTGCCGACAGGTGGGACCTCCGCCCCCTCCTCTTTTGGAGGCGTCTTTCTGAACCATCCCAGAACAGAATGTGGGGGGACTCAGGATCGGGAAAGCTCTTCAAGGGACAGACTCCTCGTTTCATAGATGTAGGCCCTGCCTAGTACACACAGGGTCCAGCCACAGAGGGGCTCGACAAATGCTTTTTGTCATAAACCCAACGACTATTTTTTTAAGTCTCGTTTGGAGCGCCACCAGAGTCCTGGGAAAGAAGGGAATATGACGCCCGCTTTCCGGATTTGGAACAAGGAAGACTAGCTGACTAGGGCTCGAATCCCAGGCTCGTGGTCCCAGCTCTCTCTTCCCAGCTCAGCGCCTCTCGCTGGCGCATCTCGCCTACCAGCCAAGGGTCCTGAGTAGGGCTGACTTTCCGCTTTTCACAGTCCTCAGGCGAGGTTCGAGGATGCGGGAGTGTCCCATCCCAGGTCCCACCCCACACCGCAACCAGCCGGTTGCGGGACTAGGGCGCGACGTCCCTCCCGAGTCTGAAGAAGCGTGCGCGGGCACGGGGGCGGAGCCAGGCCAAGGGGCGTGTCCGCGACGCTCGCTCGAGGCGCGTGGAGGGGAGGGGCTGCGCGCTCCCTGCTCACCACGTGTGAGCCCGCTCGGGCACCGTGGGCGGTGTGCTGCCCCCGGGGGAGGTCACCTTCACGGCGCCATGGGCCCCGGGCGATGGGAGGGGGCGCTGAGGCCTCGCCCCTCGGAATCAGGAGCTGGGAGGGGTCGGGATCAGAGTCTCTAAAGTGGCATTCCGCTGGGGTGTAGTGGGCACTGTGCAGGGCGGAGGGTGAGAGCCTGGAAGCAGACCTCACCCACCACCGGGCGGGTGGGGGCAGAGAGCCCAGCCGGAGGGTGTGGGGCGGGGAGGAAGGGCTGAGGTGCGGCTCTGCAGACACGGGGGGCGGGGTGATGCTCTGGGTGCCCGGGAGGGAAACTGGAGCGTGGCGGGCGGGAGGGGGCGACTCTTAAAGGCACAGGGCGCTCGGAAGGGGAAGGCCCTGCTCCCGACCAAATGGTTCTTCCGCAGATGTATTGGACGCTGAGATTTGGAGATCTCCCGGGTTTGAACCTTCAGAACGGGAGCTTGGCCTGCTCAATCCTCCGTGGAGTCAGAATTACTGTACTCGTATCCCAGTGCCTCCCTCTCCTCCTTGAAATGGGAAAAAGCAGTTTCTCCCTCATATGGTTGTTGTACAAGTTAAACGGGATAATGGCCGAGAACAAATCCCTGACTCCTAGTAAATGCTCAATAAATATTAGTTATCTGGGACCCCGGGTACTAACAACGTAGAGACACCAACAAAATAAATAAAATTGGCGGGATGTATTTATTTCAAAAAAGGTATCAAAAGTAATTATGGGAAAATTAAAGCTTTTTTAAAAATTTTCTAACATTTCTACACTTTTCCCATTTAAGATGAGTTTTATTCTAAATGACATATGAGGGGATGGCCGTCTTTTCCGTGCTTAAGAACCCTCAAAGGTCTTACTCTGACCCTTTGGCTGCTGCTATTGGTCTAAGGGTTTCAGGGGACTGGCCTCCTGAATGTTCCTCAAACACAGAAGGCTTGGGCCCACCTTAGGGCCTTTGTACATGCTATCTCCTTTGCCTGGAAAAATTTTCACCCCCGTCCCCACGTGGCTGACTCATCTCATTCTAGCCTCAGCTTAAGTGGATTCTCTGGAGAGGTCTGCCCCGTCCACTCTCTGCTGTAACCCACCCATTCCCTTACATTTCAGGTGCACAGAATTGCTTGTCTCTGACACATTTTCATCATTGTTCATATTTAACTCACTTTCTGTTTCTTTGTATTTACTTATACACAATATAATAAAAACCAGTTAAGGGACGCCTGGGTGGCTCGGTCAGCTAAGCATCTGCCTTCAGCTCAGGTCATGACCTCAGGTTCCTGGGACCAAGTCCCGGTTCATCAGGCTCCTTGCTCCATGGGGAGTCTGTTTGTCCCTTTCCGTCTCCTTCTGCCCCTCTTCCACTTGTGTGCGCGCGCGCCCACACTCTCTCTCTCTCTCTCTCTCTCTAATACATAAAGTCTTAAAAAGAAAAAAAACAGTTAAATCAGCAACCAACACAATAACTGGTACGTTGACAATAACCTACCTTCTATGAACTCCTTTCCCAACCCATCTCTTCCCTTCCTTTGCCTGAGGTAATGTCTATCCAGAAGCTTCCTTGACATAAAAAAAAGGGGGGAGGCGCCTGGGTGGCTCAAATGGTTAAGCGTCTGCCTTCAGCTCAGGTCATGATCTCCAGGTCCTGGGATCAAACCCTACATCTGCCCCACAGTGGGCTCCCAGCTCAGCAGGGAGTTTGTTTCGCCCTCTCCCTTTGCCCCTCCTCCTGCTTGTGTTCTCTCTGTCTTTCTCTCTCTCTCAAATGAGTAAATAAAATCTTTAAAATAAAAAAAAACACTTAACAGCTTTGCTGAGATATAATTCACAGACCATACTGTTCAGTCATTTAAAGTGTGTGATGCAATGATATATTCAGAGTTGGGCAACCATCGCTGCAATCAATTTTAGACTATTTTCATCAGCCCCGAAAGAAACTCTGTGCTTGTTATCCGTCTCTCCTCCATCTCCTCTACCTCTGCTCTAACCCCTAGCTTTAAGCAACCATTAATCTACGTTGTGTCTCAGTGGATTTGCTGCACCATTTTACATTGCTACCAGTAGTGTGTGAGAGTCACAATTTCTCCTTTCTCTTACTTTTGAAAATACAGTTTCTTAAAAATATATTCTCTTGCCTTTAGCTTTGTCAATAACCTATCACGCTGCATGTAATCTTCTGGTATTTACTTTCTCACTATTACAGTGCTAAGATTCACCTAAAGTATTGCACCTATGTGGGTTTGGTTCATTTTCCATTGTGAGGATATACTACAGTATTCCTATCTGTTGTCCCATCCATGGACAATTAGGTTATTGCCAGGTTTTTGCTCTAATGAAGAGTGTTACTGTTACCAATCCTAAATGTGTCCCTGGAGCTCAAGTGCAGGGTCTCCAGAGTGTATCATGGAAACTGTGATGGCTACACCTGAGGACATGTGAATGCTAACTTTTACAAGGTAACGTCAAACTTCAAGTTGCACCAATTAACTTTTTCACCAGCAGCATAGAAGATATCCTTTTCTTTTTCTTAATCTTTTTTTTTTTTTTTTTAAGAGAGGGAGTGAACATGCATGCTTACTTGTGCGCATGGGGGGATTGGGAAGGGATGGAGAGGGAGAGAATCCCAGCCAGGCAGGCTCCATGCTCAGCCCATGCAGGGGCTCGATCTCAGGACCCTGAGATCATGACCTGGGTGGAAACCAAGAGTCGGACGCTTAACCAGCTGAGCCACCCAGGCGCCCCGGAAGAGATCCTTTTCAGCCACATCTTGTCCAAAGTTTGGTGTTGGTGTTGTCAGACGTCTTCATTTTTGCCCATATTATTCTCATCATCTTTCTATTTGCTTCATGGCACTTTTAACATTCTGGAATTATTTTATTTGTTCACTTGTTTTTTGCTCATCTTCTCTCCACTAGAATGTAAGATCCAAGAGGGCAGAGATTTTTGTCTGTTTTGTTTTATGGCTCTATCCCTAGGAGAGTGTGAAGCACATAACAGGGGCTCATTAAATATTTTATTTTATTTTTTTAAGATTTTATTTATTTATTTATTTGACAGAGAATGGGACATAGCAAGAGAGGGAACACAAGCAGGGGGGAGTGGGAGAGAGAGAAGCAGGCTTCCTGCAGAGCAGGGAGCCAGCCTGAGGTGGGGTTCGATCCCAGGACCCTGGGATCATGACCTGAGCCGATGGCAGACACTTAACGACTGAGCCACCCAGACGGCCCTGTGGGCTCATTAAATATTTACCGAGTGAGTCAAAGGCAGTGTTCTATCAGGAGTACACTCAAATTCCTATGGGAACCCAGAAAAGAAAGTAAAATTTTGGAAAACAAAACCTAAAACTTCAGTCTGCCCCTGAGATGTGGTGATTACCAGTGCATGCAGGCTACCCTGAGTCCTTTCAAATGGGTGCCCCAGAGTCTAAATCTTGTAGGCCATAGGTTTTTAAGGCTGGGCTCGCCACTGAGCCGCTCGGTGTAGACTACAGTCGGAGGACAGTGAGGTTTTTCAAGAGATGCTGACCACCGCTACCCAATGGGTCAGGCCACCATCACCTCTCATCCGGGCACCTGCCACACTCTTTTCTGGTCCCTACACCTGCCAAGTCTCCTTCCATTTCATTCTCCCTGAAGCCAGAGTGATGGTATTTTCTAGTCACGAATCTGATTGTGTGTGTTCCCTTCTTAAAGCCCTTTGGTGGTTTCCCCACTACTCTCAAGATGAACACCAGGCTTTCACAAGGCCCACCAGGCCAAGCTTAGTCTGACCCCTACTCACGATCTGACCTCCTCTCCTGCTTTCTTTGTCTTGAGCCAGTTTCCAGCCACATTGCCTCTTCAGTTTGTGAAACAAGCTGGGCTTCCTCCCCACACAGGGTGTTGTGAAGTCCATTCCCTTACCCTTGCCTGCACTCTCACCTCTGTGTCCCTCCTTGTACCTCTCCTAACCCCATGTCCCTTCCTTTCAGTGCACCAGGGGCCTACCTGGCTCATGTGACACTCAAGACAGATGACTTTTTTTTTTCTTTTTTCTCTTTTTGGAGACGGTGGGTGGGGGGAGTGGTGGAGGCAAAGGGAGAGGAACAGAGAGAATCTTAAGGAGGCCCCTCACAGAGCCCAATGCCAGCCTCGAGCCCACAACCCCAAGATCATGACCTGAGTGAAAATCAACAGTCAGATGCTTAACCGAGTGAGCCACCAGGCACCCCAGGACAGATAACTTTTTAATACGTATATCCTATAAATGATGATATTTTTTAAAAAAAGATTCTATTTATTTATTTGACAGAGAGAGAGAGAGAAAGCACAAGCAGGGGCAGCTGCAGAGTGAGAGGGAGAAGCAGGCTCCCCGCTAAGCAGGGAGCCTGATGAGGGGCTGGATCCCAGGACCCTGGGATCATGACCTGAGCTGAAGGCAGACGCTTAGCCTACTGAGCCACCCAGGTGTCCCTAAATGACAGTATGTTCAATAACATTCGTAAAATGCAATAAATAATACAAATGATAATGGCCAGAAAAGAAACGTAGATGGTGAAAATATTCTTTTTTGAACTTTTTATACGAATCATGTCAGCAAAAATAAACATTACAGTACAAAAAAAGGAAGAGTATCGAATCAATAGTTTTCAATTACATTAATATATTTCTTTGAAAAAAAAGAAAAAAAATACCTACATAGTGATCTTTTGCAATGATAGTTATGTCACATTATGGTTTAAAAACAAGAAAACGCTTTAAAAACAAGAATCAATTTTAAGATTAAATACATTATTCAAATTCGGTAAAACATAATTTTATCAGGGGTGCCTGGCTGGCTCAGTTAGTAGAGCATGAGACTCTTGATCTCAGGATTGTGAGTTCAAGCTCCACAGTGGGCATGGAGCCTACTTAAAAAAAACAAAACAAACAAACGAAACCCCACATAATTTTATCAAATGAAAATCGTAATATGATGTAATATAATATAGTATAATAATACAATATTACTAAATAATAAAATTTGCAGTTACCACACTGCGATTCACTCTTTGTTTCACTATTTTAACTTAAATACAAAAGCTTCAAGTGGTCATATTGAATGACAGGTTGAAGCAACTCAAGTTCTGGATCTTCAGCTTCATAATCACTGTGCTATCATTGCTTATTTTGAATCTATTTTTTATTTTTTTAAATGTTTTATTTATTTATTCATGAGAGTCAGAGAGAGAGAGAGAGGCAGAGGCAGAGGGAGAAGCAAGCTCCCCGCCCAGCAGGGAGCCCCATGCAGGACTGGATCCCAGAACCCTGGGATCATGACCCAAGCCGAAGGCAGATGCTCAACCATCTGAGCCACCCAGTTGCCCCTGAATCTATTGTTTAAACAGAGACATATGTTGTACCAAAGGGGCTGGAGACACAAGCGCTCAGGAAGCTAGCTGGAACAATTCTGGACTGCTATGAACTTATTTTCAAAACTAATGTGTGTAGCTGCCTCTGACTTGGCATGTCAGGGGCTGATTGACCTGGGAGTGCTCTGAGTTAACTTCCTTGAAGAATATAATGTTTGTTAGTGCATAAGTAATTAAAATAGACTGAGTTGAAGCTTACAAATATATTATTAAGATTTAAGTTAAACCAAAAAATTGATCTTCGGGGAGGAGTATTTTATCACTGACAAGGTTTAGAATTGTGGGCACATGGAGATAATAAAATGCAGGCTGATTTTCAATCAGTTTTATTAGTGTTTTTAAATTCTCTGTGGACAATACACCCTCTCATTGCCTGCAAGCCCCACTTGGTACGCTACCGCAGAGCAGAAGCTCCATGAGATCAGAGGACCCACCTAATTTCCACTCTCACCATTGTATCCCCAGCACCTAGCAGATCTCAACACAACATAGACTCTCAGTAGCTGTTCAAAGAAGGAGTCCACCCAGACACCATCTTGCAACTCCTCGCATCCCAACTGTGACTTGCTCCAAAACATCAGTCTGTGAGCTGGCATGGTCATCAAGGACATACATAATGCAGAGAGAGAATAGTAAGAACAAGGTAATTCATGTTTTGATTTATCTAAATGTCTTCTTTATTTTTTTAAAAGATTTTATTTATTTATTTGAGAGAGAGAGAGAGAGAAACAGCATGAGAGGGGAGAGGGTCAGAGGGAGAAGCAGGCTCCCCGCTCAGCGGAGAGCCCGATGTGGGACTTGATCCCAGGACCCCGGGATCATGACCTGAGCCAAAGGCAGACGCTTAACCAACTGAGCCACCCAGGCACCCTATCTAAATGTCTTCTTTAAAAATTCAGAGATTATGGGCACCTGGGTGGCTCAGTTGGTTGGGCAACTGCCTTTGGCTCAGGTCATGATCCTGGAGTCCTGGGATCGAGTCCCACATTGGGCTCCCTGCTCAGCAGGGAGTCTGCTTCTCCCTCTGACCCTCTTCCCTCTCGTACTCTCTATCTCTCATTCTCTCTCTCAAATAAATAAATAAAATATTTTAAAAAAATAAAATAAAATAAAAATTCAGAGATTATGAGTGTGTGTGTGTGTGTGTGTGTGTGTGTACAATGGCTCTTCTTTTACCAAATAATAGTGTAGAACTACACATGGGGCTCTTGAGCTCTTAAAAATGGCTAGTGCAAATTGAAATGTGCTCTAGTGCAAAATTGTCACTGGTTTTCAAAGACTTAGCATAAACAGTGTAAAATATTGCACTGATATTTTTTCTGTTGTTTATATGTTGAGATTATAATATTTTGGATATATTGGGTTAAATAAAATATGTTGAAATTAATTTCACCTGGAGCACCTGGGTGGCTCAGTTGGTTGAGCAGCTGATTCTGGATTCTGGCTCAGGTCATGATCCCAGGGTCCTGGGATGGAGCTGCACATTGGCTCCCTGCTCAGTGAGGAGTCTGCTTGAGGATTCTCTCTCTCTCTCTCCCTCTGCCCATCCCCCTGCTTGGGCTCTCTAAAATAAATCAATCAATCTTTAGAAATTGAATTTCACTTTTTTTTTTTTTTTTACCTTTTTAAATGTGGCTTCGGGGCGCCTCGGTGGCTCAGTTGGTTGGGCGACTGCCTTCGGCTCAGGTCATGATCCTGGAGTCCCAGGATCGAGTCCCACATCGGGTTCCCTGCTCAGCAGGGAGTCTGCTTCTCCCTCTGACCCTCTTCCGTCTCGTGCTCTCTATCTCTCATTCTCTCTCTCTCGAATAAATAAATAAAAAAAATTAAAAAAAATGTGGCTTCTAGAAAATTGTATTTTATTTTTTAAGATTTTATTTATTTGTTTATTTGAGAGAGAGAGAGAGAGCACAAGCAGGGGGAGGGGCAGAGGGAGAGGGAGACACCCCGCTGAGCAGGGAGACTTAAGCTGGCCTCTATCCCAGGACTCTGGGATCATGACCTGAGCTGAAGGCAGACACTTAACCAACTGAGCCACCAGGTGCCCCTGGAAAATTTTAGATTACACTTACGACTTGCATTATATTTCCAATAGACAAGACTAATATAGAAGATGGAAATTTTTCTCACTTTAGCAAAATAAAAAGTTGGCAATCTTTTGCCTATCCCCAAATTTTTAAAATGTGTGTTTTTGTTTTGTTTTAATGGGGAGGATTTTTTTTTTTACTTCTTTGTGAAATGCCAAAGTCTTAAAAATCCTGCTTGAATGCTGGATGGCCAATCTATGAAATGTAGTTTGAGACTCAGACAAGCACAAGACAGAAAGGAGAGACCAGAACTGGGGACATATTTATGGGGAGAAGAAGACAGCGGCAGAGTCATTTTAACAGCAGCAGCACAACTGATGGAATGGGGATTAATCAGATTGGGAGAAAGAAGGGGAAGGTGAATGGGTGAGGGAGGGGATTTGATCTGGGTAGCAGGTCCTGCCTGGTGACTCTGAAATCACACACCACTGGTACATCCCCTCATCTCCTGGAGTATAATCTTTACCACTACACCCTGAGTCTAAAATTCATTAGACTTTTTCCTTTGGCAGTGACCATATAGTTTATGATGAAAGGGACACTATTAATAATTATGCTGGAACAACAGAGATAACTGAGACCACCTGGGTAAACCAGAGAGCAGGTCATCCTCATCTTATTGGCTAAAAGTAGTGGACTCCCTTCCATGACTCAGAAGTCAAGCATCCAAATACTGGGGTTTCAAATAATCAATGTGTCCAGGATTTGAAATAAAAACTTCAATATTATTAGTCTTCGGGGAGTTATTTCAACTCACTAGTTTCCATTTTCTTATCTGCAAAATGGGAGAGCATAATAGCTGAGGACATGGGACATGGTAACAGTTTAGTGAGTGCTAGCTATAACAAAAGCAACAACAAATATACTCTAGTGTGTCTTCTCTTTATTTTTTTTAAAGATTTTATTTATTTATTTGACAGAGAGAGAGACAGCAAGAGAGGGAACACAAGCAGGGGAAGTGGGAGAGGGAGAAGCAGGCTTCCCGTGGAGCAGGGAGCCCGATGCGGGGCTCTATCCCAGGACCCTGAGATCATGACCTAAGCTGAAGGCGGACACTTAACAACTGAGCCACCCAGGTGCCCCTCTTACAAAAAAAAAAAAAAGGCACGGGGGCGCCTGGGTGGCACAGCTGGCTAAGCAATTTTGGCTCACCTTGTGATCTTAGGTTGGTAAGATCAGCCCCAGGTCAGGCTCTGTGCTCAGCGTAGAGCCAGCTTAAGTTTCTCTCTCCCTCTGCCCCTTCCCCCCATGCTCTTTCTTTCTCTCTCTCTAGAATAAATAAATAAATCTTTTTTTAAAAGATTTTCAGGGTGCCTGGGTGGCTCAGTTGGTTAGGCGACTGCCTTCGGCTCAGGTCATGATCCTGGAGTCTCTGGATCGAGTCCCGCATCAGGCTCCCTGCTCAGCAGAGAGTCTGCTTCTCCCTCTGACCCTCCCCCCTCTCATGTGCTCTCTCTCTGTCTCAAGTAAATAAATAAAAATCTTAAAAAAATAAATAAAATAAAATAAAAAGATTTTCATTTATTTATTTGAGAGAGAATGAGAGTGAGAGAGATCACAGAGGGAGAGGGAGAAGCAGACTCGCCACTAAACAGGGAGCTTGATGTGGGGCTTGATCCCAGGACCCTGACATCATGACCTGAGCTGAAGGCAGCCACTTAAACAACTGAGCCATCCAGGCGCCCCCCAAAAGTCATTTTTTTTAAATAGGCACAAAAGGCAAAACTAGAGAGATAGTAAAAAGACCTGTGCTTGTCAGGGTTTGAGGGAGAGAGGGCTGAATAGGTGAAGCACAGAAGACTTTTTTAGGGTGATAAAACTCTTCTGTACAATCCTGTAATGGTGAATACATTATGCATTTGTCAAAACCCATAGACGTGTACAACACAAGGAGTAAATGCTAATGCATGAGAATTTTTAAAAAATCATTTGAAGCATCTGGAGAACCTCAAGATGGAATGCAGAATGCAATGAAACAATCAAACTGTATTAGAACTGTATGAAATAATCCCACTGAAGAGGGTGGGAAAAGGGTGCTGACTTAAGTAACTTTAGAAATGAATGGATCCTGTAAAACTAAAAGCAAAAGAAAGTGTGCAGAAGCACTGCACTCTAGTTGGTAAAGTTTCCCACATGGGTATGGGTCAACAATGCTGATACTGGCGTATAGGTACACTGGAATTGAACAATTAGGTAAATGGATGATGGATAGTGGGAGCCAGGTTTCTCACCGTTGGAGTGGGAATTTACAGATAAGCAAAGAGAGAAGACTATAATGACTCATGTGGTAATGGATTAGAGTTGGAAATATAAATATGAACTCATGGGTGCCTGGGTGGCTAGATGGTTAAGCGTCTGCTTTCGGCTCAGGTCATGATCCCAGGATCCTGGGATCGTGTCCTGCGTCGGGCTCCCTGCTCCTTGGGAGCCTGCTTCTCCCTCTGCTTCTCTCTCTCCCTCTCTCTCCCTCTGTCTCTCATGAATAAATAAATAAAATCTTTAAAAAAAATAAATAAATATGAACTCATGTTTAGTTTAATATAGATACACATGGTTATATACAGAAATATTTATAGATAGTGTTTACACACAGGTTAGTATATATACACATAAATTTCTTCTGTTAGTTGAGAAGGCTTAAAAGAAATGACACTTCAGTAGCAATGAGCACACTTAGCATCCAGATCTTGGCTTCTTTTTTTTTTTTAAGATGTTATTTATTTATTTGACAGAGAGAGACAGCGAGAGAGGGAACACAAGCAGGGGGAGTGGGAGAGGGAGAGGTAGGCTTCCTACAGACCAGGAAACCCGATGTAGGGCTTAATCCCAGGACCCTGGGATCATGACCTGAGCCAAAAGCAGACACTCAACAACTGAGCCACCCAGGTGCCCCCAGATCTTGGTTTCTAATACCATTCTCCAATGGGAAGAATCAGGGCTTTTGAGAAACGGCTGATTCTAGACTGGGGCAGGAAATATGAAAGATAAGCCTGGGGCATCATATAGTGCCAGAAAGAAGGAAGTGCCCAAGAACAACAACAAGAAAAAGAAAGGACGCACAAAGATTGGGTTATGTCAAAGGGACACAGGAGGTAACTAAAAGAGCTCCCAAAAGACAAAGCTGGAACACTTTGAGCGAAAAATTAAGTAGCATTGAGTACTTTAAGTATAAAATAAATATCTATGAGTCTATACTAATATAAATAAATAACCGAATAAATAAATAGAAAAGACAAATCTTCACTGCAAAAAAAATTCCAAATAACTTATGTAGCTACTCTACCCTCAAGGGCATGGAATATAACTCCCCACAGGTGTGGGCTGAGCATAGTCACTTCCTTCCAAAGAGGACAGCATGAAAAAGGGTAAAAGAAAAGTAACTTTCCAGTGGAGAAACCTGACAAACTCCTCTTCAGCCAGGTAGTCAAGGTGATAAGTCATGTTGATGTCTGACAAAATGCCAGAGCCCAGAGGAACCAAGGGGTTATAAGATAAATGAGATCCCATGCTGGATGGGATCCTGGCATAGAAAGAAGACATCAGGTAAAAACTAAGGAAATCTGAATAAGCTATGAACTTTAGCTACTAGTAATGTATCAGTATTGGTTTATTAATTGTAACAAATTTATCGTGTTAATATAAAATGTTAATGGAGGAAACAGGGTAGGTGGGGGGTAAAGAACTTTGTATTATCTTCACAATTTTTCTATAAATGTAAAACTGTTCTAAAAAATAAAGTTTATTTTTGGGGCACCTGGGTGGCTCAGTTGGTTAAACGCTGCACTCTTGATCTCAGGGTCCTGAGTTCAAGCATTGCGTTGGGCTCCAACGCTGGGCATGGAGCCTACTTTAAAAAAATTAAAAAAATAAAAAATAAAATAAAATAAAGTTTAGTTTTAAAAAATGACATAAGGTCTTAATTACTTATTTTTTTTTGTAAAGATTTTATTTATTTGACAGAGAGAGACACAGTGAGAGAGGGAACACAAGCAGGGGGAGAGGGAGAGGGAGAAGCAGACTCTCCGCTGAGCAGAGAGTCTGACGCGGGGTTCTATCCCAAGATCCCGGGATCATGACCTGAGCCGAAGGCAGACGCCTAAGGACTGAGTCACCCAGGCGCCCCGACATAAGGTTTTAAATACACATTTAGTTTATTTAGACTTTAGAATGTCAAAGCCATTACACAACCTACTTTGAAAATGGAATTTCTTCAATGGAGTAAAATAAATATTCATTTATCCTACAGTTTTACTGTGTTTTGAATTCAGGCAGGAGTTAAACTAAAAGTCAGCTACCAGTTACTTAGGTCAATGTCTCATGAATTCAGCATCAAAAGCTCAGCATCTTTAATTTGTATGTATTTGAAATACAAACAAGGAAAGCTGACTGGTTCCTTGATCATTTTAAATTAAATGAAAATACGTATAATGAAAGAAATCCACATAGAGCAGATATCATCCCCATTGCCTGCACTTTCATTGCCTCAAATTGTTTAGTACAGAATGACATATATTGTTATGTAATTGGAACAATTTTGTTCTCCTTAAATAAAATACCAGCCAAAGATCATTCCGGCTGCAACTGACAGAAGCGTTACTACTAGTTCCTTCTAATTTAGAGAATTCCTTTTTTTTTTTTTTTTTAATCGAGTCTTGTTTCTACATTAAAGCTAAATGGAGAGCGGGGTCGAAGCTCATTGGTGGTGTGCCTGGGCCGAGGGCAGGGCTCTAAGCCATTGGTGGGCTGCCGGCAGCGGCGACCGGGCGGGGGCGCCTGGGATGGAGCTCGGAGCCCATTGGCTGCGTCGCTGGAGGATGGTGTAATGGACCGCCAAGGCCTGTGCAGCCGGTTTCTACGGCAACGGAGGCTTGAAAGAACCACTCAGATTTCGGCGTTCGCCCCCAACTCCCCCTTCCGGAGGGGGCAGGGCGGCCTGGATTTGAGGGCCCGAGAAGGAGGCGTGGGGGCTGGGAGTTAAGGGGACAGGGCCTTCCTCCGACCAAAGCTACCTAGCGAAGCAACATTGGAACCGGTTCGAGGAACCCGGGCTGCGTGCTCAGTGGGGAAAAAAAAAAAAATCAGCCAAGCAGAAAGCCGTAAAGAAGAAAGAGAAAAATGACATAAAATTCCATCTTCCCCTGATTTTTTCATTGGTAATGTTTTGCATGTGAACGAGCACAAAGCCTGGCACAGAGTAGGAACTCAGTATTTAATGGAAGGGAGGAAGGAAGAGAAAGGGGAGACGGAGGGAGGATCCATGATGTGGGCAACGTGGCGTGAGACAAAGTGCCCGCCCTACTGGGCTGAAATTCCACAGACAGACCCCGAGAACTGATGGGAGTATGACGGCCTTGAAAGGAGAGAGGGGTCGCCGGTGCGCGGGCACCGGGCGGGGTGGAGGGGGCGGCAGGCAGGATCGTGACTGGATATTTGGAAGACCTGACTCTGCAGTAAGGCTCCTTGGGTTCACATTCCCGCTGGCTCTGCCCCTCGCCAGCTGCCAGGGCTCCAGCTCTCCAGATCCCAGTGTCTTTGTGTTTGGGGAATAATAATACTTCACCGAGTTGGTGTCAGAACTGAGTTGAGATAATGCATGTCAAGTTCTTAGTACAATGCCTGAAACATCCTAAACGTGCAATCACCAGCAGCTGTTTTCATAATTGAAGAGGGGTGGGATCCGCCTAGGTGGAGAGAATGGGGCGCTTATATGGTTACCGGGTAAGGAGGGAGGAGGGGGGAGCTGTGTGGAAATCCTACAAAAGAGACCAGTTTGGATGTCATAGAGAAAATCATGGGAGATGATAGCCAGAGGGCAAACAAGAGAAAAGTAAGGAGGGTAGCTACTGTTCGCTGAGGGCCTGGCACCCTGCCAAGCCCTTTGCATGAATTGTTTCATTTCATTTCCTCACCATCCCTGATGAGGCAGTTATCATTAAACTCATTTTTTCTGGTAAGAAAACCGGCCCAGAGAGGTTATGTGGTTTGTCTGAGCAAAGAAATGACACAACCAAACGAGGCATTTGTGGGGGCTGGGACAAGAGTACAATTGGAGGTCCATAGGTCTCTAAATAGAAGTTATACATCAATGTAATGTGCTGAATGAAATACGTTTTCTTTTTATTCTTGACGAATATACCCTCAGAAAAACCTGGAAGGCCAGGTTCGAATTAGAATTCCAGGACCCCTGGAGTTCTGTACCAGAATGTGTTGGCCTAAGGAGAGCTACTGGATCCTGCGTCCTGCCCTTGTTCAGCTCCCTCGCATCCCATCAGTGAGGGACTCAGTGTGCATGAGTGGACAATCCAGCCCCCACATCCAAGCTGTCTCTTGCAAACAGCTACTTTGAGAACTAAGCCTCAGGTCTATAAGGTGTGCATTAGGCGGTGTAGTTTACCCTCCGCTGAGATGGACCTAGGGATGAGACCCATGAAGGCTCTGTAAATGAGCGTAGGGATATTTTGGAAGGGGATTCTGGGGTCTCAGGAAATGTTCTAGAAAGGGAGGACACAAACTCGGGTGGGCAGTTCCTCTAGGACCTACAGAATTCTCGCTCTACCTCCTGGGGAGGAGAAATCAGGTCTCAGGGCAAAGGCTACTCTCGCCAGTGATGATGAGGGAGCGTTGAAGCCGGGTATTTGGAATCCAGGAAGCTGGTGCTGTCTCCTGGGCCTCATTGTGCCAGGAGACATGCAGGCTGTCTCAGTGATAGACCCTCAGAGAACTTGGGGAGGATGGGCCTGACCTCTCAGGCTGAAGGAAACTATTAAAGCTGAGAACACTGAAGGAGTATATTAGCTTTTTTAAAGATGAAGGAAGAAGCCCTTTTTCAGTATAGAATCAGTGCAGGTGTGCTAAGGGATATTTTGAGTATCATTAAAGAAGGACAAGTAGAGGGGTGCCTGGGTGACTCAGTTGGTTAGGCGTCCATTCTGTTAGTGATCTCAGGGTGGCAAGATTGAGCCCCTCGTCCAGGCCCTGACTCAGGCTCTGTGCTCAGCTGGGAGTCGGCTTGAGATTCTCTCTCCCACTCCCGCTCCCTCTCCCTCTGCCCCTCCCCGCCCCCCCCCCGCCACTTTCTCTCTCTCTCAAATAAATGAATAAATGTTTTTGTTTGTTTGTTTTTAGAGAGAGAGAGTGTATGGGGGGAGGAGCAGAGGGAGAGGGACAAGCAGACTCCCCGCTGAGCATGGAGCCTGATATGGGGCTCTATCCCAAGACCCCGAGATCGTGACCTCAGAGGAAACCAAGAGCCAGACACTCCACCAACTGAGCCACCCAGGCACCCCAATAAATAAATCTTAATAAAAAAGGACAAGTAGACACAATGTCTTGATCTGTAACCTCAGCTAAGTAATTTCTAGATCATTCATGCAAATGAATACTTAATGGGCTTTTACTATATACCACACACAGTGCTAAATGGTGGGCTACAACCAAGAGCAAAAAAGTCATGGTCCCTGCCCTCTGGGCTCAAAATTGAGAGATAGAGACAGATATTATTAAAGCCATGACCTAAATAAACCTATCATTGTACTTGCAAGGAGCTGCTGGAAGGAGGGGACAGTGTAAGAGGGTCTGGTCTAGAAGGTTAGGGAAGGCTGCAATTAGGAAGTGCATTAGAGCTGAGCACCAGGAAAGGTAAGAGTTAACCATGGGTGAATTCCAGGAATGACGAGCAGGAGCCCAGCCAGGGTGAGGGGGTGAGGCCCAGAAGAGGCAGGGCTCTAGCAGGGCCTGGAGGGCCCCAGGGAGGACACAAAGTCTTTGAAGGTCTTTAAACTGGGGAGTAATGTGATCAAATTTCATTCTGGGGACTGTTGTCCTGGACTGAAGGAGACCAAGCTAGGAAGCAGGGAGACCAGTGAGTTCGCTGCTCTAGAGTCTTAAACTTTCCCATCAAAATTTCTTATTTTGAAAGATAGAGGAAAGGGATTCCAGTCTCTGCAGAGTCTACAGGAATTTCTTTGAAGTCTTATGTTGTATTTTGCATTTTTTTTTTATTTTTTTGCCAGAAATAACACATGAAATAATTAAAACAAAACAAAACCTCCAGGGATATACTGTAGAAAATAAGTTTTCCTTTCATCCCACACCCCAAACATCCAGTTCTTCTCAGAAGCTACAATAGTTGGGGCACCCGGGTAGCTCAGTTGGCTAAGCAGCTGACTGTTAATTTTGGCTTGGGTCATGATCTCTGGATCCTGAGATCAAACCCCCAGTCGGGCTCCCCCAGAGTCTGCTTGGGGATTCTCTTTCCCTCTGTCCCTCCTGCCCCCACACATGCATGCTCTCTCTCTCTCTCAAATAAATAAATTTAAAAAAAAAAGAAACTACAACAGTTACCAATTTTATTAATAGCCTTCCAGTATTATTCTATATATAAATAAGTATATGTACATATTAATTCCATAATTTTAAAATATGTGTATCAAATCTGCCTTCAGCTGATTTGATTTGTACATTTTAAATATCTTACAATTTTATTGCCAATTATAACTCACTAAAAAATGGAAAAGTTAAAGTTAGAAATTTTAAACAGTAACATACCATATCTTGCTTTGTTCACTTTATTTTCTTTTAAAGATTTATTTATTTATTTGAGAGAGAGAGAACGAGGGGAGGGGCAGAGGAAGAGGGAGAGAATCCTTAAGCAGACTCCCTGCTGAGGACTAGAGCTGGAAGCTGGGCTCGATCCCAGGACCCTGAGATCACGACCCCAGTGAAACTAAGAACCAGATGCTCAACCAACTGAGCCATCCAGGCACCTCACTTTGTTCACTTTGAAATACATCTTAGAGAGCATTCTGCATTAATATATACAGAACTGTTCTTTATTTTTTATTTTTTCTTAAAGATTTTATTTATTTATTTGACAGAGACAAAGTGAGAAAGGAACACACGCAAGGGGAGTGGGAGAGGGAGAAGCAGGCTTCCCGCGGAGCAGGGAGCCTGATGCGGGGCTTAATCCCAGGACCCTGGGATCATGACCTGAGCTGAAGGCAGACGCTTAATGACTGAGCCACCCAGGCGCCCCCAGAACTGTCCTTTAAACAGCTATATAATGTTCCACTATCTAGTTACCTATTGATAGACAGTCAGGCTTGTTTCTAGCCCTTAGTACCCCTAGTAATTCTTCAGTGGACATCCTGGTACACTGGTATTGTGCACATGTCCAAGTTTAGCTATAGATTCATTTCCTATAAGTGAATGCTGTGTTAAAGATTATGTGAATTTTAAATTTTGACAGAACATGCCAAACTGTTTTCCAAAAATGTTAGTCCATGTTTTATTTTATTTATTTATTTATATAGGGGGGCTGCGCAGAAGGAGAGAGAGAGAATCCCAAGCAGGCTCCACGCCCAGCTCAGAGCCTGACTCGGGGTGGGTCCCACAACCCCGAGATCATGACCCTAGCCAAAATAAAGAGTCAGATGCTCAACAGACTGAGCCACCCAGGCTCCTCCCATGTTTTACTTTAAAGTTCTGTAAAGTTTGCTTTCTCCTCCATATTATATCTGTGTTTATTTTCATAAAACATGTCTTCCTCCAAATAGTCTCAGTCAGGTTGAAAATCCAGTCAGTGGCACTGTATGGACCCACTGGCTTTGCACATGTCTGGTGTACACTCTCATGAGACTCCACCTTAAACTTGGTATAATCTGAGCCCTGTTCACCCATAGCTTCCTCTTGTACCGCTCCACCCTCCGCCATACTGAACTCCTTCTGCTTGCTCTGTGTTGGCCATACCTGGAGTTGACATGCATAGATGTAATGGGCACTCTGGCTGAGAATGAGGTCCCAAAGGAGCCCAGGAGCCTCTTGTGAAAGGACTTGGATGCCAGGCTGACTCCCTAGAGCAATAGGGAGCCCCAGAGGGAGTGTCGGAGCACTGGGCATTTTAGGAAGATTATTTGTTCCTTGGTCTGCCTCCTGTTGTCATCACTCTGCCTCTAAAAGTCCCTCACCAGTGACCTCCCCATTACTCAGTCCAAGGGGCACTCTTCTTTCTTTATACATAAGTACATATATGCATATGTCTGATGGCCACAATATAAAATGTCTACCTTATTGTGGGATGTGGGTAAAGAGTTTGAAGGCCATTGCTATAGGAATCCTGTTTCTTTCTCTAGCCCAGAACTCTCCTTAGAATTTAAGACCTGTGTTAAGCCACCTATTCCATAACTTCCCTTAGACATTCTTTATGTCCCAAATCTGACTCAAGACCTTCATCTCAAACTTGGATTTTCTCCTCTGTTCTGCATCTCAGGGACTGGACCGACCATCTATCCAACTGCAGAAGCTGGAAACCTGGGAATCATCTTTGGTGCTTACACGTCCCCCAGCCCATGTCTAAGTCTTGCTGATTTAAACTCCTAAATATATCTCTTTACCTTGACTACTTTTCTATGTCCATCTTCACCATCCAGGTCCAAGGTGCCCTCATCACTCACCTGGGGAAATTGGCTTTCTTTATGCTTTTTTTCTTTTTTAAGATTTTATTCAGGGGCGCCTGGGTGGCTTAGTCGTTAAGCGTCTGCCTTCGGCTCAGGTCATGATCCCAGGGTCCTGGGATCGAGCCCCACATCAGGCTCCCTGCTCAGCGGGAAGCCTGCTTCTCCCTCTCCCACTCCCCCTGCTTGTGTTCCCTCTCTCGCTGTGTCTCTCTCTGTCAAATAAATAAATAAAATCTTTAAAAAATAATAAGATTTTATTCATTTGAGAGAGAGCAAGCGAGAGAGAGCACAAATGGGTGGAGGGACAGAGGGAGAGAGAAGCATACTCTCTGCTGAGCATAGAGCCCAATATGTGGGGCTCAATCCCAGGACCCCAAGATCATGACCTGAGCTGAAGTCAGCTGCTTAACTGACTGGCATCCCCTGGTACCCCTGCCCTTCTTTATATTTGGGCTCCTGCTGACCCATTTCTACAAAGCATCCTGAATTATCTTATATTTTATTTTTATTTTTTATTAAGCAGGCTCCATGCCCAGCATGGAGCCCAACACAGGGCTTGAACTCACGCCCTTGAGATCAAGACCTGAACTGAGATTAAGAATCAGATGCCTAACCACCTGAGCCACCCATGTGCCCCCTGAATTATCTTTTAAAAATACAACCCTGATCATGTCTCTTCCTCGCTTAAAAATCTTTCAATGGTTCCTCATCATCATTCTTAGACTCAAATTCTAAACATGGCTGACCAAACCCCCAGGATCTTCAGCCTCATTTTGTACCATTGTCTCCCTTCTCTCTCTGCACTGGCCACACTAGCTGTTCTGGATAGGGTTGGTTAGTTGGCAGACGGCATCCATTCCCACTGTTTTTTGTTTTTTAACTCTACCCCAGAAGTGGGGCTTGAACTCAAGACCCTGAGATCAAGAGTCACAGGCTCGGGATGCCTGGGTAGCTCAGTCGGTTACGCGTCTGCCTTCAGCTCAGGTCATGATCCGGGGGTCCTGAGGTTGGGTCCTCCTTGCTCAGTGGGGAGCCCGCTTCTCCCTCTGCCTGCCGTTCCCCCTGCTTGTGCTCTCTCTCCACCAAAAAAAAAAAAAAAAAAAAAAAAAAAAAACCTTAGAAAAAAAAGAGTCACAGGCTCATGGCTCATGGGGCTCTTGGCTGGCTCAGTAGGAAAAGCATACAATTCTTGATCTCGGGGTCGTGAGTTCGGACCCATGCGAGGTGTAGAGATTACTAAAATAAATAAAACTTAAAAGAAAAAGTCGCAGGCTCTATGGACTGAGCCAGCCAAGTGCCCTGATTCCCACTGTTTATGTGCCTTCCTGTGCTCACATACTGGAAAGCTAAAACACTTCCTGACTCCCCTGCAGCAAGTAGATACATTTGCATGAGGTTTGAAGGTGGAAGTAAGGCAGGAGTCAAATAGTTTCGGCTGTTTCTGCTAAGTAAGGTTGTGGAGACACGTGTGTCCTGTCTCTGGCTTCAAAAACTCATTTCATTGTCCTGGCAGTAGACATGGCAGTGGCCTTCTGATCCCGGCAGCCTGTCCTTGGATGGTAGCTTCAGTAGTGTGTCCTCAAACTCAACCCTTCCAGTGATGGCTTCCTGGCTCCTTTCTAGGAGAGGTAGCAGCTCCTGTAGTAGGTTAGTTCAGTAGTATTCTAGGAGTCATTCCTAATACCCAACTTAGGCCCCATCACTTTCTTCAATACCTACAGTGGTTTCTGTTTCTAAACCTGGACTTTTACACTGGGCATTTGGTTTCTAGAATCGGCCATGGCTCGCTCCTCTCAGCATAGGGTTGTTATACTTGTTATCCCTTTTGCGGAGGCTAATATACTCTTGTCGCCTGTTAACCCCCAACACCATCTCTCAATTAACTCCTCATAGATTTTCTTGACCTCAGTTCAGACGTTTTTTCTGGGAAGTTATCCCTGACCTCCAAGACCAGATCAATCTCTGTTTCTTTCAGTGCTTGATCATAGTTTGTAATTATGTCTTTGTGTGCCCCTAGAATTTGAGCCCCAGGGAACTTGACTCTTGCTGTATTCCATGCCTCGAGAGAGTTGGTGCTTAGTATACATGCTAAATAAGTGGATGGAATGGAGGTGGCCAGACTGGAGGGGGTCAGGACAAAATAAAGTCTCTTAAGTAACACCGACAGGCCCAACAGGCCTGGGGCCACCTCCTCTTGGCCTTTTCCCAAGCACATCTTTTGGTGACTCTACAGCCAGCCTGAAACGCTGTGTGCTCTGGCCTCCAGGTCTTTGCACAGGCTGTTTGTGCTGCTTGGACAGCTCGGCACTCTTCACATGACTTCTTCATCTTGCGGGTTTCAGTCATGACATCATCATCTCTTCCAGGAGACCTGTACTTCAGACAATATTATATTCTTTGTCTTTTTCAGAATATTTAAAAATACTTAATATTATTTTAAACACTGCTCTTCACTTATCTGCATCTCCCTCTGCAAGTAACTATCTCATTCCCGGGTGTATGCAAAATGCCTTGCAGGAGGGCTTGGCTCTAATGGCCCTCGTATCTGTTGAAAGCCCAATGAAAAGAATGTCAGTTAGCCAGCCTCAGTCTGGGGATCTCTGCATACTCCCTAGGAACCCATGAATAGTGAGGGATTGTAATTTGGGGGTTGCTAGATCAGGAGAGGAAGCTGGGGGAGGTTTGTTCCTTTCCAGCCCATGGCTCCGTCCCTACACTGCCAGGCAGGAGGCCCTGGAGCAGATCCTGTGGGGGATGGGCAGGGAAATAGTTTCTTCCTCTGCTCCCTTCAGGAGAGCTGGGGGGAGGGGGGAGGTGGGGGGAAGGGTAGAGAGAGGGAAGATTCCTTCCAAGGAGGCTCCTTGGCACAGTGCCTGCTTGGAGGGAAGGAGGGTATGATGAATGCATGATGAATGCAGGCTTTCTCCCCGCCTCCGGCCTGTGAAGGAGGGAAACCCAAGGCACAGAAGAGAGAGATAAGGGGGGAAGGGATCGAGCAGGGAAGGGTCTGTTTGCTTTGGGAGACAAGAATGAGGGGCTGAGCAGGCCTGGAAAGGCAGGACTCCTAAGAGCCAACCAGGCCTTGACTACACCTTATCAGTTCTGGAAATACCTCAAATCACTGAGTTAGAGAATCAAGACATTGAGAACTTTGGTTCTTAGGATTGGATCATTTTAACGTCTCAGAGCTGAAAATCCTTCAGTTGGTTGTGTCTGGGGTCTCAGAGCTGTGTCTGGGGCTGGCTTGGAGTGAGTCAGCTCTCTGGGAAGTTTCCTGGACTTTCTTCCTCCCTTAGTACCTGAAAAGATGGCATTTTTTAAAAAATATTTATTTGACAGACAGAGACAGCGGGAGACGGAACCCAAGCAAGGGCAGTGGGAAAGGGAGAAGCAGGCTTCCCGCGGAGCAGGGAGCTCCATGCGGGGCTCGATCCCAGGACTCTGGGATCATGACCAGAGCCGAAGGCAGACGCCCAACGACTTGAGCTACCCAGCCGCCCCAAGAGATGGCATTTTTAAAAGCCCATAAATACTTTGCATCCAATTCGTGGCATTTACTCTAAGATGATGAAGCTAACATCTTACTTCTGCCTTCCCCATTGTAATCTCCTGAGGCAAGAATCCATCTCTCTCATTTTAGTACCATTCAGAATTGTGGTCTCAAACCTGGCTGCCAATCAGAATTGTTTGGGGATGCTTACTAAAAAAATTCTCACTCACACCAGCGATTCTGAATCCTTGGAGCAAAGTTAGGGCTTAAAATTTGAGTTTTTACAATGTGCTAAGTGAGTGCGATGCATACATAGGGTTTAGGTAACAATTCCAAAGGGCCTGGCACAACACAGTAGGTGCTAAGCGTGGCCTGCAGGGGTTGGAAATGCTTTTGCAGGGTAAACAAATGATGTGTAGAAATATGGATTGAACTAGAGAGTCTGTGTACCCCAGCATCTTACACTTTGAAAAGAGATAGGGCAACGGTGTTAGCAATACAAAAGATAAATATTTATTCAGAACAAAACTTTTAACAATCGATTTTACATTCTAAGCCACAAGGAAATAGCAAAACATAATGCAAAGGAAAAACAAAAACTAAAAGAAAAGCAGCTGTCTTTTCTACTTTAACTCGGTAACACTTAGTTGACCCAATGCCCTCTTGCTTGACCTGTTTTGCAAGCAAATTTTAGAGTTAACAGCTTACTTATGATTCCAGGTTAAAATCACCTTTCTCCTGTGAGTCAGGAAGTTGTAGATGAGCTCCAGTTAGAGGCTTCTCTGGGGTTTCTAGCTATTGGGGCTAAGGTGCAAATGTAAACCTCTGGTAGGTTTCCTTATTTAGGAACACCCCCATTTCTAAGTGGTGGCAGTGAATGATGAAGGGTAAGGCCCCAAAGGACTTGGCACTTTAATCCAGATATGATACCTCACGGAGCAATGAGTACACCCTAGATTATGTTCCTTTGGCCCTTCCCTATCTCCCAAGTATTCAGAAGCCCCTGCTAAATCCCTTTCTGCTTCCTCCCCGAGATGATTTCTTAGCATTCCTCTGGGCTCATCATTCTGGAGAGATCAGACTTTCTGGGCCCTCAAGTGTTGAGGAAAATGTTGTGAAGTGTGAGAGGTAGTGGAATGAGCACCGGGCTTGGGGTCAGGGAACTCTACTCTAGGCTAGCTCTGGCACCAGACAGCTATGTGATTTTGACCCAGTCATTTAACCTCTCTGGGCCTGTTTCATCTGTTGGAAATCCAGGGGATTGGTCTAAACCAATTTTTAGGTCCTTTCCAGCAAGAAAATTCCAAATTCCATGATTCTGTGAAAAATGGCTTCTGAGCCACTGAACAGCTGTCCCAAAGTCCATGCTTTTTAATGCCATAAGAGAGGCCCTTGGCCACCATTCAGAGCTTATTGACTCAGATTACATACACTTCTAACAACAATGGTTTCACAAATTCTCAGACCACATAGATTAGAAGCAGCAAATTAAACGGGGAGGGGGGAAGAGCTGCAAAAAGTAGACACCCTGACAGAAGCCACAGTCAACTTCTCAATTCAACAAACACTGATGGAGTGCCTACCACGTGGTGGGCCCCGTACCTAGTGCTGGGGCATAAAGATGAGCAAGGCAGCCCAATGGATGAAAATCCCGGGAGAAGACAAGGCGTGGGGAGTAAAAAGTACAAAAAAACCCACACAAAAACCACACACAAAAACAAAAACAACCCAGATACAAAAACGAAAACAAAATTTTAAAAAGGGAGAGGCGACACATCTGCACGCTACAGTTCTCGGTGGTTACTGATGACAGAGTCACCAATTCGGAAAAGGCTGAAATGGAGTAAACTCGATTTAAGAAGGCAGAGAGAGATGTCTCTTGTAGGTTTAAAAAGATCTCCTTCGAAAACGTAAAAAATGGTTTAAAAAAAAGTTTTGGCACTTAAGAGGGGTAAGCTGGCTCTGTATTCACCCTGGCAGGCAGGCGGGTGTTCAGTGCCCAGCCACCCCGGTTAGCTGAGCTGCCACGGAATTGTGAACTGCTTTGGGACACTGGGCAAAGGCGTGTCCTCGCTTGCCACAGAGGTTACACACGATACCCTTCCGGCAGTAAGGGCTCAGGTGCCCCTCCTCCCCGCACCTGAAGCACCTGTCCTGCGTGCAGCTGCCACTCATGTGGGTCCGGGAACCACATTTAAAGCACGTCTTGGGCTGCCCCTTGTACCAGCTGTAGCCCCTCTCGGCCCCCAGGAAGAAGGCCCCCGGTAGGTGCCTGACCCCGCCCTCCCCCTGGCGCAGCTCGATCTCACACTTGTACTCCCCGGTCCAGATCCCAAACCTGTCGGTCACTTTCACGGGCACGGCCAGCACATCGCAGTGGCGCTTGAGCCAGGTCACGATGTCCTCCACGTCCACCGTCTCGTTCCGGAAGAGGATGAAGAGCGTCTTCAAGCTGGACTTGCTCCGCCCCAGCACCACAAAGTTCTCCCAGCAGTCCTCCTGCTCGCGCTTCTCCTCGTAGACGCGTAGGAACAGGGCCAGCTTCTCCGCCGAGCGGAAGCTCACGTCGAACTCGCGGCTGCCTGGGATCTGGATGACCGCGTAGATGTCGCTCGGGTCCATGCCGATGGAGCGCAGGATGAGCGCGCCCACAACGAAGTCCCGGGTCGGGCAGGCGCCCTCGTCTCCCTGGAAACAGATGCGCACCAGGAAGCGGCCCTTGCCCGGGCCCGCCGCGGGGCCCGTCGCCACTGCCTGCTCGTCCTGAGCGGGCCGCTCCGCCGCGTCCTCGGCTGCGCCAGGCCTGGCCGGGCCCGCCATGGCCGCCGCCGCCGCCTCGGCCTTCTTCCTCCGGCCCGCCTCGGCTGCACCCTTTTTCTTGCGGGGATCCGCCGCCTCGCCGGCTGGGTCTCTCCGCCGACCCTTCGGGTCCCCGCGGCCGGCCGGGGGGAAGTCGCCGAGGCCCGGCACCGCCAGGCCCGCGGCGGCGCCGAGCGCGCCGCCCACGCCGCTGCCTCCCTCCTCCTCCCGCCGCGACGGCCGCGACTCGCGGAACTCGCCCTTCTTCTCGGCCAGGTTCTTCACCACCTGGGCCCAGCCCATCTTCTCGCGGCCGCCCTCGGCCTCCTCGCCGCGAGCCGCGGGCCGCGCGGGTGGCAGGAGCTGCGGCCGCCCCCGCTTCCTTTCCTCCTCCGCGCCGCCGCCGGTGGCCATTTTACCTCCTTCCCAGCATCCTCCACTCGCTCCCGCAGCCAAAGGGCGCCCATCCGCGCGCCCGCCCGCCCGGGGCTGTGGGGGTTTGGTGGTTTTTTTTTTTTTTTTTTTTTTGAAATTCGACGCTTCTCTCCCCCGCCCCGCTGAAGGTGTTTACCCGCGGCGCGCCGCGGCGAGCGCCGGCCCGGAGCCCTCGGGTAACGGCCGAGCCTCGTGTCCGCCGGCGCGCTCCGGCCCCACCTCCTGGGCGCCGAGGCGGGATGCGCCGCTTGGAGCGCGTCCCTGTCCCCTGCGAGGCCTTGGCAGCCCCGGGTCACGCTCTCGAGGATTCGCTCTTTCGCAAGCGGTCCTCGATTTCATTCCGGCAGCATCACGAACGGCCCTCGGCCCTGAGGCGGGCCCGAGCTGAGGAAGATCTCGCCCATTTTGTTTTCTTTTCGATACCTTTTCTGTTTATCAGGAAACAAAACGAAACTAACTCTTCCTCTTCCCAAAGCACACGACAATGCGTTGTTTTTCCAGCGTTGGGTTATGGACATTTTCAAACACAGAGAAGGTTTAAAGAATTTTACCCTGTGGGTCTTTTACCTCTAACTTTGGACTATTTTAACTTTCTGTCAGAATTTTTACTATGCCTTGTCACACTACACCTCTATCCATAAGTCCTTATTTTTTGATACACCCCTAAGTAATACCGCATTTTTTTTTTTAAAGACTTCCATCATACTCATGATGACAATTATAATATATTGAGTTCTTCAGCGCCCGGTACTGTTCTAAGCACATTAGGACAATTGCAAGCTTTACCACATGGAATCTTCCAAAACCACGCTGTAATTACACCCATCTTACAGGAGGCAGGGGGCTTGGAGACAGGGTTAAAACACTCGGTGAAGTGGCAGAGTTAAAAGGCGACCGCGTGAAGCTGGCTTATATTTCTAAAATCGCTTGCTTCTGACATTGTGGATCAAGGCTGTCTGCATCAGACTCCCCAGAAAAATCTGGTTAACACGAAGATTCTCGGCTAAAGTTAGCGAGCGCTGGACAGAATTTCTGTTCCTCCTTCAAATGTCTCAACTGGAGCTTTGGAACAAAGCATTGATAAAATCTGGGTGTTTGAGGGGATGGGCTTAACAATACCCTTTGTTAGCTTTGTTTTCTTAACGCAAGTCTGTGCGTTTCAGGGTGCTTCAGTGACCATTGTGACTTTGGTGAAAGGAGAGGTGGAGATAGGGAGACCCTAGTGTCAATCTGACTGCTTTGAATCTCAACCTTGTCACATGGGGCCAATGACCTCAGTTTTCATAGCTTCAGTTTGCTCATCCATAACAAAGGGATATTAAGGTCTACTCTCAGAGGACTAATGTTGGGGTTCAAGGAGATAGCCTGTGTCAAAGAGCTTGGTCCACAGTGGGGTTTCCAGGAAAGGTCATTCTTCCTTCTGTTGGTGTTGGATTCTCTCCTATTTCTCTGCCATATCTTCTGGTTCTACTTAGCATTAAAGGAGTCCCTGTGAATTCTCTCGTCTTACAATCTTTCGCTTCACCCAGTTCCACATATTGGTCTCAGGGAAGCCGACATCTCCAACTCTTGTGCCATTTGGACCTTCCAATTCCCTCACATTATATAACCTCTGGCGTGCTTTCCTCCATCCCTTCTCTGCCACACATTCCCATGATCATACTCAGATCACTACCAGAAACATCAAACTCTTTGAGTCATGTAATCCACTCTTTTCTTCTTTCTGTTTGCCAGCTCACTGGGAGGACTTTTACAAAACCAAACAGAACCTATATAATTTAAAATAATCTCTTCCATTCCTCTTCCCTACCCTCCCACCCCAGGCAATATCATACAAATATCTACAGGATCAGGCAGGTACCTTAAATAAGAACAATGTGCTGGGTGAACTGGAGAGCACGTATTCTATCTGAAGGGGCAGTCGCAAGTCAACTCTAGCTAATTATTGCTCTCCATAAGAGCCCGCTATAGCCAGATACTCCAAATTCTAAAGAGAAAACCGAACTCTATTTTATTTATGGGAAGCATTCTTCCTTCTTCCATAAGGCTGTCTCAGCTATATTTGGGTCCTCTGTACAAAATTTAGAATCAGTCTACTAAGTTCCAGGAAACCATTTTTTGGGATTTCAATTGGAATTGCATTGAATTTGTACATAATTGCCATTTTATAATACTAAATTGCTCCATCTATAACCTCACTGGATGTCTCCTTTATTTAAGTCTTATTATTTTTATAAATTGCAATAACATTTTATAGTTTGGGAGGGGGTTGGGGGATGGGTTAGCCTGGTGATGGGTATTAAAGAGGGCACGTTCTGCGTGGAGCGCTGGGTGTTATGCACAAACAATGAGCCATGGAACACTACATCAAAAACTAATGATGTATGGTGATTAACATAACAATAAAAAATTTAAAAAAATTGCAATACCATTTTATAGTTTTCTTCATAAGGGTCTTGCATAATTAAACAAATTATTCCAAGGTACAGTATGGTTTGGTTGCTATTGTAAATAATATGTTTAGAAATTACATATTTGTTTCTGGTATTTAGAGGGAATACAATTGGGGCCCCTGGGTGGCTCAGTTGGTTAAGCATCTGCCTTGGCTCAGGTCAGGATCTCAGAGTCCTGGGATTACCCCGCATCCTGCATCGGGCTCCCTGCTCAGTGGGGAGCCTGGTTCTCCATCTCCCTCTGTCTGCCACTCCCCCTGCTTGTGCTCTCTGTCTCTTTCAAATAAATAAAATCTTTAAAAAAAATAAAGGGCATAGGGGCGCCTGGGTGGCTCAGTTGTTGGGTGTCTGCCTTCGGCTCCGGTTGTGATCCCAGTGTCCTGGGATCAAGCCCTGAATCGGGCTCCCTGCTCAGCAGGGAACCTGTTTCTCCCTCTCCCACTCCCCCTGCTGTGTTCCCTCTCTCTCTGTGTCTCTGTCAAATAAATAAATAAAAAATCTTAAAAATAAAGGGCATACAATTGAATTTTGTGTAGTAGCAACAATGCTGACATCTTTTAAAATTTCCAATGGTTTTTAGAATCACTTTGCTTTTCTGTGTTGATAGTCAATATGGTCTGAATAACGAAGGTTTTGCTCTTTATGTTCAGATCTTACACTTTTTTTTTTGTCTTACTGCACTAGCCAGGACCTCTCATATAACCAACATATAGTGGGCATTTTTGTTTTATTTCTGACTACAAAGAGATCTGTTTGTATTTTGAAAAGATTTGACTTGTGGATTGGGTTCTGGCTCCATCTGAAATTTTAGTAACAACATCTTGTATTGTAAGGTTTTGTTGATATATGTAGGGCCATTCCTTCCATCAATTCCATTTTTCTCAGGTCAAGTTTTGCAGATCCAAGATTTCTGTATTCTCTTTTGGTTATTTTTTGCTTTATTTCTTGTTGATTGTCATTGCCAGCAATTTTCCCTATGAGTTGGATAAAAGACTAAATCTTTATATTTATTTCTCAGTGGATTTCTTTTTTTTTTTAAGATTTTTTATTTATTTATTTGACAGAGGGAGACAGCGAGAGAGGGAACACAAGCAGGAGGAGTGGGAGAGGGAGAAGCAGGCTTCCTGCTGAGCAGGGAGCCCGATGCGGGGCTCGATCCCAGGACCCCGGGATCATGACCCAAGCCGAAGGCAGATGCCCAACGACTGAGCCACCCAGGCACCCCTCTCAGTGGATTTCTTTAAAAAATTATCAGCCATCCTCCTTAGCAGTGTTCCAGCAGTCAGACTGGCCTGTTGTGGAGATCACTGAACCAGGAGCTACAGGGGCCACGCAGGTACCCTGTGAACAGATCAGTCCAGATGGGCACTGGGGCCATCTACAGAGGGGAGCTTGACTTATTTCTGGCAAATTATTGCCACAGAAGGATATCAGAATTGGTCAGTTTGGCACCTCAGTCTAGGTTCTTATTGACAGACTTTTAGAATTGCACTTTTTTTTTTTTTTTAAGATTTTATTTATTCATTTGAGACACAGAGACAGAGAGAGAGAATGAGCAGGGGGAGAGGCAGAGGGAGAGGGAGAAGCAGACTCCCCACTGAGCCAGGAGCCTGATGTGGGGCTCCATCCCAGGACCCCAGGACCACGACCTGAGCCAAAGGCAGATGCCCAACCATCTGAGCCACCCAGGTGCCCCATGGAATTGCACTTTTAAAAAATGTATTTTATTTATTAAAAAAAATTTTTAAGGATTTTATTTATTTGAGAGAGTGAGAGAGAGAGCACAAGCTGGGGGAGGGACAGATTGAGCAGGGACTCAATCAGGTCATGGGATCATGACCTGAGCTAAAGGTAGGCACTTAACTGACTGTGCCACCCAGGCGCCCTACACTTTGTTTTAAAAAAAGATTTTATTTAGCTATTTGAGAGAGAGAGAGAGAGCAAGCAGGGGGAGGGGCCGAGGGGGACTGAGAGGAACAAGCTGACTCTGGAGCTACGTGTGGAGCCCAACCCAGGGCTCTTATCTCATGACCCTGGGATCGTGACCTGAGCCAAAACCAAGAGTCAGATGCTCAACCGAGTCACCCAGGCACCCCGGATTTGCACTTTTTTAAAAAAAAGCTAGTTAGCAGACTGTGGAGGAGGCACGATTTGAGATGCACCTTGAAAGAAGAAGCGGGTTTTGGAGCACAAGAGAGAAAAAAATCTGTGCGCCAGAATTTGGCAGGTAGGTCTCTCTGTCCTGCAATGTCATAGTCTGGGTGTGAGACCAGAAGTAGGTGTGTGTATGTGGGGTGGTGGTAGTAAGAAGTATGATTCCAGATGTACTTTGAAGGTATTGCTGACAGACTTGGATGTGCGATGAGAGGTGAATCAAAAGATGAATCAAGGGTGACTCCAGGAAGAGTGTTGCCATTTTGAGTTGGGGGAAAGAGTTGCATGTTAGAGTTGCCTATTAGGCACCCAAGTAGAGATGTTGAGTAGACGGTTGGATGTATGTGGCTGGAATTCAGTGGAGACCCTGGAGATATGAGTCTGGGAGGCATCCAGGTAGAGATGGCATCCGAAGTCACAAGACTGGAAGGGAACATGAATGGAGTGTGAGTGGATAGAGGAAAAGGGAGGGTGGGTCTGAGCCCTGAGACACTCCAATAATAAAGGGAGAAGAGGAAGAACCAGCAAAAGAGAGAAGGGGTCAGGAAGCCACTCAAGAGAGTGGTTTCCTGGGCACCAAGTTTAGAAAGTGTTTCAAGGAGGGAGTGATTCGCTCTGTCAAATGCTGCAGATAGGTCACGTAAGATGGGGATGGAGAAGTGACTGTGACGTTTAGCAAAGTGGAGGGCACTGGTGGCATTGACAAGGGCAGTTTTAGTGGAGAGGTAGAGAATGAAAGCCTGATTAAGAGGTGGAGAGGAATGCGCAACAGTAGACAAACCTCTCTAGGAGTTGTGCTGTAAGTGAAGCAGAAATGGCAGGTTGCTAGATGGGAAGTGGTCACTTTTTAAATTTTTAAAAAATTTTTATTTATTAATTTATTCTTTTTTTAATTTTATTTTTTAATTAATTTATTTTTAAAAAGATTTTATTTTTTTTTAAATTTTATTTATTTATTTGACAGAGACACAGCGAGAGAGGGAACACAAGCAGGGGGAGTGGGAGAGGGAGAAGCAGGCTTCCCATGGAGAGGGAGCCCGATGTGGGGCTCCTGGGATCATGACCTGAGCCAAAGGCAAACGCTCAACGACTGAGCCACCCAGGCGCCCCTAAAAAAGATTTTATTGACAGAGAGAGAGCACAAGCAGGGGGAGCGGCAGGCAGAGGGAGAGGGAGAAGCAGGCTCCCCACGAAGCAGGAAGCTTGATGGCATGTGGGGCTTGATGCAATGACCTGAGCTGAAGGCAGATGCTTAACTGCTGAGCCACCCAGGCGCCCCTGATCACTTTTTTTTTTAAAGATTTATTTATTTGAGAGAGAGAGAGAGAGCACATGAGAGGGGGTAGGGTCAAAGGGAGCAGACTCCCTGCTTTTTTTAATAGAAGAAATTAAAATATGTTGGTATACTGAATAATATAGAGAGGATGATAGGAGAAAAGGGGAACTGCTGGGGCGGTATCTTAGAGAAAAATGAGGAGGGTAGGATTCGGTGTACAGTTGTCGAAATCGGTCTGAACAGGCAGTTTATACAGTCACAGGAGGGAGACAATTAGGTGGGTAAATGAAGTGATGTGAAAATGTGGGTTTACTGGGGCGCCTGGGTGGTTCAGTCGTTAGGCGACGGGCTCCCTGCTCGGCGGGAAGCCGGCTTCTCCCTCTCCCACTCCCCCTGCTTGTGTTCCTGCTCCCGCTATCGAGGTCTCTGTCAAATAAATAAACAAAATCTTAAAAAAAAATGTGAGTTTACTAATCCCCATGATTTTCTTAGTGAAATAGGAAGCAAAGTCATTAGACAAGAGTAAGGATGGAGAAGAAAGTGATGGAGGTTTGATGAGAAGGAAATATGACATAATTCTTTAGGATGATGGGTGGGGCCCAGTTGAGCAGGCTGTGGAGAGCTCCGTTTCTCCTTGAGAGATTAGTCCCTCCGGGCGCTCGGTAGTCTGCGTCCGTTTCCTTGGAGACGGAGACGAGGGACGGGTCTCGCTGGGAAGTTTCAGTGGCCTAGGTTACCACGCGGTCCACGCTGAGGCAAGAAAGTCGGAGAAGCCGAATAATAAGTATAGCAAGAGAGCAGGCCTCCACGGACTCATTACTCGTCTTCCATTTTCCCCCAATGGCGCGCGTCTTTCCGAAGTAGGTATAAGAATCGAGAGGTGGTGGGGTGCGCATGCGTGTCCGCCTTTGCTTGGTCCGGGCCTGGTTGTCTTTTGACCCCGCCCTCTCTCCGCCCACAGCTCCCTAGCCCCGCCTCTCCCTCGCGCTCTCCCACCTCCCGCTCCCTCGGGCTCTTAGTGAACTGTGGTCTCTGTGGAGACTTCACGCCTGTTTCACGTTTGTTGCTTACAGTCCCAAGGGTGGGGAATGATGGAAGTTCTTTCCCGTCCCAACTCTTTCCAGACCCAACCGCTCTGGGATTCGCTCCACAGTCCACAACTTCCAGAATCCGGTGAGTCCGGGAGGGCTGGGGAGGAGATGGGGGCTTGCTGACCCTGGGTCTGCAGTCCGCCTGCCCTCATGGCCGCGACTGTCCCGGCCGATGGAATCTGGAGATCTGAATTCCAGCCCTACCTGTGTCACACATTTGCTGTAGGACCCGGAGCCGAGCCCCCGAACCTGTTTTCGCACCACCTTATCCGAATGTGAGGGTATATTATACTGCTCTATTATTCATCTCTCATTGCTCCTCTGGTTTCCTCTTGGGTCTTTTCCTTGCCTTGTGTTTAAGAACTGTGTGCCACAGTTCTTAGCACCTCACAGCCTGGATGTGCTTCGTAAATTACGGCTGGCTGATAAAACAAGTGATAGCTAACATTTATGGAGCACTTATCACATGCTTTACAAATATCATCTCTTGGCGTTCTCCCATCAATCTGTGGAGATAGGTTTTATAATTAGATCTAGTTTACAGATGTGAAAATTGAGGCTCAGACCTCAAAAGTCACTTGCTCAAGGTCACAGATATCTGTAAGGGGCAAAGCTGGGATTTGAACTCATCAGGCCATGTGACTTTTTTATATCTGGTAGGATTATGTTCCATGGCAGCGGTCCAAGCAGAAAACCAAGTCACCTACTCTGCCTCCCATCCTACAAACCAGAGGCCACCAGAAGAGCAAAACGAAGACTTTGACTAGCGTCCTGCCAGGTGGGCAGAGGCACTTGAGGCCGGATATGGGAATTGGGGACAGTGTATGCCCTTGGCCTTTGGTGACATCAATTATATTAGAGTAGGCTAATTGCTATGACAAACAATCCCCAGGTTTCAGGTATTAGTACAGAAGCTTATTTCTCATTTATGTCAAAGTACATTTGTGGATCTGCAGGGGTGGAAGTAATCTTTTCCACATGATCATGCAGGGATCCAGGCTCCTTCAACCTTGTGGCTCTGACAGTTTGTAAGGCCTTGAAGTCCTCTGCTTGATTCAGAGGACTGCATTCAGTCTGCATTCAGCTGGTAGAGAGGGAAGAGAGAGAGAGAGAGCAAAAATATCGGTAATTTTGTTGGCAGTTTTTTGTTCAGGGCCTAGATTTGACATGACCTGTATCACTCCTACTCATATTCCAGTGGCCATAACTCAGTCATATGACCACCCTTAATCACAAGGGAAAATGAGAAATGTCCTGCTGTGTGTCCAAGAGGAAAATAAAACAGGGTTTGGTCAACTCAGGATAATCTCTGCCATGTCTTTGTTATGCCATCCAGGGGAGTTCTCATGCCCTTGGCTGAGTCAGACATGGGTTCACATCTTGGCTCTGCTGTTTACTATCTTGGAAAAGCCATTCATCTCTCTGAGCTTTAGTTTTCTCGTTTGTGATATGAGGACCTGATAAGATTGTTGCAAGAATTAAATGAGAAGATCTATATAAAGCATTGTTGCTCTCAACCTTATCAGACCCAACATTCCTTTTTTTTTTTTTTTTTTTAAGATTGATTTGTTTATTTGAGAGAGAGAGCATGAGCAGGGGGTGAGAGGGAAGCAGACTTCTTGCTGAGCTGGGAGCCCAACATGGGGCTTGATCCCAGGACTCTGAGTTAATGACCTGAGCCGAAGGCAGTCACTTTTTTTTTTTTAAGATTTTATTTATTTATTTGACAGAGAGACACAGCCAGAGAGGGAGCACAAGCAGGGGGAGTGGGAGAGGGAGAAGCAGGCTTCCCGCGGAGCAGGGAGGCAGCCTGACGTGGGGCTTGATCCCAGGACCCTGGGATCGTGACCTGAGCCGAAGGCAGACGCTTAACAACTGAGCCACCCAGGTGCCCACGGAAGGCAGTCACTGAACTGACTAAGCCACTCAGGCACCCCCCCCAATATTCCTTTTAATAACAAATACTTTGTAATATTCCTTTAGTATCTGAAATAAATTTCATACGTAATATAACCTACCTATATATATAATTAAAAAACTTAATATAATACCCAAAGTGTAAAGTAAAAGGAAAGTTACTTATAGTTAAAAAACATATATTTCATTATGTAAATGCCCAGGATGTGCTGTACTAGAAGATATGTCAAAGTAGTCAGAAGGGGAGATGTGGAGTCATGGTGAATGTAACCACTGCAAATGCAGACTGACATGTGGTGGGGTATCAGGGACTCAGATATCCAGACGGATGTTTCATTGTGGTCATGATTTCCAAAGTGGTGCCCATCTCTTGGTAAAGTTCTGAACAAAACAAAGTACAATCTTCCCTTGAATATAGCTGCTTTCCTGGAAAATTTAGCATTACTGTAAAACTCTGCAAAATATTCTTTGTGTTTATATGTGAAAAAGAGTCAGGTTCTGGGAACAGATCATTACAAATAAGGTTTTGTTTACCTACATCAGTATCTGCTAGGGTTTTGGAAAGTCATGCAGGACATAGGAGAATTCTGTGTTCCATGGGGCTGTCTTGTTCTGGGGGATATCTAGCGTCCCTGGCCCCCACCCCCAGATGCCTGTTGGGACCCCCAGTATTTGAGAGGACCACAAATCCTCTCTACCAATGTAGAGGACGATCTAAAACATCGTCAAGAGTCTTTGATGTAAAGTGCTGAGCACAAGGCCTGGTGGTAGTGACAGAGTTTTTGACTTTGGCTCTAGACCCTATTCACACAGCATCTACAAGGAAACACTTTCCTTTCTTTCACTGGGGAAGGAAAGGTATGTATGGTGAGGTATGTAACAGATACAACCATGGTAAGAACAAGAACAATTAACATATACCAAGCCCTTAGGTACTGTTCTCAGCACTTGACCCATATCACTTCATTTAATCTTCTCAACAGCCCTGTGAGGTGGGTGCTGTTATTACCACCTCCTCTTAGAGATGAGGCATGGACAGGTGTAACTTTGAAGGTCACAGGGAGGAGGATGGCAGAGCCAGGCTGTGACATTTGGCAGTTTGGCTCCAAGAGGCACAATCTTTTTTTTTTTTTAAGTGTGAGGGGAGGGGCAGAGGGAGAGAGAGAATCTTTTTATTTTATTTATTTACTTATTTATTTATGCGGGGGAGGGGAGAGAGAGAGAGAATGAGAGCGTGCAAGCATGAGCTGGGGGAGGGGCAGAGGGAGAAGCAGACTCCCTGCTGAGCAGGGAGCCCAATGTGGGACTCGATCCCAGGACCCTGGGATTATGACCTGAGCTGAAGGCAGACGCTTAACTGACTGAGCCACCCAGGTGCCCCGGGAGAGAGAGAATCTTAAGTGGGTTCCACACCCAGCATGGAGGTTGACAGGGGGCTCCATCTCACAACCCTGAGATCATGAGCTGGGCCGAAGTCTGGAGTTGGATACCTGACCAATTGAGCCACCCAGGCACCCCTCCAGGATGCACAATCTTTTTATTTTTATTTTATTTTTAATTTTTTTTGAGAGAGAGAGAGAGCGAGAGAGCATGAAGGGTGTTGGGGGCAAAGGAAGAGGGAGAGAGAGGATCTTAAGCAGGCTCCCATGCTCAGCATGGAGCCCGATGCAGGGTTCAATCCCATAACACCGAGACCATGACCTGAGCCAAAAATCAAGAGTCAGACACTCAGCCAACTGAGCCTCCCCGGTGCCGCTCCAGGATGCACAGTCTTAACCATGTATTAGTGGGGAGAAACATGGATCTGAGTTGATGTTCCAGTTTCCCTTGTAATCCCGTCTAGGTTACTTGTCACAGTCCCAGTCTGCAAGGATTCCTGCCTTTATGCCAGTGAAATCATCTTTGTAAATTATAATGATGAAAAGAGCTACCGCTTGCTCAGGACTTATTTTGTGTTGTGAAGGCATCATTCATTCATTCATTCATTCATTCAGCAGCATCCATTTGCTGAGCACCCATGTGCCCAGCAATGGGCTGAATGTTGTTGACTCATGGTGAAGGAGACAGATTGGGTTTCTAGCTGTGTAGAGTTCACGGTCCCAACCTCAAAATGTTACTACACAAAACTTTAAATTTTTTTTTTAAGATTTTATTTATTCATTTGAGACACAGAGATACGGAGAGGGAGAGAGAGAAAGCATGAGCAGGGAGAGAGGCAGAGGGAGAAGCAGGCTCCTCGCTGAGCCAGGAGCCCAATGTGGGGCTCGATCCCAGGACCCTGGGATCATGACCTGAGCCGAACGCAGACGCTTAACCATCTGAGCCACCCAGGCGCCCCACTACACAAAACCTTAAATACACTTGAGGTGGATGGATAAAAGGAGGTCATCATTTCATTCATTCCTTACACCTGGGAGATGATCTCATCACCTTTTTACAAATGAAGGAACTGAAGCTTAGGTTGGTAACATGTCTTATGCAAAGTCATGTCCTTGAGGGCAGCTTTTTTGTGTTAAAAAAGATAAACCAGCTGATTCCACCAAGATGGAGTAGCCCCATTCCTTCTTGGTCCCCTCTTTTACACCTAAAAAAAAGCCCTGGATGTAACACAGTGTACACAGAGGGCTCTGAAAACTGGCCTTCATGCTACATCTCAACAGGGGACTGTCTGCAGTAGGATCCAGAGTATTATTTAAAACATCAAGGATATAGTAAAAATCACTTGTCATACCAAGAATAAGGAAAATCACAACATGAGTGAGAAAAGAAGGATACCAACATCGAGATGAATCAGATAGAATGATCTGAGTGTTTTTATTTACAGATGACATGCCCGTCTATGTAGAGAATCTTAAAAAATCTACTGAATTTAAGAGAAACTGGAATTAATAAGTGAGTTCATCAAGGTTGCAGAATACAAGTACACAAAAATCAATCACATTTTTAAAGCTTCTCTCTCTTTTTTTTAAATGTGTTACTCTTGGTCTCGTTTTTTTTTTTTTAAAGGTTTTATTTATTTATTTGACAGAGAGAGAGAGACAGCTAGAGAGGGAACACAAGCAGGGGGAGCGGGAGAGGGAGAAGCAGGCTTCCCGCTGAGCAGGGAGCCCGATACGGGGCTCGATCCCAGGACCCCGGGATCATGACCTGAGCTGAAGGCAGGCGCTCAACGACTGAGCCACCCAGGCGCCCCTAAAGCTTCTTTTATTTATTTATTTAGAGAGCGTGAGCACAAGCTGGGGGAGGAGAAGAGGGAGAGGGAGAGAGAGGATCACAAGCAGGCTTCATGCACCCATCACGGAGCCCCACGCAGGGCTCGATCTCATGACTCTGAGATCATGACCTAAGCTAGAATCAGGAGTTAGATGCTTTAACTAACTGAGCCACCCACGTGCCCCAATCACATTTCTATGTACTAACAATGAATATGGGGAAACCAAAATTAAAAATACATTTATAATCCAAAGAAATAAAATATTTTTTAAAGATTTTGTTTGTTTTTTCAAGTAATCTCCATACCCAGTGTGGGGCTCATACTCACAACCTTGAGATCAAGAGTTGCACTCTTCACCGCCTGAGCCAGCCAAGTGCCCCAGAAAATGAAATATTTAGGTGTAAACTTAACAAAGGAAGTATAGGACCTATATGCTAAAAATTACATAATGCTAATGAAAGAAATCAAAGAAGACCTAAATAAAAGGAGAGACATACTATGTTTACGATTAGAACACTCCACATAGTAAAGATGACAGTTCTCCCCAATTTGATTTCTACATTTAATGTAATTCCTGTCAAAATCCCAGCACAGTGTTTTGTAAACAGACAGGTTTATTCTAAATTTTTTTAAACATTTATTTATTTATTTATTTATTTATTTATTTGAGAGAGAGAGAATGAGAGATAGAAAGCACGAGAGGGAAGAGGGTCAGAGGGAGAAGCAGACTCCCCGCCGAGCAGGGAGCCCGATGTGGGACTCGATCCCGGGACTCCAGGATCATGACCTGAGCCGAAGGCAGTCGCTTAACCAACTGAGCCACCCAGGCGCCCCAGGTTTATTCTAAATTTTATATAGAAAAGCAAGGCCCTGGAATAGATAAACTATTTTGAAAAAGAAGAATAATGCGGGAAGAATCACTTTACCTGATACTAAGGATATTATTAAAGCCAAAGTAATCAAGATAGCATAGTATTGGCAGAGAGATAGATACATAGATCAATGGAGCAGGCTAGAGAAACCAGAAATAGAGCTACACAAATATGCCCAGCTGATTTTTTTTTATAGGGGTTAACAAGGTTTTTTTTTTTTAAGATTTTATTATTTCTTTGACAGAGAGAGACACAGCGAGAGAGGGAACACAAGCAGGAGGAGAGAGAGGGAGAAGCAGGCTTCCCGCGGAGCAGGGAGTCTGATGCGGGTCTCGATCCCAGGACCCGCCCAGCTGATTTTTGACAAGGCTGAAAAAACAGCTCAGTGGAGGAAAAGAAAGCCTTTTCCACAAATGGTGCTGGAGCACTTGGACATCCATAGGCAAGAAAAAGAACCTTGACTTAAGTCCAAATGTAAATGTAAAATGAAATAAAAATTAAATGTTAAATGTAAAACTAAAACTTTTAGAGAAAAATATAGGAGAAAAAAAATCTTTGAGACCCATGTCCAAGTGAAGAGCCCTTAGACTTTCTACCATGATCCATAAAAGAAAAATGAAATTAATGGATAAGTTGGACATCATCAAAATTAAACACTTGTTCTGTGAAAGACTGTGAAGAGGATGGAAAGACAAGCTACAGACTTGGAGAACATACTTGCAAACCACCTCTTGACAAAGGCCTGCTATGCGGAACCTATCGAGAACGCTCAAAACTCAACAATTTCTAACAACTGAATTGAAAAACGGGGCGCCTGGGTGGCTCAGTCATTGAGCGTCTGCTTTCAGCTCAGGTCGTGATCCCAGGGTCCTGGGATCGAGCCCCGTGTCAGGCTCCCTCCTCCGTGGGAAGCCTGCTTCTCCCTCTCCTGCTCCCCCTGCCTGTGTTCCCTCTCTCGCTGTCTCTCTCTGTCAAATAAATAAATAAAATCTTTAAAAAAAAAAAAGAAAAACAATTCAGTTAGGAAATGGGCAAAAGAGGGACACCTGGGTGGCTCAGTTGGTTAAGGGTCCGGCTCCTGATTCGGACTCAGGTCATGATCTCAGGGTCATGGGATGGAGCCCTGCGTCAGGCTCCGTGCTCAGTGCTGGGTCGGCTAGGGATTCTCTCCCTCTCCCTCTGCCCTTCTCTCCCACTCACTCACACGTGTTCTCTCTCTCTGAAATAAATAAATCTTAAAAAAAAAATGGACAAAAGATATGAAGGGATGTTTCATTGAAGAGGATATCCAGATGGTAAATAAGCACACGGAACCTGAAAGATACTCAACATCATTATCCATTAGGGATATGCAAATTAAGCCATAATAAGTTGTCACTACGCACCTAGCAGAATGGCTAAAATGAAAAATGGTGATTACACCAAATGCTGGCCAAGAGGAGAAACTGGATCATGCATGCATTGCTGGTGGAAGTGTAAAATAGCCCAGCCGCTCTGGAAAAAAGTATGGCAATTTCTTTTTCTTTTCTCACAGAGAGACAAGAGCATGGGAAGGATTGGGGAAGGAGCATAGGGAGAGGGAGAGAGAGAATCCAAAGCAGACTCTAGGCCCAGCCTGACACGGGGCTTGATCTCATGACCCTGAGATCATGACCTGAGCTGAAATCAAGAGTCACTTAACTGACTGAGCCACCCAGGCACCCCAGTATGACAGTTTTTAATGAAACTAACATGCAGTTCTCACCGTGCTCCAACAATTGCACTCTTGGGCATTTATTCCAGTGAAATGAAAACTTACGGTCACACAAAAACCAGTGCATGAATGCTTCATAGCAGCCTTATCATAATACTCACAAACTGGAAGCAATCCAGAGGTCCGTTAATGGTTAAATAAGCTATGGTACATCCATACCATGGAATACTATCCACTAATAAAAAGGAAAGAATTATTGATATAGTCAATAGCTTGGATGAACCCACAGAATTTTGCTGAGTGAAAAAAACCAATCTCAGAAGTTATATACTCTATGATTCCATTTATATAGCATTCTGGGAATGACAAAATTCCAGAAATGGAGAACAGATTAGTGATTGCCAGGGGTTAAGGACAAAGGTGGGGGTAGCATGGTAAGGGGAGGGAAGAGAGTGTTGCTGTAAAAGGCAGCCTGAGGGATGCTTACGGTGATGGAAATGTTCTATATCTTGTCCGTCTTAATGTTAATATCATGGTTCTGATATTGTAGTTAGTTTTGCAAAATGCTACCATTGGGAGAGACTGGGTTAAAGATACATAGGATTTCTCTGTAGTCTTAAAATTTTTTTTTTTAAGATTTTATTTATTTATTTGATAGAGAGAGACACAGCAAGAGAGGGAACACAAGCAGGGTGAGTGGGAGAGGGAGAAGCAGGCTTCCCACTGAGCAGGGAGCCCGATGTGGGACTCGATCCCAGGACCCTGGGATCATGACCTGAGCCGAAGGCAGACACTCAATGACTGAGCCACCCAGGAGCCCCGGGATTTTTTTTTAAACTTAAATTCTAGTTAGTTAACATACAGTGCAATAATGGTTTCATGTATCTTTTAAAAAAAAGATAAAGCAGGGCTACTACCACTAATGAAAATAAATAGTCATTATTAAAGGTACAAATCTCCCTAAGTATTTAAGTTTGACTTACTAATCTTATAATTTTTATAAACACTTCTAAGGGGGATTTTGGAACTTGGTTAATTAGGTTCCCCTAATCCTTTTAAGCCACATTTTAAAATTTAGTATATTCATTTTTCATTTTCAAATAGTTTACTTGTCTGATTAACAAAAACCACTGAGCATTTAAATAATTCTTGTACAACTAATAAATAAACTTCTAGAAATGGGTAATCTATGTTCTCTTAAAAGTTTTGGTAATTTATACACATTTAATAAAAATGTCTTAAATCTTTAATGTAAAACAAATCTAAATCAAAATCTCATTTAAATTAGAACCACAAGATTAATCTATTAATCATTCCATCTTTTAAACAATACAATTAAATATCCAATATATACAGATAATTCATAACTGTAACACAAGATTATTTTAATTTACTTCATCACTTCAATTGTTAATACTAAAATTTTCCCGGGTTCACTGTATTTATCCATTAAATAAATAATATTTTCTGAAAAGTACTGTGCTGCACTTGGAGTGGGGGTTTTGGTGGGTATTGAGAATGTGGCCTCAGCATTCAAGATGATGTGGGTGATTTGTCTCAGGCCGGTGCCTGAGAGGAAGCAGGGGTTCTGAGAACATGCCCTCCAAATGCTTTATTCTGATCTGAAATATTTCCATATAGTCCTTATCTGGAAGGACCACAGCTTTTTTTTTTTTTTTTTTTAAAGATTTTTGACAGAGAGAGAGACGGGAGAGGGAACACAAGCAGGGGGAGTGGGAGAGGGAGAAGCAGGCTTCCCGCTGAGCAGGGAGCCTGATGCGGGGCTGGATCCCAAGACCCTGGGATTGTGACCTGAGCTGAAGGCAGACGCTTAACTGACTGAGCCACCCAGGCGCCCCAAGGACCACAGCTTTTATAAGTGTTTCAGACAGCCATTTGGGAGTTTTGCCCAGCTCCTGTGCCTTTGTGTAGGGCTGTGGTCCTAATGCTAAGCCTCAGGTCATCAGTAGTGACAGTGACAACTAGGAATGCCTATTCAGCACTGAATATGTGTCAGTCACTATTCCAAACACTTGAAGGTATAGTAAAATCTTATTTAATCTTCAGGACAACCCTATGAGGTATGCATGATGATGACTCCTGTTTTATAGGTTGGAACAAACCGAGGGACAGAGAGGTCAGGTGACCTGCCCAAGCTCACATGGCTAGTAGAAAGCAGAGCCTGGATTCGAACCCCGGCTGTCTGGCTCATTAGTTCTTGCCCTTAACCCCTGCCTCATCTGACCTTGCTACCGGCCAGGTTGGTGGGAGAGACTATGGGCACCTGGTCGGCCCCTGTTGCTGCTCCTCTCTTCCCCTCTGTCCATACCCATAGCCATATGAAAGTCCCCGGCGCAGAGCGGGGCCTGGGAGCTTACTGATGGATGTGAGTCCCATCCTCTGCCTCACTGTCACGGACTATAAGTTTGAGACTGGGTGGGGCTGGTGCTCGGGCCGTCTCCTGGATGGTGCATTCCCTGAGACCTGCTCCCAGGCCTGCCTGTACCCTCACTCCCTCTCTGCTCTTTCCCATGCCCTAGGGTTGCATTCCAAGCCCACCATGTTGATGACAAGCCAGCTGAGGAATCCACAAGAAAAGCACAGAGGGAGGTTGGACTCTGGGAAGATACAGGCCAAAATCCGGCTATTGAGGGTATGAGCATCCTCCCTACAGGCACTGGGGCTCGGGGTAGGGATGGGGGGGTGGGGGAGGGGGACGGTGATAGCAAACATACACTGAACATTTTGCAGGTGCCAGACTTGACTCATTTCCTTATCAGCAGTGCCATAGGCGTGCTTATCATCACCCCCCTTTTACAGATGGGAAACTGAGGTTCAGGGAGATCAAGGACTTGTACCAGGTCGCATGGCTAGAAACATGGCAGTACTAGGGATCAAAGCCGGTTAAACAAGGTGTTTGCCTTTGTGTTGAAGACCAGGAAAATGATCAGAATCCTCTTTTTTGTTTCACTACATTAGGAACACAATCTGGTGGCTTGTTCATTTAAAAATTTCCAGTAAATTAACCTTTCATGGAATACAGTGCACCTCAAAGCAAAGCTCAGAAGCTATTACATTTTTCACATCATCCGATACAGCTTAGATAATTAGCGTTCTCACCATCTATTGCTTTTTTATGGCTTCTGAACAATGTTTCAAAGTATTTGAAATGACTAAAAGAGGAGGAGTCTTTTGTGTCCCAGGCAGAAAATAGAATACTAAATACTACAAATGCTACAAAATACTGGAGAAGAATTAGTACTTTCTTCAAGAAAGTTTTAAGAGCTCAGTGAACAATGACTACTATATAAAGAAATAGGGAAGAATGTATTTGCTTTGAAACCTTTTCTTCCCTTTAACCTTCAATATTGCAGAATGGTTCAAAGGCGGCCCAACGTTCTTAAAGGAAGAGCTCATATTTCTGGTGTTATTTTTATCCTGACTTTAGAACTTGGACAATTTGGCTCTGAAGCCTGGGCTCCCAACCCATTCCTAATGTTGTCTCTTGTGATCATTCAGTCAGTTTATTGAATGCCTACTATGTGCCAGGCCCTGTTCTAAGTGCAAGGATTCACCAGTGATGTGGCCTCCGACCTTAGGGAGCTCGCATTCGACTTTGGGAGACAGATAATAAACAAGACAAATTTAAGTATATAATATGTGCCATGGTGCTAAGGGCAATGAAGAAGTGTAAAGGTAAAGTTAGGGGCTAGCGAGGCACAGAGGAAGAGTGACCGTGACCATTTTAGACAGGGTCGTCAGAGAAGGCTGCTTAAATGGTGACATCTTAGGGAAGAATGTTCCAGACAGAGGAACCGCAAGTGCAAAGGTCCTGAGGTGGGTGTGGCTAGAGCAGGAGATGAAGAAAGCTGGTGGGTGTAAGGGAATGGATGATGACTTGTTTGTAGTTCTGTAATCCATGCTTAGGCTTTGTGTTTCTATGTTGAGTAAGACAGGAAGACCCTGGGGGATTCTGAGTAGAGCAGAGACGTGGTATGACCTAGGTTTTCACAGGAATCCTTGGGCTGCCGCTGCTGCTATGCAGAGATGGACCGTGGAGACAAGGAGGAAACAGGAAGGGAGCAGAAATTACTCAGTTGGTTTGCTCTTGGAGATGGAATAGGATACTGACTCTGCCTCTCAGTCTCAGGACAATTATTTGTTCAATCTCCAGCTCTTGAGGGAGTGCCTACTATGTGCCGGGCACCGTGCCAGGTGTTGGGGACACAGCTGTGACCATGGTACTCAGAATCTGTGTGCTTATGGAGCTTACACTGTAGTGAGGAGACCTATAATAAATGAATTTAAGAAACTCAAAGAATAGTTAGTCATCAGTTTATTCAGCCCATACTTATGGAGCTCCAGGCACCGTCCTGTGTGCTGTGTCCTACAGCTGGGTCGGGACAGCCAGCCCCCCTGCCCTCCTGGCTGTGCCATTCAGGTGGGGGAGACAGGTAAGAAATAAGAAAAATAAGACAATAAGATAATACAAAAAACATATAATTACAGACTGGGGTTAAGGGTCAGGAAGGAAACAAACTAGGATTTCTGCACTCAATCTGGTGCTCAGGGAAGATCCATTTCTAGAGCAGAGGTCATTAATTCTACAGTTTCTCCAAATCCCCTGGGAATGGGGTGTGTGCAAAGGAGACACATTCCTGGTGCTTTCCCCAGCGATGTTGGCTCCGTGGGGCTGAGAATAGTGCCAAGTGAGGTAGTGCATGTGAAGTGCTGAGCAGAGTTTCGCGCCTATAATAAACACTCTGTACATTTGCACTCTTACTCTTATTATTATATGAGGAATATGGGAGCTGAGGGCCAGGAAAGGGGTGGCTTCTAGTGAAGGACAGAGAAATGAGGAAGAACAGAGGAAAAAGGAAGAGAGTGCGTAGGCACGGCAGAGCTGGAGGGCTAGAGCCGGTGAGAACAGTTATCAGCTCTGGTTCCTGCGTGCACACTGAGGGTGCCAGGCACCGCCACTCACTGGCTTGGCTGTGAACATTATCTCATTTGTTTTTTCCAGCAGCTCTCCGAAGCGAGTGTTAGTTTCCCAACCTTTAGAACAAGTATAGCAGGGTTCTGGGGGGCTGACTCGTTTGCCCAGGTGCCCCGAGGGAGTAAGTGGCTGAGTTGGTGTTTGAACCAAGTGGGTCTAGGCCTAACATCCAAATCTGAATACCCCACGAGGCTCAACCAGCCCGCTCGCTTCCTTGTCTTGTGGTGGGAGAACAGACAGTGGGAGTCAGAAGTCTGGCTTCCCGGTTCCGGTGCCATGACTTTCTGGCTGTGTGACTTTAGGCAAGTCACTTAACGCCTGCACGCTGCTGTATCGGCAGGACAGCCTTGAGGTGCGGTCCAACCGCCCCCGCGCGATCTTGGCCTCCGCCCTCTGCACCTTGGTCCTGCCCACAGGCACCGCCCCCTTGGGCCCTCGGGCGCCATCTCCTGGCCTCTCCCGGCCGGTTGCGCAAGCTGCTTCCCCCCTCTGGAAGATGCATCTCTCCCGCACTTCGACCCCCTCAGCTGGGCTTTGGAACCGGACCGAAATGGGGGCTCATCCCAACGCCAGCATTTATTAGCTGGGGGACTTCGAGTTAACCTCTGAGCTCTGTAAAATAGAGCACAAAGCACCCACCCTAACGGGGATGTTGTACTTGGCACACAACAGGTAGGTAGAGCTCCAACCACCAGCATCAGTCCTCACGCAGTGTTGTGTATGTCCGTATAAGCCCTACAACAACCCCGTGGGGTGAGCCTCCATTTATCAATAAAATAAGAGTCAGTAAACATAGGGCCTTTGGATGAACTGATACCACCTGCCGTGTGCCCGGGGAGGCCCAGTGCCCAACACATAGTAGGCCCTCAACAATTCTTGTTGTTATTATTGTAGATTTTGTGTACCTGCTGGAGGTGACCTTAGCAAGCCCCTTACCCTCTCAGCCTCTCCTTGTTTCCGCGGGGCGATGGCTGAAATGAGAGGGTACTCATTCAGCTCAGCTGCCTGATGAACAACGGTAGCGATTATCATCCACTTGGCTTCCCCGCTTTTCCAGACATCGCCCATCACCTCCGCCCCTTTCTTACCTACCTGGGGTGTTTTCTATTTTTATTACTACCGTTACTACTGTTTTTATTTTTTTTAATTTTTAATTTTTTTAATTTAATTTTTTTAATATTATTTTATTGATTCTAAGAAGCCAGTGATAATAAGGTACAGCCTTATCTTATTTCCCACGAACAAATTTTGTCAATTAGATGGTGACATGCCACCCGTTGTAAGAGGCGTCCACCTCTGAGATGTAAAATTCGGGAAAATGGGCGTTTCAGAACGGATGCAATAGTTCAGGGGCTCTGACCCGCAGACAATGGGGCCGCCTTTACCAGTCGAGACCACAAGGGGGCGTGCGTGCGGCGGGAGGGTCCCTAGGCTCCGGGAGGATCCGGCCGCCGCACGCAGCACCACCTCCCATCCTTGCCCTCCCCTCCGCCTGCAGACGTTGCTCAGGAACCGGCGAACCACACTCCAGGAGCTCTCCAACCATGAGGTCTTCCTCACCAAGCTCAACTGGGAGCTGATCAAGGCCATCCAGGACATGGAAGACAGCTCGGCCCTGAAAGTGCGCACGATGCTGTATCGGCAGGACATCCTTGAGGTGAGGTCCAACCGCCCCCGCCCGATCTTGGCCTCCGCCCTCTGCACCTTGGTCCTGCCCACAGGCGCCGCTCCCTTGGGCCCTCGGGCGCCATCTCCTGGCCTCTCCCGGCCGGTTGCGCAAGCTGCTTCCCCTCTCTGGAAGATGCATCTCTCCCGCGCTTCGCCCCCCCTCAGCTGGGCTTTGGAACCGGACCGAAATGGGGGCTCATCCCAACGCCAGCATTTATTAGCTGGGGGACTTCGAGTTAACCTCTGAGCTCTGTAAAATAGAGCACAAAGCACCCACCCTAACGGGGGTGTTGTACTTGGCACGCAACAGGTAGGTAGAGCTCCAACCACCAGTTATCAGTCCTCACGCAGTGTTGTGTATGTCCGTATAAGCCTTACAACAACCCCGTGGGGTGGGCATTATTATCTTTATTTCACATAGGAAAAAACGGAAACAGAGGCTGGGTAACTTGCTCAAGGTCACCCTGAAGCTCACTCACCTAGCAAGGGTCAGAACTGGGACTTGCACACAGGCCGTCTGGCACCAGGATCTGGCTTCCTTCCACCGTGCTGTGGTTACCACCCTCAGCCAGTGGTGCTGCTCACAGTCTACGGGTGGAGCAACTTTTCCCGAGAACCCCGGGGGCATCCTCTGCCTCCTCTGGGAGAGCTGGAAGGGAAAGCTGCCAGAGGAGAGCTGGAAGTTCACGGGGGACCCAGGACTTGGGGCTGGAGGAGAGGCAGAAGAAATGGTTTCATGGAGCAGTAAGATGAAAGCCGGGTCTTGGGGACTTAGTCTGCTCAGGTGACCGTAACAAAGCACCATAGACCAGGTGGCTTCCGCATAGAAATTTATTTCTCATAGTCTGGAGGCTGGAAGTCCAAGATCAAGGCGCCAGCAGGGTTGATGTCTGGTGAGGCCTCTCTCCTTGGGGTGCAGATGGCTGCCTTCTCTCTGGGTCCTCACATGGCCTTTCCTTGTGCCTACATGGAGGTAACTCTGGGGTCTCTTCCTCTTCTTACAAGTACACTACTGTTACCGGATTCTGCACCCTTTGGACCTCATTTAACCTTTATTACCCCCTTAAAGGCCCTATCTGCACAAACAGTCATATTGGGGGTTAGAGCCTCAGCATATGAATTTGGGGGTACACAGTTCAGTCTACAACACAGGCCAAGGATTGCAGAGTCATTTAGCCCAAGGGGACTTAGTAGAATATTCTCCAAACTTAGACAAAATCATTGTTGATCTTCTGGCATTGATCCATTAATATAATTTTTGTTCATCCTGAGTGCTCCCTGTGGGCCCCTGGGAGACAGTGATCGGTGGGACCCTGTCCACATCAAGCTGTCATTCTAGTGGGGTCACAGGCAGAAAGTCATTTGTATATACTGCCATGGGGATGGGGATCTGGGGAGCTGAGAGGGGCCTCTCGCCCAGACATGGGAGGGTCAGGGTCAGGAAGGCTTCCTGGAGAAAGTGATGCTTGGGTTGAAACCTGCAGAAGTAGGTGTTAACTGGTAGAGAGCAGGAGAGTGTTCCAGGCAGGGGAAATGGGTGCAGAAGGCCTGTGGAGAGAGGGGGCATGGCCAGCTCAAGGAGCCACACATTGGCATAGGCCAGCTCCGGGAGGGCCTTGTCAGCCAAGGTAAGGAGTTAGGGCAGAGGGGAGCCCCTGGAGGGTTTTAAATAGGGGAGGGATAAGGTCAGCTTTTTTTTTTTTAATTGTTCATTTTTAGACAAAGATCATCCTGACTGCGGCGTGGAGCAGAGATCGGAGGAGGACCGGTTAGGGGTAGCTGTGGTGGTGTTTGAGGCAGGAGATGAAGAGAACTTGAGTAGACAGTGGCAGTGGGGACGGAGAGAAGGACATGGCTTTGAGGGCTGTTGGGGTTAAGTCCATCGCACTTGGTGACGTTTTGAAAGAGGGTGGAGTGGGGACCGCTGTCTGGGTTCGGGCCAGTGCCTGGGTGTGTGGTAGAGCCACCCGCTGGGGTGGGTGGTAGGAGAGGGCCCCGTTTGGAGCGGCTGGGCCAGCCTCCGGTCAGGTTCCTGGGTCTGGGAGCGGGTTTGGGTCTGGGGAAGTGCCGAGCCCCCCCGAGAGCCCATGCCTCGGTAGCGCCAGGAGAAGTTGTGGGGCCAGCTGACCCCGCCTCTCCCACAGACTGTCATGGATTTCTTGGAGTACTCGAACAAGAAGAAGCTGCAGAAGCTCAAGTGTGAACTTAAGGAGTGGGAGGAGAGGGAGGAGGCCAAGACGCAGTGTAAGAATCCCTGGCGTGAATTCCTTGATCCCCTCCCTGGCTTCGGGGAGGTCAGCGGGGCATTCATCTTGCACCTACCTTTTGGAAACCAGTAGGCCCAGCATCTCCCCTGTTAGGCAGATGGGATTGCTAAGATGCAGAGCTAATAGCTTACTTCTCGAGCACTGAACACAGCACTTCCAGGCCCCCCGAGGCTTCGGATGTGTGGGCACACTCTCAGTCATTGCAACTACCTGTGAGGCAGGGACTATTCGCCCATTTTACAGATGAGAAAGCTGGAGCTAAAGGAAGTGCGGTAGCCTGCCGAAGGTCATAACAGCTAGGAGCCAGGATCCAGCCCCATCCTGCCCCTGCTTCCCGCCACTGTCACCGAGTCAGTGGCTCGACCATGTCCCAGGTCTTCTGGCTTCCATTGCGCTGAGCCTGTGGTTTCTTTCCCTGGAGCAGACTGGAAGCCTTCTGAGGGGAGGGGTGGTGTGTCAGACCCTGGGGACACTGCCCATGGAAGGCATCAATACAGACTTTGTCTTAATGGTCATTTCACGGGAGTCTGTGTTGCCCCATCTCCCTGGGCTCGTTGCCATGGGAGCATGTGCATGAGGAGACTGAGGTCCAGGGAGGAACAGTCTTGGCGAGGGCCACACAGTAAGTCAGTGGCAGAGCTGAGACTTGTCTGGGGATCTTGCCCTGGTTTAGTCTCTTTCCTACCCAGGTTTGCCTCTTCTCCTGCGGGGGGTAAAAGACTCTAGTGTGAGCTCACTTCAACCAGACCCCAGTCCCTTGGCCAAGGAGAGCTTTGCCTCCCAGATCTCCTGGGAGGGGTCCTTGAGGGAGGATCCTGCCTCCTGTCCCTCCCGACCTCTCCAGCCCTGGCGCGGCAGGTGGAACAGCTGAATGCCGAGATTGAGAAGACCTACAAGGAAGTGAGCTTCCTGAGCACGTACATGGACCACGAGTATCCTGTCAGGTCGGTCCAGATTGCCAACCTTGTGCACCAGTTGCAGCAGATAAAGGACAGCCAGCAGGTGGGTGAGCCCCTGGCCCTGCCCTGCTGGACCATACTGGAGACAGGGCTGATGGCCCACACCCTCCTGCTGGCCCCTAGGATGAGCTGGATGACCTTAGTGAGATGCGCAGAATGGTCCTGCAGTCGTTGTCTAATCAGATTCAGAAGAAGAAGAAAAAGCTTCTGAAAGCTCTGGTGGTGGTGAGTGGTGGGTGTCCAGGTCCTGCTCCAGCCCTGCTTCCTTCCCCATCATCTGCCTCTGGGCCCCCTGCATCCCCCGCTGGTCTCTACCAGGCACTGCTGCCCGGGAAGAGGCACCTGGGGGCCAGAACTCTTCTCCGTCCGCAGAAAAGCCAGCAACCCCATCAGGAGGCTCTTCTGCAGAAGACCCAGGACAGCCAGGACATGCTGAAGTGCATGGACAAGTTCAGAGAAGTGAGTGGGCATGGAAGGGGACGGCCCCTCTGTGAGGGAGCAGAAAGGCAGGCCCCAGGACCTGTGGGAGTCAGGCTTGTCCTGATCTGGCGTTGGCCTCGCTCCTAGCTAGCGCCGTTACTGTCCCTTGCCACTCACCTGAGAAGGAGGTTAGTGCGGGCCCAGGCCTTGCCTCATTGACCAGCATCACCAGGGATGACCCATTAGCAGCATCACCAAGCATCACCCGCTCACCCATCATTTTACTGTCATTGCCACCCCCTATCTTCACCGCTTAATTCTCACTACTGACCATCACTCGTTAGCTGTGTTAATGAACTTCACCATCACCACCGCATCCATTTTCATTATCATCCTCCATCCACCGTCAGTGTGAGTGACCTTCACCGTCTCTGCCAGCCCCCATTCATTCTCATCATCAGGTACTGCCCCCCTTTGCCACCTGTCTCCGTGCTCCCCGATCTCCGCGCTGTGTTCAGCACCATCAGACGTTGGCCCTAACTCTCGAGCAGCCCTCCAGAGCTCAGGAGGCCCCATGACCAAGCCGTGCCATCTCCCTAGATGGCCTTCCTCCTCATCCGGGTTGCTCTGTTCTCCCTTCTGGTGGGGGACATCGGGCTCCTCACACTCCCCTGCTGTGCTTCTCCCCTCAGTTTATCAACCAGTTGGAGGAGGAAATACCCATATTGAAGGCAGAGGTGGAGCAGCTCCAGGTCCAGGTCCAGGAGCCCCGAGAGATCATATTTGCGGACGTTCTGCTTCGGAGACCCAAGTATGTGATCTGTTTTGGCAGTTGCTTCTTAAACCCGCCATGCTGTGTCCTCGAAGAGGCTCTCTGTTCCCAGGGAAGGCAGCCTGGTGGAGAAGGCAGAACCCCGGACGGGGTGCAGGGAGACCTGGGTCTCGCCTCGGCTCTGCTGCTGACCATGTGGCAGACGTGACCTTTCCTGTCTCTGGGCCTCCGTGTCCCATTAGTACACAGGAAGCTGAGTTACATAATCTTTTTGGACTCTTCCGGGTCCCGGATTCCATGTTTCCATGGACCCCTAAGCTCCTGGGTGTACCCCTAAGCTCCTGGGTTGTTCCCTAAGCTCCTGGGTTGTTCAGGAAGATGGACTTGAGTAGGGTGGCTGGCTCCAGGCAAGAAGGGCCTGGAAGACACTCTGTAAGGAGAGAAGGTTGTGCTCTGTGCCTGGCTGACTCCTGGGCCCCAAAGGAAGAACTTCCTTCCTTCCGAAGCCAGTTCTCCGCCTGCCTTTCTTGGGTCAGGCTCTTTGTGGCAGAGCTTGGGGAACCCACGAGGCCAGGCCTCTCCAAGATGTCACACAGGCCCTGGGGCACCTCAGTGCAGAGCCCTCAGGTAGAGGGCAGACCTCAGAAGACAGATGCTGGCTAGAGATGGAAATTTGGGCATTGTCAGTATAGAGATGCTTTTTCTTTTTACTATTATTATGGACAATTTCAAATATACAGACAGTAGAGAGAATATTTTGATGAATACTCAGTTGCCCGTGTGGATTAGAAGTTGTTATGTTTTTGCCATACTGGCTTCATCTTCATTCCTCCGCTTTTTCTTGTGAAGTACTGTAAATTGCAGACATCCTGACATTTTGTGCCTGAATACCTCAGTGGGCGTCAGGAGAGTGTGGAAACCACGAGAGTGGATGAGAGAATTGGGACAAGGTGGAAAGAGCATGTGATCCTGTGGCCCCCTAAGCGTGCTGGTCCCTGCAACGGGGACTGTATTGCAGGCGGGAACGCGCTGTTCTCGCTCCTTGTGTGCAAAGGACACCTGTCAGTTACTGAGCACTTGGTCCACGTCAGCACTTAGTCTCACTTCGTCTGCCTGCCAAAGATCGAGGTTGGAGTTACTCCCACTTGAGCAGTGAGGAAACAGGCTGCCCTGGGCTCTGGTACACAGCCAGCGCTTGTTACATACGTGCCAACCGAGGGCGTGGGGCTCCAAGGGGAGTCGTAAGCTCAAGGTGACACGCAGCCAGGGGTCCAAGCTGGCCATTCTGACCGCACAGAGAGTGCTGGTCGTGAGAGGGCCCGCATTTCAGAGCCGAGTGCCTGCTCCCTCTTGACCTCAGACCTCTGGAGGGGAACATTAATCATGCCAAGCCCGTGCCTTTTTCATTTTTGGTGTGTGCGTGTGTGCACGCACACCCACATGCACACCAGTGTTTTGGGATGGGGCTCTAAGTACCAGTGTTCTGAAGAGCAGGGTGCCCCCGAGGGCGTGCTCCCCCACTCTGCAACTCTGGTGCCCCTGCTTGACTTCTCACCCCCTCTTTGCTCTTCCCTACCAGGTGCACCCCAGACATGGATGTCATCCTCAACATCCCGGTGGAAGAGCTGCTACCCTTCTAGATGTTGGGGTCAGGGGCCAGTCTTCTCTCCCTGCTCTTTACCCCATACCTGGAGCCTTGAATTGTCTTCTTCCATGACCGCGTGCCCACTCGGAGCCTGGTCTGCTCTCCCTCCCTCCCTCCCTCCTTTTCCTCGCTCCCTCCCTCCACCCTTCCTCTCTTCTTTCTGGTTGGTGCTGCTGCTTGGGCCAGGTGGGCATTCCCAGTCAAGTCTGCCATTCCTTTTGACCAATAAAGCTGGATTTGCATTTGCTCTTTTACTTGGAGATTTCCAGCTAGGCCTTGAGAAGAATGGACTTTGTCTTAAGATAAGGGGTGGGTAGGGTGCCTGGGTGTCTCAGTCGGTTGAGCGTCTGCCTTCGGCTCAGGTCATGATCCCGGGGTCCTGGGATCGAGTTTCACATCAGGCTCCTTGCTCTGCGGGGAGCCTACTTCTCCCTCTGCTTCTGCCTCCCTCTTTCTCTCTCTCTGTCTCTCATGAATAAATAAAATCTTAAAAAAAAAAAGATAAGGGGTGGGTAACTACGCTGACTGTATCTGGGGCCCAGGACTTCTCGAGAAGCGCCGAGCGAGACTAGCTTGGGCTGCGCTGTTCCTGGTGCGGTGGGAGCCCAGCTTCTCTCCTGATTTGTGCTCACACCTGTTGAGGCCTGTGCCAGGGCAGAGGGGAGACCCCCCGAGCTGATGGCCCTGGGAACTTGCCGGGTTTTCCTCGCTGATGGCCATCCCTCTTCTGGCCCATTGTCTGTCTGTCCAGTGCTTGTACCCCAGGTTTGCGTGGATGTGAACACACACTCTTACTCAGACGCAGAGTTAGGCGCAGCCCCCCACCATGTGCTGGCTTGGAGATGTGCTGCCCGAACCCCCCTTCAAGCAAGGACTGTTGCTGCAGTTACTGGGAGCGCTGTGGGCACGTATCCTTCGGTGGTCAGACCCTTTGGGGTTTGCCTCGCACCTCATCCAAGGTCAGTCCCCTTCTCACATCCGATGACTGCTCCGTGTGCAAATACCAAAGGCCCAGCCATCTTGGCCTCACTTGGGACACCTCTGAAGGCCTCTTCTGGCTCCAGCATCCCATGTAGGGTCAACTGAAACTGTCCCTGGGCTTGCATGACAACTGACTGCTCCCTCTGCCCAGACCTGCCTACTTCTGCTGTCCTCCGTTGATTTCCAGATGCTCAGTAGTCAACATCCTGCTTCGCACTCGGCCTCAGGGCCACTTCCCCGGGGACCCAGACTGCTGCAGATCCTCAGACCCTCTGGCTGCTCACCCATCCACCCTGCCTACAGAGAGACTTTGGGTTACAGGTTACAGGACACCTGACCAAATTGCCCTAGACAGTAAAGGGCTCAGGCAAATAAATGTTCAAGGTGAGGCAAGGCTTTATCCAGACATCAAGTGACGGCACCAAGGACCCAGTTTCTGTTTCTCTACTTGGTTCTCCAAGGTGTTCTCCTCCTCCTGAGGCTGGTACTCCTGTGGCCGCAGTATGGCTCCCAGCATCTCCTGGGGGGTTGCAGCTCCTTGTTCACGTCCTGCTGGAAAGAGTGTCTCTGTTCCAGAATGTTCAGCCAAAGTCTTCATATTCACTATGACTGGCCTGGCTTATATCGCATGCCCACCTTGAACCAGTCTAGGAGCTGGAGAGTGCCTACTGGTTTAGTCTAGGTTACGTGCACTACCCTTGGAGCAGGGGAGGGGTGGTTGGGGTGGAGCACGTGACCTAGGTTAAGCCAGTAGGCACCTTTAGAACCATATGGATTGCAAAACAGAAATGGACAACGGTTTTTTTTTTTTTTTTTTTTTTTTTAGATTTTGTAATTTTGTCGGGGAGAGGGGCAGAGGGACAGGGAGAGAGAGAATCGATCTTAAGCAGGCTCCCAGCCCAGCAGGGAGCCTGATGTGGGGCTCCATCGCATGACCCTGAGATCATGACCTGAGCCAAAATCAAGAGTCCCGACACTTAACTGAGCCACCCAGGCGCCCCTAAAGATTTTATTTTTAGGTAATTTTCACAGCCAACATGGGGCTTGAATTTATAACCCTGAGATCAAGAGTTGCATGCTCCACTGATGGAGCCAGCCAGCACCCCAGAAATGGACAACGTTGAACATAATAAGAGCAAACACTTAGCTAACACTTACTCTATGCTTCTCATATACTTAATGACTATTAAGTATATACTTAATGACTATTAAGTCCACACAAGGTCAACCCCTTTGAGGTAGGTATTGTTAGCATTTCCATCTTACAGATGAAGAACCCACTACATGAAGAGGCAAAGAGATTTTCCAAAGTCACCAGGCATAAGGTAGTTCACTCTTTTTTTTTTTTTTTTGAGATTTTATTTATTTGACGGAGAGAAAGAACAAGCAGGGGGAGCAGCAGAGGGAGAGGGAGAAGCAGACAGCTGAGCAGGGAGCCCGATGCGGGGCTTGATCCCAGGACCCTGGGATCATGACCTGAGCTGAAGGCAGACGCTTAACCAGCTGAGCCACCCAGGCGCCCTGAGGTAGTTCACTCTTAAAAGCACTGTCCTGTCAGGAGGTCAGCTGAGCTGAAGAGCTGAGCTGCCAGGTGTGAGAGCAGCCAGCTAAGACAATTCAAGACTAAAGTGACAGTCAAGCCTTTCATTGCTTACTTAGTGCAAGGAAGAGGCTAAACCAGAGAAAGTGCTTCCATCCATTCCTTTTTCCCTAGGGAATGGCGCCCACGGTCAGGTGGATGAGTGCCTGGGGGTGGTCTCACTGCTGAGGGAGCCCCGAACAAAAGGCTCCTGCAGTTTTATGAATCTGGGGGCCCCCATCGGCAGTTGGGGTGGGGAAGGAAAGTGCGGGGTCCCGAGGTAGTTGGGAGACAAGTGTCTTCAGGGTTTCCCCTCCCCTCTGCCAGGGAGGGGTTGGCAGGGGCACCCGAGGAGGGTGTTGGTCGCTGAGTTCTTGGCTGCTCCCCACTCAGAGACTGCCAGGCACTGGCTGGGCACCCAGGCTGGGGCGTGGAGGGTAGCTTCCTGGGAGGACTGCCAGGGGGAAGCCTTTGTTGTGGCCTATGGTTGGGCCTAAAAAATCACATAGGCTTTCAGCCAGGACCTGGACACCTTATAGTGAAGGAACAAATGAATTCTGGGAAGGAAAACCAAGGAAGGAAGCCTGAACATACAGATTCCGTCACATTGCACACAGTCCTCGTGCCTCCAGATGCGACAGAGAGTAACCCCACACTGCACGGCGTACACGGATCTTCCCCACTTAACCAGGGCTGCACGTGGGTCAGACCTCGTGTGCACAGGGATGCCTCCACACACGTGCACATGGGTACACACCAGGACTGTCTTAATTCATAGAAGGAGGACCCTCGTTACATGACTTGTCAGGAATTCTATGTCCTGGTCAGCTTTGTCCCCAGTAATAATGCTGCATAAGAAACAGTGGAAACTGAGCCACCCAGGTGCCCCAACACAAGTTATTTTTTATCTTACAGTTCTGTAGGTCAGAAGTCTGGCACAAATCTCAAAAGGCTAAAATCAAGGTGTCAGCAGGGCTGTGTTCTAGAGCAGAGGCTCTAGAGGAGAATCTGTTTTCTCCAGCTTTCAGAGTCTGCATCTATTCCTTGGTGTGTGGCCACTGCCCCAGCTCCAGCCCCAGAAACTGCAGGTCAAGTCCCATCTCCCGTCCCTCTGGCTTCCTCTTCTGTCCTCTTCTTCCACTGTTAAGGCTCTGTGACATTGTATCCGCCAGGATAATTCAGGGTGATCTGTTTCCAGGTCAGCTGATTAGCAACTTAATTTTATTTGCAATCAGAATTCCTTTTTGTCGTGTAACATAACACACTCCCAGATTCTGGGGAGAGGATGTGGACATCTCTAGGGGGCTATTTTCTGCTTACTGCAGTCTGCTTTCTGGACTCCAAAGGTTCCCATCCATCCCACATGCAAAATACATTCACTTCGTCCCCAAGTCTCATCCTGTGATAGCATCAACTTGAAGCAAAAAATTCTTACCTGAATCTCATCAGCTCAAAGGTCCCCTATCTCATCATCTGAACTAGGTAGAGGGAGGATCTGAGAATAACTCATCGTGGGGCACAATTTCTTTCCATCCGTGGATCTAAGAAACTCAAGAAACAGGTTACCTGCTCCCAAAATACAATGGTGGAGTGGACATAAGGTACCTAAAAGTTATAGGCTTTTCCATTCAAAAGGGAGAAAATGAAAGGAAAAAAAGGAGTCACTGGTCCCAAGCTATTTCAAAATTCATCTGTTGTGTAGGCGTAGAATAATCCTCTGGGCTTGTGGCTCCACCTTCTGGGCTTGAGACTTTACCTTTGAGGTCATTTTTCCTTTCTGATGCCAGATAGTACCTTTTTGTGGCTCAGTGGTTCCACCAGCCTGTTTCCTGCCTAAAGGATTTTGGAGGTTGACATCCTGCTTTCATTTTTTGTCTTCTTTCGTCTCTGTCCTTTTCATTCCAAGCTGGCCATGTTTCTACTGACATGACACCCTCAGGAAGCCCGTGGGACTCTGGTGCGTGTCACGGGAATTCACTCCATTCGTCTCCTCCACGTAGCTTTCCTAGAGACTCCCGTCCCTTGTGACTTGTGACTTCTGCTCAGCTGGCTAAGGGGATCTGGGAGTCACATGCTTCCTCTCTTCAAAGAGGCTTTAAAAATTGTGGCGAAATATGTATAACATAAAATTTACCATTTTCAGTGCACGATTCAATGGCCCTAAGTACACACACAGTGTTGTGTCAGTGTCACTACTATCTCCAGAATTTTTCATCTTCCTAAAGAGAAACTCTGTACCCATTAGAGAATAACTCCCCACCAATCCCCAACCCCCCCCGCACCCCCCCCCCCCCGCCCACCGTCCCAGGCCCCTGTCACGTCTGCTCTCTTTGTCTCTGTCAGTTTGCCTGTTCCAGGTACTTCATTTAAGTGAAACCATACCGTAGTTCTCCTTTCCGTGTCTGGCTTATTTCACTCAGCGCAGTTTGTTTCCAAGATTCATTAATGTTGCAGCACGGGCCAGAATTTCGTTCCTTTTCAAGGAGTAATATCTCATTGTTCGGATACACCACACCTTGTTTATCCATTCATCTGTTCATGATCGCTTGGCGTGTTTCCACCTTTTGGCTGTTGTGAATAATACTGCTATGAACTTGGGTGTCCAAGTATCAGTTTGAGTCCCTGTTTTTAGTTCTTTTGGGTACATACCTGTGAGTGGAATTGCTGGATTATATGGTAATTCTATGTTTAACTTTTGAGGAACCACCAAACTTTTCCTCAGTCACCACTTTACATTCCCTCAAGCAATGCGTAGGGTTCCAGTTTCTCCATATCCTCAACATTTGTTACGTCCTTCCTCCCTCCTCCCTCCCTCCTTCCATCCTTCCTTCTTTTTTTTTTTAAATAACAGCCATTCTAGGGACACCTGGGTGGCTCAGTGGTTAAGTGTCTGCCTTCGGCTCAGGTCATGATCCCAGGGTCCTGGGTTCCAGTGCCATGTTGGGCTCCCTGCTCAGCGGGGAGTCTCCCTCTCCCTCTGCCCGCTGCTCCCCCTGCTTGTGCTCTCTCTCTGACAAATAAATAAATAAAATCTTTAAAAAAAATAGTCATTCTAATGAGTGTAAGGTGATATCCATTGTGGTTTTGATTTGCATTTCCCTGATGACTAATAATGTTGAGCATCTTTCATGGGCTTCTTTCAAAGAGCCTTTTGTGTGACTGAGTACTCTGAACTTTTGATCTTTCGGAGGTATTAACAAAAGTTTGTACAGCCACACCCTCAGCGTCCTTCTTAGAACATGCTTTCCTTACAGCAAATCTCCTCATTGTTAGTACCCTTGGTGGTTGCATAGTGTGGGTATTTCCCAAACCAGCAAGTCCTGGTTCCTTTTGGGTTTACAGCTCTTTCTCTCACTTCATCTCTTTTCTCTCCATTTTACTATCAGCAGCAAGAAGAAGCCAGGCTTCACCTTCAACACTGATTCTAGTTTAGGACACCAGTAGAAATTAGGAAGGCTCCGAAAGCCCTGAACGGCGGCGACCCCTCCCCCCAGAGTATCCGGTGTGTGTTCCATTAAGCCAGGGTCGACCATGGCGTGGGCATGCCGAATATCGCCAGCAGATGGCGGTAAAGGGCCAGTAAAATTAACCTGTCAACGACTTTAAGGGCGGGCTCTCTGGGAATGAATCCCGGGTTTGTAAATCGCTAATGACACGTTTTTTTTTAAGATATTTAATTGACAGAGAGAGAGAGAGAGACAGCGAGAGAGGGAACACAAGCAGAGGGAGTGGGAGAGGGAGAAGCAGGCTTCCCGTGGAGCAGGGAGCTCGACGTGGGGCTCCATTCCAGGACCCTGGGATCGTGACCTGAGCCAAAGGCAGACGCTTAATGACTGAGCCACTGAGGAGCCCCAAGATTTTATTTATTCATTTGACAGAGAAAGACAGCAAGAGAGAGAGCACAAGCAGGCAGAGCAGGAGAGGGAGAGGCAGGCTTCCTGCCGAGCAGGGAGCCCGTTGCCCGATGCGGGGCTCGATCCCAGGACCCTGGGGTCATGACCTGAGCTGAAGGCAGTCACTTAACGACTGAGCCACCCAGGCGCCCCACTAATGACACGTTTTATTGTAGAGTTCACAATTGGAGCAGATCATTTTGACCACTAGCGTGGCGAGTGAGAGGCCTTTGTTATGTGCCCATTGCTCTTGCCTGCTCCATGCCTCCAGCCTCACCCCTTCCCTTTCTTCTCCTGTCCCTGTTTCTAGTTCGTCGAGCCTTCCTTCCGTCCATCAAACAAGTTCATTTCTAGCTCAGCCTTTGGCACTGGCTGGTCCCCTGGTCTGAATGCTTTTTTCCACATCTTCAAGAGGCTGGCTTATCATGGGTTGGTAGTTCAAATTTCCTTTCTCAGAGAGATCTTGCCTGACCACAGTTTCTTTCCCATCACATCACTCTGTTTTACTTTATTTTATAGCATCGATTACTGCTGGACATCACACACTCATTTACTTCTTTCTATGTTTGTTATCTGAGTCTGTCAACCGTAAGGTAAGCAGCACGAGGGCAAGCAATTTGTCATTCTGGTTTATTGCTATCCCTGGTGTGGGGAGCTGTTCCCGGCACATAGTTGGTGCTCAATAAATATTTATTAAATTATTGAATGGGTGAACTGGCTCTGCTAGTGTAAAGCTAAGTTTCAGTGTGACACTTGCATTGTCATGGAAACGAAGCTCCGACCTGGGGAAAATGCTCCAATGAGGAGGCAAAATGGAGTATCTGGCTAGCAGTCTGCATTATAAGACTATCACCAGTCTTGAGCTTCTGATGACAGGACCAGGGTGCTTGGTCCTGCCCTCCCACTGAACCGAGGCAATGAGCAATCTGGCAACCTGGCAATCTGGAACCTCCAAGTTGTCCTTCATCTTCACAGAGGCATGTCCCTGTGTCAAACATCGCAGAATCTTTTTGTGCAGCTTTTTTACTGGTTGGATTGAACCTGCCAATTGTCTCTTAAGAATGCACCAGCATTGGGGCGCCTGGGTGGTTCAATTGTTAAGTGTCTGCCTTCGGCTCAGGTCATGATCCCGGGGTCCAGGGATCAAGCCCCACATAGGACTCCCTGCTTGGCGGGGAGCCTGCTTCTCCCTCTCCCACTCCCCCCTGCTTATGTTCCCTCTCTTGCTATATCTCTGTCAAATAAATAAATAAAATCTTAAAAAAAAAAAGAATGCCCTAGCATTCACTAAAAAAAAAAAAAAAAAAAAAGAATGCAGCAGCACCTGGTGCCCAGCCCACCTGCCACCTGGGCGGGGTTCAATTACCTCCATCTCCTGTGAAAGTGCATCATTGTAACTAGCTCTGAGTTGGCCCTTGTCCTCATGGAATTTCAGCAGAGCTCTGTCTTAGGCAAATTAGGATTTGTGCAGGGGACTGAATAGGGGAGATGATGCAAGATGGAAGGTCAACAGATGCAAGCTCTCACTGCTGAAGATGGTGGTTTGGTTATTACTAGTCGCCATCTTAGGGCTGCGTGGATTTTTTTTTTTTTTAGTAGAAGCACATTACAAATATGGATTAAAAATAAGTGTTTAAATAGCCATTTACATAAGTTTAATGTAGCTGTGCAGAGTTATGGGCAGAGTCATCTTGAACAAGTCAGTGAGAGAATACTGGTATAACATCGACTGAACAATTTTCTCTTTTTAGATGTTTACAGTGAAGACAATTCTAAATTAAAAACAAATCTGAGGGTGCCTGGGTGGCTCAGTCGTTAAGCGTCTGCCTTCGGCTCAGGTCATGATCCCAGGGTCCTGGGTTCGAGCCCCACATCGGGCTCCCTGCTCAGCGGGAAGCCTGCTTCTCCCTCTCCCACTCCCCCTGCTTGTGTTCCTGCTCTCACTGTGTCTCTCTCTGTCAAATAAATAAATAAAATCTTAAAAAAAAATAAAAACAAATCTGAATAGCACTCGTAGTCATGAATCATTTTTGAGAACTGCAGGGTGTATTCCATCCTGGAGCATCTCAGTTTGACTCTAGACTCATGTACCTAATGCTGGCTCTCAGCTTTAATTTCAGTTGTTTAGTTGGGCGGGGTAGGGGGGGGGATGCTTTCAGAGACTCACTTGGACCTGTAGCCCAGAACACTGAAACATAGCCAGAAACTTCAGGATGGTTATTGACTTGTATTCCATCTTTAAGTTTCCGGGGACACAGTGTCTTCATGGTAGGGGTAGCTTGCTTTCTGCCTCTGATGGGCAGAAAGAACCTTTCTAAGGTTCGCCCTCTTAGGAAAAGGAAGATGCATAAGCTTAAAACAAAATTCTTCTTTATCAAAATACATGAATGAGTTCTGGAAATGTGGCTTTACAGTTTTTAAATTCTGTGATTAATTCAATCAATATTGCATGCCTAGGTGTGCCTGGCTGGCTCACTCTACTTCCTGTGATGACAATTCCGAAATTTCCATTTGGGGAATCCACCCTGGCTCCATTCTCAGTCCCTGCAAAAGCTGTCTCTATTTCTGGACTTGGGGGTGAGATTCATGACCAAGACTAAGACACTCAGAGTATTCTATCCCCCCAGCCACGGACTGATTTAGAGATGGGCACAAGACCTAAGTAAGGCCAATCAGTCTACTGAAGTTCAGGTCTTGGACTTCTATTTGTGCTGCAGGGGTAGTGAGCTCTCTTTCCTCCTGGGTTTCCTATTGCAGTTGATGCATAATTGCAGCTGCTTGGAGCCATCATGTACACATGGCTTGACAAGGAATCCAATACAGCAGGAGGTGGATATTACCACTGGAAGTGAAAGGAAGATGGGTTCTAATGACATCATGTGAGACCTCACCAATAGCCTTGATGATTGTCCCTGGTCTTTCAGTTGGGTGAACCAATAAATTACCTGTAGAGTGTTGACTGGTATTTAGCTTAATTGCTCCTTTTTGTATTTAAACCCGGAATTTACTTTGAAATACATCAAGAAAATAAGATGGCTCGTTAACGGCACTTTCTAAGGTTCGCCCTCTTAGGAAAAGGAAGATGCATAAGCTTAAAACAAAATTCGTATTTATCAAAATACATGAATCGGTTCTGGAAATGTGGCTTTACAGTTTTAAAATTCTGTGATTAATTCAATCAATATTGCATGCCTAGGTGTGCCTGGCTGGCTCAGTTGTTAGGGCGTGTGACCCTTGATCTCGGGGGGTCGTAAGTTTGAGCCCCATGTTGGGTGTGGAGCCTACTTAAAAAAATATTGCATGCCCACTCTGTATTTGTGCTAGCTGCCCATTCTAGCAAGGTCAGGGAGCTCAGCAATGGGAAATAAATGCAGTCCCTAAATGCTTTTATGTGCTTCATTGGCATGCCTCACTTAGTGGGAATATCAGCACTGCCTTGAAGAAATGAGCAATTCTCATCATCCAACAGCTTCATGTTCAAACTATTTTGATGTTTTGTCACATCAGTAAAAATAAGTAACTTATTTCCCATGGGAGCCAGGGCTGGCTTCATGGGTGTGTGACCTATGCAGTCACACAGGTCCCCATACTCAAAAGAACTCTTTGCTTGGTTTAATATTCTGCTGTAACTGTCTTGACATTCTTAATACTTTTAGAACAAGGGCCCTCACATTTTTATTTTGCACTGGGCCCCACAAATTATGTGTCTTGCGCTGCCTGCAGTCTATCAGGTTGAATCTCATATTCCTTAAATCCCCCAATTTTTTGATTTGCAGAAGCAGCTGACTGCATTCTTCATCAGATTTATGCCAGCAGCCTGCATTTCTCCCATCTGATGCTATGAAAATGAATGAATTCCTGTACCATGTTTCACAGCCTCAGGACACACCAGATGATGATTAAGGGCACGAACATGGAGAAATGTCACATCTTTCACTTCTTTCATCATGTTATTTGACTGATAAATGATGCTGTGGGAGAGGAGCTTGAATAACGACTGGAACATTCTCTTCTGGTTTGCATTGCTCTAGTGAGCTCAGCTTTTTCATATTTGTGCCAAATTTGAAAAATCATTTGCTAGCGAAAGAGCCCAAAGAGTTACAGGGGCTAAAATTAGGCCCAACATTCTTGGCTAAAAATATCAAGAGGGACGCACTTTGTTCATAGGTCACAGGTTGGGTCCTTCTTGGAGGGACTCTTTGTCTAAGTAAAAATGGCTCAAAGGATGGGACCTGGGAGAGATTGAATGCCAGGTCGGGGAAAGTTTCTTTCTTTCTATAAGATACAATGACAGCTTTTCCTCCTTCACGGCAGCCACGACATCCTCAAATTAAATGAGGTTTCGGGGACAGTGATCAAAGGCAGCTATACAGGAGGCAGAGGGAAAGCACCTTAAGTGCCCTGGGAGAGCTTCAAACTCCCTCTGAGTTGAAAGGAAGAGATCCTCTTGAGCGAGAAAAAACCCAAGTGGTTAGCTCATTCCAAGTCTTCACTCAATAGGAGACTCATTTCCCCAACCCTTTCTGAGGAAACATTTCAAATGTACAGCAAAGTGGAAAGAATACCCTTGCCCCACCACCAAGATTCTACTCTCAACAATGGACTGTACTTCCTTTATCACATGTCTGTCCATCTGTCCATCCCCCATCCATCCATCCGCCCATCTTATTTTCATGATGTTTTTCTTTCTTTTTTTAATTATGAATTCTATTTTTTTAATTGTGGTAAAAAACACATAAAACTTACCATCTTAACCATTTCTAATTGTGTGGTTTAGTGGTTTTAAGTATGCATGCATTGTTGTGCATCTAGTCTCCAGAACTTTTTCAACTTGTGCAACTGAACCTATACCCATTAAATCACAACTTTCCATTTCCCCGTCCCCCACAGGCTCTGGCAACTGCTATTTTACTTACTGTTTTTACGAATTTGACTACTCTAGATATCTCAGTTCAGTGGAATCATACCCTATTTGTCTTTTCTGCAACTTTTTTTTCACTTATCACTGTGTCCTCCAGGTTCATCCACGTTGTAGCTTATGTCAGAATTTCCTTCCTTTTTAAGGCTAAGTAATATTCCACTGGAAGTATATGCCACATTTTGTTTTCCCATTCATCTGTTAGTGCACATTTGGGTTGGTTCCACCTTTTGGCTATTGTGAAGAGTGCTGCTATGAAAATTGGTGTGCAAACATCTCTTCAAGATCTTGCTTTCAATTTCTTCCCCAGCTTTATTGAGGAATAAATGACAAATATAATTGTTTTTATTTAAAGTGTATTCAAATACTATTTCTATTTCCTTCACCTATCCACCATTCTATCTAGAAGTTTCTTTTTTAGGAACAGAACCCCACATTTTAAAGACACCTTACCTCTAGGAATAAAGACAACATTTTCTAGCTTCCCTTAAAGTTGGTATGGCTATGGGACTAAGTTCTGGCCAGTTGTATGTAAGCAGAAATGTTGTGTGGGACTTTTGGGAAAGTTGCCTAAAAGTGAGGTCTTCTCCCATTCCTTCTGTTCTATGAAACAAAAGCATGATGGCTGGAGGCCCAGCACCCGTTTTGTGCCATGAGGTGACCTTTGAGCATGGAGGCTATTCAGTAGGGATGGTGAAGCAGCAAATTAGCAACCTGGGTTGGTGATGACATAGTAAGTAGGCCTGTCAAACCAATGCCTGAACTGCTTTCTGCAGAAGTTTTTTGCATAGGAGAGGAATAAACTTCTATACTGCTTAAACCCTTTTGGATTTTTCTATTAAATGAAGCTGGATATAAGCCTGACAATAAAGGTTTCCCACATTCTATCTGTATCTATCCTTCTTATAGCCCCCATTTTTTTTTCAAACACAGGCCTGTTATAAATTCTGTACTTTTACAATCTGAAGTTCAAAACATCATTTCAATTTTTATATTATTTTATAATGTCCAAGATTTTGGTGTAGGAACTTTGTGGTAGTAATTACTGTTGCTTCTGGGTACACGGTAGGTTTTTACTTCTTTGTCCCCTTGTGGTTGGGTGCAACCACGTGACTAATTCTGACCAATGAATTGTAAGAAGAAGCACCTGCTGTCACTTGAGAAACGGAACATGTAACTGCCGGTGTGAGGCCCTGCAGAGTTCCTTTTACTTCTGGAACGGTGTCTGGGAATATTAACAGCCAGACGGTCCTGGGGACAATGAGGAGCAGAGCACCCCGTTGCCATGTGATGGTCGTGCACATGAGTAAGAAAGAACACTTTTAAGGCCATTCAGATTTCCAGGTTGTTGTTCCTGCAGCATACCCTAGCCCAGCTGTCCTCAAAATGTGGTCAGTGGACTCCTGGGGGCCTCACAAACCCCTTAAGGTGGTCCTCAGGGATGGTCAAACTATTTTCATATTGACACAGAGGCATTATTTGTTTTTTGCTGGTTAGCATTTGCACTCCTGGTTCAGGAGCAGTAGTGAATAAAACTGCTGGTGCCAAAGCACGAACCAAGGTGGTGGCACCGAATTGTACTCTTCATCCCCTTCCATTCACAGTAAAAACAAACTAAACATCCAAGAAACAAAAAAAAAGTCTTACTTAAGAACATCCTTTTTTTTTTTTTTTAAGATTTTATTTATTTATTTGAGAGAGAGAAAGAGAGAGAGCATGAGCGGGGTGCGGGGGGAGAGGCAGAGTGAGAGGGAGAAGCAGACTCCCTGCTGAGCAGAGAGCTCTGTATGAGGCTCGATTCCAGGACCCTGGGATCATGAGCTGAGCTGAAAGGCAGACACTTAACTGAGCCGCCCAGGGGCCCCACTTAAGAATATCCTTCATGAAAATTATAATTTTAATCAAATTTCATCCCGTGAGTACTATGGGGACCAAGGGCAGGCTGCTCCCAAATGTGCCATTTTGGCATATTGATTTTTTAAAATAAAAGTTACTTAAGAAACAGTGGTGCTACAATAGCCAAACTGTGGAAAGAGCCAAGATGTCCATCGACAGATGAATGGATAAAGAAGAAGTGGTATATATACACAGTGGAATATTATGCAGCCATCAAAAGGAATGAGATCTTGCCATTTGCAACGACGTGGATGGAACTGGAGGGTGCTATGCTGAGTGAAATAAGTCAATGAGAGAAAGACATGTATCATATGACCTCACTGATATGAGGAATTCTTAATCTCAGGAACAAACTGAGTGTTACTGGAGTGGTGGGGGGTGGGAGGGTTGGGGTGGCTGGGTGATAGACATTGGGGAGGGTACGTGCTACGGTGAGCGCTGTGAATTGTGCAAGACTGTTGAATCACAGATCTGTCCTTCTGAAACAACTAATGCAACATATTTTAAGAAAAAAGAAAAAGAAGAAGATAGCAGGAGGGGAAGAATGAAGGGGAGTAAGTCGGAGGGGGAGATGAACCATTAGAGACGATGGACTCTGAAAAACAAACTGAGGGTTCTAGAGGGGAGGGGGGTGGGGGATGGGTTAGCCTGGTGATGGGTATTAAAGAGGGCACGTTCTGCGTGGAGCACTGGGTGTTATGCACAAACAATGAATCATGGAACACTACATCAAAAACAAATGATGTAATATATGGTGATTAACATAACAATAAAAAAAAAAGAAACAGTGGTGCTGGGGCGTCTGGGTGGCTCAGTCAGTTAAGCGTTTGACTTTGACTCAGGTCATGACCCCAGGGTCCTGGGATCAAGCCCCATGTTGGGCTGCCTACTCAGTGGGGGGCCTGCTTCTCCCTCTGCCTGCTGCTCCCCCTGCTTGTGCTCTCTGTCTCTGTCAAATAAATAAACAAAACCTAAAAAAAAAGAAAAAAAAACAATGGTGCAAGGACACTCAGACTCTCCTCTGTCCCCCTGAAAGCAGGAAACAAATCTCCCATGTGAAAGATACTGTCCATATACTGAGAAATAAAAAGACATTTTTATCATCGGAGACAAGGAATTTTATTTATTTATTTTAAAAATATTTTATTTATTTGAGAGAGAGAGAGCACATGTGCGCAAGCAGGGGGAGCTGCAGAGGGAGAGAGAGAAGCAGCCCTCCCTCTCCCCTGCCCCCCACCCCCTGCCGAGCAGGGAATGACTGCGGCTTGATCCCAGGACCCTGGGATCATGACCTGAGCCGAAGATAGATGCTTAACCAACTGAGCCACCCAGGCGTCCAGAGACAAGGACTTAAAAGTAAAGAGAACTTAGAAGCAAACTTTGTTTTTTTCTCATTTACTACATCAGTCTAAATTCTGCTTAGAATTCTCTACTAAAGTTCCCAAACACCTGTTTTCTATATCCTGTCAAGGAGTCACAAGTTTATTGTTTGTCTAAAATGTATAAAAACTGCCAGTCTTGGTCATTTCTTTAGGTCTCAATCTCAATATTGGGCTTCTGTGCACATGTAATAAAATCTTGGGTTTTTTTCCTACCTTATCTCATGGGAATTTAATTATTGGTTCAGCTGGAAGACCTTGAAGGATAGAGGAAGAATATTTTCTTCCCTACAGAACACATCTTTTTAATATTCTGTATGATGAAATGGGAAGTGCACCTAAAGCAATTTTGAAATATAATGGTTGTTTCAAGTTAAAAATACTTGTGCCATTGAACTGTGGGCTGTACCGGCCACTCTTCATGAAACACTATTTTACTTGGATGAATGACTTATAGACCTATATAGGTACCTAGATAGTACCCTGGGAAGACTGATGTGGCCCACTGATGATCAAGGTGACTTTTTTCTTTTTTTAAAAGATTTTATTTATTTATTTGACAGAGAGAGACACAGTGAGAGAGGGAACACAAGCAGGGGGAGTGGGAGAGGGAGAAGCAGGCTTCCCACTGAGCAGGGGGCCCGATGTGGGGCTCGATCCCAGGACCCTGGGATCATGACCTGAGCCGAAGGCCGAGGCTTAACAACTGAGCCACCCAGGCACCCCATCAAGGTGACTTTTTTCTTTTTTTCTTTCTTTTTTTTTTTTAAAGATTTTATTTATTTACTTGAGAGAGAGAGAGAATGAGAGATAGAGAGCACGAGAGGGAAGAGAGTCAGAGGGAGAAGCAGACTGCCTGCCGAGCAGGGAGCCCAATGCGGGACTTGATCCCGGGACTCCAGGATCATGACCTGAGCCAAAGGCAGTCGCTTAACCAACTGAGCCACCCAGGCGCCCTCTTTTTTTTTTTTTTTAAGATTTTATTTATTTATTTGACAGAGAGAGAGAGAGAGCACAAGCAGGGGGAGTGGCAGAGGGAGTTGGAGAAGCAGGCTCCCCACCGAGCAGGGAGCCCAATGTTGGGCTCAATCCCAGGACCCTGAGATCATGACCTGAGCCGAAGGCAGACGCCCAATGACTGAGCCACCCAGGTGCCCAAGGTGACTTTTTCCTGTAATGTCTAGATCATCTTAGTGCCTGGGACATGAAGTCTCTTTTCTTCGACAGGGGAGAGGTCAGTACTACAAATATTTTGTTCCTATTTCTTGTCTTATATTTTGGTATTAGTTGTGGTAACATTCGCTCATGTAACAAACAAACTCCCCAATTCAGCATTTTCACCTAATAGTTTACTTCTCACATACACCCCAATCCACAGTGTGAGGGGGTGGCTTGCTCCTCCATGTAGTCATCTGGGGACCCAAGCTGATGGAGGCCCTGCCACCTTCAACATGTGGCTACCAAGGTCTCCCTGGGTATCACCAGCCTCCTGGAGGCTATTCGGTGGAGGAGGGAATATTTTACACAGAAGGAGTTCGCAGGTCACCAGGAAGTGGTATTAATCACTTCCTCCTACATGCCGTTGGCCAGAACCCAGTCACATGACTCTCTTAAGTGCAAAGACCAGATGTAGTGTAGAGGCAGGAGGGAAAGAAACTAGTTTGGGTGAAAGCTAGCCTAGTTCTGTCACTTTTCCTGTGGAAAAAGATGATTATCATTTCTTCAAAAGTAGGGAAAAAGGGGCAGAGTGTTCTTTCTGTTCTGGGAGCTGCAATCTCACCTTCAGCCACCCTGTGACCAAGGCTGTAGCTGTAAAAACGGATATAGAGATGATGATGTTTCATGTGGTCAGCAGTTGCAGGCAAACTGCAGTTGTCCCATGTGGGAGGCTTAACCTGTTCTCCCTGAAAAAAAATGAGCACCCAAACTATTGGTTCTAATAAAAAAAATCCAAATATTAAAGTTTTTCAATTACTTCTTTTCTCACTTCTGATTTTTTCCATTCTTCCTTTCACTTATAATTTGTTACTATTTTTTTTTTTTTAAGTACTATCCCCAACATGGGGCTTGAACTCACAATTGGAGATCGAGTTGCAGGCTCTGCTGACTGAGCCAGCCAGGCCCCCCACTTCTGTTACTATCTTAAATCTTAGTTACTGTCCTGTTACCATCTTAATGTTATCAACATTGTCCGTCAAACTATGTTTAAGTTGTAACATTATTTAAAACTTGAAAACAATATTCATTAAAAACACAATTGGGTCTAATTTAAACACATTATTAAGATAATACCTACAATGCACTATTTTAATTTGGACTTTAGAAAAGTCAAGGCATTTACATTTAGACTATTTGTACTGATAAAACTTACACAGAGACTGTGGGGTGAGTATATATGGGGTGAGTGATATAAAAGTATATCCTTTTAACTTTTTCTAATTTGATAGCTTTAGAATTAAAAACGAATTATAAAAAGCCTTTAGATATACGTGGATACTTATCAATGTATTAACGTTCCAAAAGGCATTTGAAAATAGTGGACACTGTAACATCTCAATGCAAATAATATTAATGCTAAAAATTACTATAGAAATTTTATTTTGTTAAATCTACTCAGAAAATTTTAGTGGAATTTTAGTTCACATAATTTTATAGTATAACCTGGGTATTTTTATATATGAACCAAGTTGTAAGTCATTAGTTCATTATTCATACCAACCAGAGAAAACTGCTTCTGAAGGCCTCACCTGTTTGGGTCAGGCCTTTATGGTTAATCTCCATAAATTAAGGTCACTTTGACCTAAGCCTTTAATTATATCTGCACAATCCCTTCATAGCTGTAATTAGATCAGTATTTGATTGAATTACCAGGGGACAGAAATCTTGGGGTGGGAGTAAGTTTAAAATTTTACCTTCTGCAAAACCCATGTTGTTATTACATTTGCATATCCTCAAGTGTCATCATAGGTAATGAAAGATCTAATGCTTTATAGAAAGGCAAAGGAAATTAAAAGGTTATCGGCAGTTTGCTTTAGTTTGAAAATCTAATTAAAAAAAACAATAAAACGTGCCATCTCTGTATTTTCAAGACTTTTGACATTCTGTAATCAATGCATCATTATAAAAGAATTGAAGCATGTCTATATTCATCTTCTCTCAAAAACAATTACAACTATTTGTCAACTTTTCTTTTTGCTAATTGGTAAAATTAAGTATTGAAAGCCCCCAAACTGAGTGTCATGGACTGAAAGTTTGTGTCCCGCTCCAAGATTCACAGATGTTGATTCCCAAACCGGGGAATTCCCGGGGCAAGGGAGGGGAGGATCTGGAACCCGCTCCTAACCCAGAGGGCAGGGAGAGACTCCAAAAAGAGGCAGACCCTCCCAGATGGGTAGGTGGCAGGTTCAGTAAGCGAGGGAACTTACCTCCAACGCTTGTCCTGAGCCTTACCGGTTCCGCAAGGCTCCGAGTCCAGATGGTCTCATCAATACAGTGCTCTGTCAAAGGTGTGTCCTTGAAAATGGCTCTGGCTGTGGAGTTGGTGGGCGGAACGACCGTTCCAAGCCCCTGGCAGGGGGTGAGGAACCTCCAAGCTCCCGGGCTCCGCTCCCGGGTCAATCGGCCGTCATGGCCTCTCGATGATCCCCTCCAACAGTACGTCGCAGTCCCAGCTCCCGGTGTGGCTGTACTTGAAGGTGGGGCCTCTGAGGACGTGATTAAGGACAAATGAGGCCGTAAGGGTGGGGTTCTGATCCTTCAGGATTAGTGTCCTAGTAAGAAGAGACCCCAGAGGCAAGCTGGCTGTCCGCCCTGTGAAGACACAGCGGAAGGATTGCCAAGCCGCAAGCCGGAAGAGCTCTTCCAGAAACCTGCCCTGCCAGCCCAGAATCGGCGCCTTCCAGCCTCCAGAACTGTGAGCAAATAGACCTCTGTCATTTAAGCCACGCAGTCTATGGGATTTTGTTAGGGTAGCCTGAGCAGACTAATGCACTGAGAAATACCAACATTTACAGAGTGATTATTTCACACATTTTATTATTTGCCTTTACATTTGGAAATAAGATGATAATTATTAAAATTTGAAAATCGGCGCTTAGCTGGCTCAGTCTGTAGAGCATGCGACTCTTGATTTCCAGGTTGTAAATTTAGAGCCTCATGGTGGGGGTAGAGATTACTTAAAAATAAAAGCCTTAAAAATATTTAAAAATCAATCCCTATATAGGCTATATTAGAAGAGTGGTGGTTCATTCTTTTCTCTGCAGCTTACAAACCAGGGCCATAGAATGTCGTCTTTTTAAAAGGAAAATAAACATTTTATTTTCAAAAACCTCAGTATTTCAGCTTTAGAAGAGAATGCCTTGAAAGTAGCTGCTGTGCCATTTGTCTGGGCTTAATGCCATGGTTATATACGTTGTTAGTTTCATGACTTGCTGCCAATTTGTAGTTTGATAACTCGTAAGTTCAGTTTCTTCTGTGAATACGAGTATACTGAAATATGGAGTATTAAGGACAATTCAGTTTCGTAAGAGCATTTTGGTTTTATTGATTAAAATTCGTCTTGAGGTGGATTAATAGCACAACCTCTTAACATATTTTCCCTCCTCCTTCTCCCTTCCCTCCCTCTCTCCTTTCCTTCCTGGCCAAGAATACAGTCATCTTACGGTTATCCTTGAAACAAGATTCAGAATTATTTTTCTGCTTTGCAAGGAAAAAAAAAACTGGCAAAGAAACGGGGGTAAGCTAAGCACATACCTATTAAAACAGTGAGGGCACCTGGGTGGCTCAGATGGTTAAGCATCTGCCTTCGGCTCAGGTCATGATCCCAGGGTCCTGGGATTGAGTCCCACGTCGGACTCCCTGCTCCTTGGGAGCCTGCTTCTCCCTCTGTTTCTCTCTCTCTGTCTCTCATGAATAAATAAATAAAATCTTTAAAAAAAAATAGTGATCGAGACCGAGCATATTTAGAGCTCTGGGTTCATCTTTCCAAGCATTCCTGCTCCTCGCAATTACTGTTTCAGTTCCTTGTAGCAAAATGACAGAGAGGAAAAGGGAAGGAAAGAATCCTTGTCTTTTTGTAGGAGAATTGTTTGCTTAAGGTATACGTAGAAGTTTAAGTTATACCTCTTGGGTACTTATATTTTAATATTTTATATTGAGATTTTATTTTATAAGAAGTCCACATTGATATAAATTAAAAGTTCACGGGGTGCCTGGGTGGCTCAGTCGGTTGGGCTTCTGCCCCGGGGTCCTGGGATTGAGCCCCGTGTCGGGATCCCTGCTCAGTGGGGAGCTTGCCTCTCCCTCTGCTCCTTCCCCTGCTTGTGCTCTCTTGCTCTCTCTCTCTCAAATAAATAAAATCTTTTAAAAAAAACTTCTTTATTGTCCCAGTGTATCAAAGAGGTTTCTTCCCCCATACGACATTTTTGTAATTGTGTATTTTACTTTTTAATTTCAAAAATTACCATATAGTAAAATGGACTCTTTTGGGCATACAGTTGTCTGAGTGTTAACTACCACCAAAATCAGGATGCAGAATAGTCCTCCCACCTCCCCAGATTCCCTTGGTATCCTTGACTACCACAGGAAGGAATTCTTTCATCTTCTACCCAGGAAATCAAAGCCTGGCTGGCAGGCCAATTGAAGCGGAGAGGGGAAAAGGAACTAGGTGTCTTCTAGATCAATTAGGTGCTCTTTTCAATCCTTCTAGAGTGGCTTTCAGCTCCTCCGGAGTCTTTGAATCCAGCGGCTCTTTGTTCATACTCTCTCCAGAGCAGACATTTGGCTTTCTCTTTATATTAATTTCTCATTGTATTTTGCTTTGAGTAAAGACTGTGAAGTGTCTAATTTCTGCTTTTAATTTTATTTTTAAAATTTTTGATTGCAATTTAAAGACTTTGCCAATTTTTGTGAATCTCCACAGGTTTTTGGAAAGAAATGTTTATTTTTTGGGGCGCCTGGGTGGCTCAGTCGTTAAGCGTCTGCCTTCAGCCCAGGTCATGGTCCCGGGGTCCTGGGATCGAGTCCCGCATCGGGCCCTGCTCTGCTGGGAGCCTGCTTCTCCCTCTCCCACTCCCCCGCTTGTGTTCCTGCTCTCTGCTATCTCTCTCTCTGTCAAATAAATAAATAAAATCTTAAAAAAAAAAAAAGAAATGTTATATACAGCATCTTCTCTAGGATCCCCTCCATGCACTATGGGTGAAGGGAGTAGACAGGGGTTGTGTCTCATCCTTTGATGGTTCACCATTAGTAGCACCATAAGTAATTTTGGTATTGTGCCTTAAAGAAGCAATTTACCTAAATTTTGTGTATCAGTGGAAGTGTTCTTTTTTATAATTATATATATATCTAAAAATTGAGGTATAAATGACATATATTAGTTTCTAGCATACTTTAAAGCAACTTTCAAATATATAATACAATATTATTAATTGTAGTCACCATGCTATACATAACATCTGAGGACTTATTTATTTTATAATTGAAAGTTTGTACCTTTGATTCCCTTCACCCCCCCTCCCAACCACCAGTCTGTTATCTGTATCTCAGTTATTTATTTTTTTTAAGATTCCACATTATTATAGTTATATTCTTTTTTTTTAACTTTTTTATTGTTATGTTAATCACCATATATTACATCATTAGTTTTTGGTGCAGTGTTCCATGATTCATCGTTTGTTCATAACACCCAGTGCTCCATGCAGAACGTGCCCTCCTCAATACCCACCACCAGGCTAACCCATCCCCCTCCCCCCTCCCCTCTAGAACCCTCAGTTTGTTTTTCAGAGTCCATCATCTCTCATGGTTCGTCTCCCCCTCTGACATACTCCCCTTTTCTTCCTCTCCTGTTATCTTCTTCTTTTTCTTTTTTCTTAAAATATGTTGCGTTATTTGTTTCAGAAGTACAGATCTGTGATTCAACAGTCTTGCACAATTCACAGCGCTCACCGTAGTTGAATATAACTAATATAAATAATTAAGTTATAACTAACTTAATTATTTGGAATAACAAGGATAATAAATAAAACATTTATATATAGAATTTATATATTATATACATATAATATAAATATAAACAATATTTTTGACCATTTCTAGTTATCGTGCTGCATGGATCCCTGTGAATCCTTGACAGAGAGAGAGGAAATGAGTAGGAAACTGGAAAATGTTTTGCTAGTTTGAGTCGTGATATGCTTTATAATTATCATGATTCCATTAGGATATTACTTTTTCTTGGTATTGTGTTTACTGTAGAAAAATTAGAAAGTAGAAAAATTACATGTATAAATAATAGAAAACATTATCCATGATCCCATATCTTTGTATATCCATTTAGGGCCTCTTGCTATCAGAAATGTTTTTATGATGATAGAGAAATAATTTACTTGCAATCCCATGCTATTTTCTAAAGAGATTAAGTGCTAAGGAAGGTCATCATCTGCTGACTTGGTTAAGGAAGGTCATCATCTGCCGACTTGGTTAAGGAAGGTCATCATCTGCTGACTTGGTTAAGGAAGGTCATCATCTGCTGACTTGGTTAAGGAAGGTCATCATCTGCTGACTTGGTTAAGGAAGGTCATCATCTGCTGACTTGGTTAGGGAGGGAAGGACGTGAATGGAAGACGTGAGAGGGCAAGATGGCCTTCACATAGGGAGCGGGGTTTGTGGGGGAATTATAGGAAGCGGGCTGGGAATCCAAGGTGTGGGAAAGAGCTGTGGTGAATGGAGGAGTGGAGTGACTGCCAAGACCCAGGGCCCTTGGGCTGAGGTGTCAGTGACTGAAAAAGAACTTGGAAAAAAACCAAGGATTTTTAAAGGGAGTGGTTGTGAAGATTTGTTGGATAGGATGACAGAAAAGGTCTTCTGTATTTCCCCATGAAATCTTCGGTAAAACATTTTTTTCTCATGACTGCATTGTGGAGCTGAATCTACTTTGGGATGTGTTGCATTTCTTCTTTGAGGAGGTCATGGAACAAAAATAATAGCTGTTGATAGAACCCCACCCAGCATTTTGGGTACCTGTTTGTACGTGTGCATGTGTCTTTGCTATAAAATGGGATCAGTGTGACTTTTATAGTGCTCTTTGAATTAATAACACAGTTGGATTCATTCTGTACGACTGAAGAAAGCTCTAAATTTATCCTTTCTAAAGGATGCATAGCATTACGCATTATGTACATACCTACTTTATTTAATACCTCTCATTCCTTGATATTTAGGTAGTTTCTAGTTTTTCACTCTTCTAATCTATGCTGTTAGGATTATGTTTGTACGATACATTTAAAAAAAACATGGATTCTTGGGGCGCCTGGGTGGCTCAGTCGTTGAGTGTCTGCCTTCGGCTCAGGTCATGATCCCAGGGTCCTGGGATCGAGCCCCGCATCGGGCTCCCTGCTCGGCGGGAAGCCTGCTTCTCCCTCTCCCACTCCCCCTGCTTGTGTTCCCTCTCTCGCTGTGTCTCTCTCTGTCAAATAAATAAATAAAATCTTTTTAAAAAAAACATGGATTCTTAAAAACAAACAAACAAACATGGGTTCTTGTTATTTCCTTGGAATATATTCATTCCTAAAATTAGAGTCTCTGAGGGGGAACGCCTGGGTGGCTCAGTTTGTTAAGCGTCTGCCTTTGGCTCAGGTCATGATCTCAGGGTCCTGGGATCAGGTCCCGCATGGGGCTCTCTGCCCAGTGGGGAGCCTGCTTCTCCCTCTCCCTCTGCCGCTCCCCCTGCTTGTGCTCTCTCTCTCTCTCAAATAAATAAATAAAATCTTAAAAAAAAAATCAGAGTCTCTGAGCCAAAAAGCATGAACATTTCTGGGGTCTTTGAAAAGGATAGCTAAAATGTCTTCCAAATTTACCCATTTAGTCCTAAATAGGAGTGTCTGATGACAAGACTTGTTTCTATCTATACCTTGACAAACTTGGGTTTGCAAATCTTTTGAATATCTGACAATCCCATAGATAAGAAAATGAGATCTCATTGTAGTTTTATTTTATTTATTTATTTTTTAAAGATTTTATTTATTTATTTGACAGGGAGAGAGACAGCGAGAGAGGGAACACAAGCAGGGGAAGAGGGAGAGGCAGAGGGAGAAGCAGGCTTCCCGCCGAGCAGGGAGCCCGATGCGGGGCTCGATCCCAGGACCCTGGGATCGTGACCTGTGCTGAAGGCAGACACTTAACCGACTAAGCCACCCAGGTGCCCCTCATGTTTTCCTTCTTACTTTATGTTAACTTAACTATATTTTTAGGGTATCAGCGCTTCATCATATGTGTCTCACTTTGTCATTTGCCTTTTAAGTATTTATGATACTATTATTTTTCTATTTCACTTTGATGTTTATTTTATTTTAATAGTTTTTTTCAAGGTATAATTGACATCCAATAAACTGTATACATTTAAAGTGTCCAAGTTGGTAAGTTTTTGCCTTGTGTATACCCCTGCTAAGCCATCATCTCGATCAAGGTAATGAACACATTCATCACCTGCGTATCCCATGCCCCTTTGTAATTCCTCTCTCCAGTTCGCCCCACCCCCCTCCCTATTCCTAGGCAACCACTGGTCTGCTTTCTGTCATTAGCGCTTGCTTCGAATTTTGGGGAATTTTATATCAATGGAATAATACAGAATACACTTTTTGGGTAATGAATTATTAAAGAAATACAAATTAAGACCACAATGAGATACCACTACACACCTATTAGAGAGGTTAAAATTAAAAAGACTGACTATATACCAAGTGCTGGTGAGGATGAGGGGCAAGTGGACCTGTACTGATGGTGGGAATGTATAATGACACAAGCATCTTGGGGAACAGTTTGGTATTTCTTTAAAAGCTAAACATTCACCTACCATGTGATCCAGCCATTCCACTCCTAGGTATTTACCTAAGAGAAATGGAAGCATAGGTCCATGCAAACACTAGTAACGTGAATGTTCATAGAAGCTTTATTTGTAAATAACTCCGAACTGGACAACCTAAATGTCTATCAACAAATCTGGATAGGGGCGCCTGGGTGGCTCAGATGGTTAGGCGTCTGCCTTCGGCTCAGGTCATGATCCCAGGGTCCTGGGATCGAGCCCCGCATTGGGCTCCCTGCTCCGCGGGGAGCCTGCTTCTCCCTCTGCCTCTACCTCTCTCTCTCTCTGACTCTCATGAATAAATAAATAAAACTTAAAAAAACCAAATCTGGATAAATAAATTGTGGTATATTCACACAATGGAATAGTACTCATAAATCAAAAGACGTGAACCATTGATACATGCAACAATATGGATAGGTTTCAAAATGATATTTTTTGACACGGAAGTTAATATTTTATGCCATATAATCAACTTAATTTTATGTGAATTTTTCCTTTATTGCCATACTTAGAGCTTCCTTGCTCCCAAATTAAATATTTAACTATATAATCTTTTTTTTTTTTAAGAGAGAGAGTGTGTGCATGCATGTGAGCAGTGGGGGGTGTGGGGGTGCAGAGGGAGAGGCAGAATCCCAAGCAGTCTCCACACCCAGTGGCGGAGCCCAAGGCAGGGCTGGATCACACAACCCTGAGATCATGACCCGAGCCAAAAATCAAGAGTCAGATACTTAACCAACTGAGCCACCCAGGCGCCCCTAACTATATAATTTTTAATTTTTATTTTTTTAAAGATTTTATTTATTTATTTGAGAGAGAGAGAATGAGAGAGAGAGAGCACATAAGAGGGGAGAGGGTCAGAGGGAGAAGCAGACTCCCTGCTGAGCAGGGAGCCCGATGTGGGACTCGATCCAGGGACTCCAGGATCATGGCCTGAGCCGAAGGCAGTCACTCAACCAAATGAGCCACCCAGGCACCCCATATAATTTTTTAATACTTTATTTTTCACACTGTCATTTTTAAACCATCCGGACTTAATTCTGGTTTGAGGTATGAGGTAGGGAATTGGCATATAAGTTTTTTGTATGGTTAGCTAGTTTCCAGGGTTGCTTGGAATTGTTTAGGCCTGAGTGTCCTGGTTTGTTTCTCTTGGGTGGAATTTGGCATCTGTCACATAAATGTTATACAAAATTAATGGACATCAAGTGTAAGAGGAAACTTATGTATAATCCTGCTTTCCAACCAAAAAAAAATCATAATTTTCATGAGTTTCATTGTATCATTTGAAGAGATAGTTTGACATAATGGCAACCATAGCATAAGTGCTATTTTGGATAATGTTATTAGTGTGTACTGTATTTTATAAGTATTTTCATTTGTCTATAATTATACATATCATTAGTATATAATATTTCATCATTTAGAGTTTTCTCATTTTCTTGCCATTTTAAATAACATTGCATTGCACACCTTTGTGCCTTTTTGCTTCTTTTGAATTAACTTAACAAATGGATAGATTCCTAGAAGTTATGTTAACTGGATTAAACAAATAGAAATTCTGTTTCTTTGTTCTTATTTCCACTTGGCTTTGCAACAGGGTTATGCCAATTTTATATTGTGGGTGGGCACACTGGAGTCACAGGCATCGTTGCAGAGAGTATTACCATTTTGGATCTATGTATTTTGTCTATTTTATTACACAGATGAGTAAATGAATACCTCATCAGTCAGTCTACATGGCTGACCCAAACATACACTTTTAGCCCTTTCCTTTCTCACCTCATGCTCTGTGGTGGCCGTGGAGGTGCACCTCTCGGACCTCCGTTCCAGAGAAGCTGCTGAGAGTGCGGTTGGTGGATGGCCTCCAGCTGCCACACTACCAGATCCGCAGTAACATTCACCTCCAGGCCACGTTCTCCAGGGGCCGCTCCCAGCCATGACTATGCTCCATGGGGTACAAGAGCCTGGTGATCTCTGCCCTGGTCGGGGCTCCTCTGAGGGGGCGATCCTTGCTTTGAGCCTTTCTGTTAGCCTTAGATCTGCAAACTCATGCTCCTCCTGGGCAGACCTCCTGTCGCCCTCCTTTTACAGGTCCCAGACGCGCATTGCGGTCTGAAGGCTCTCCTGCCTCCTTCTGCTCCTCACCTTCCTCCATCACAGGCCTTTCCCCCCCAGTGAGTCTTTTCATGTCCAATTCCTCCTTGACTTCTGCTCTTGGAGGCCCCAAACTGACACATGCCGGGTGGATGAGCGCACAGGGCAGTCAATTGCATAGGATAGATACAAATTCCAGTGTTTATTAAGTGAATGACAGAGTGATGTAGAAGACAGGAGCTTTGAGATGGGTCATGAATTGGAGCCGCAGAAGGAAGGAGCCTCAACGTTTTATAGGGGTACGGTAGTTATGTTGAATACTTGGCAATGACAGTGGTTTTGGTGGTATACCCATTTGATGCTCCTCATTTTGTCTTTTCGTAGTTTTTCTGCAGTGGTTCTGAACTTTGTGGACAGGAGGTGGTACGATGGTCCTTAAGGGATCTTTGACACAGCACAGTTTGTACCTGTCGCACATGAATATGGATCTTTCCAGGGAGTTGCAGGACATCTTGCAGCGTCCCGGGAACTTGTGCGTGCACCTTGCCCTGCCCCCGCTGGCTGCAGAGGAGAGGACAAGAGCGGAAGTTAAGGGTAGAAGCAGCCCAGGGACTTCCCAGGGGTCGGGGCTGTATAGGAGCGTTTGGCATTTTATTCTGAGATGGATGCTTGAGATAGCTGGCAAATGAGAGGTGGGGAGGCAGGGAAGAGGAGACAGAACTTGCCTTGACTGCCGGCCTTTGGGAACTCTAAGGAGCTCTCCTTCTGCCAATCTTTGTGGCTTTGCCTCTATAGTTAAAGCCTGTACTTTCGCTGTCACTGCTACCACAGAATGTATGCGTGAAATCAGGGCGTGGGGAGCCAGGTCTTCACGTCAGGGAGGAACTTGAACACTTGAAAGGGGGAATTCGGGCTATTCTTACCCCACAGCCTCCACTTTATATGATGTTTCTGCCTCATTTGTTCTCAGGGAATATGAAACTAAATACCAGTCAACCCAGGGCAAAGGAAAAAAAAAGTCACATCATTCCCGAAGGCATTAAAGGGAAAGTGACTGTTGCTACTGACAGGGTATTTGTGCATTCATACACTGCCTGACACCAGGGGCCACTTTCTGGTTAAATCTGAGGGCTTTATCTCAGCTGTCTGCCATCACCTCAGCACTGGCATTTTCTGAGAACCCTCCTCCTCTGGCTTTCTACGCACCCAATGCCTGGCTCTCTGCTTTCTCTCTCTTTCTCTCTGGCTCTGCATGCTCTCTTCACCCCAGGGTTCAAGTTGAGCACCTTGTTTGCCATCCTGTGTGAACTTGCCCTCTGAGAGGTCTCTTTGCCCTGCCTGCCAGCACTCTGTTGGACACGGGGATGGGACCTCTGTGTCTTCCTCCCAGGCTCAGTCTTTCCTCCAAGCACTAACCCTGGGGCTGATCTTAAAGGATGTAAATGGCAGAGAGGGATGCCTTCTCAGCATCTTAGGAGTTTAGTAGATATAGGGAGCTCACGAAAAGTGACAGAAAGATATTTTGGACCAGGTTGAGGCTGACTCTTGTTTTAGAACAGGAAAAACGTTTGGGGGACTGGTCTTTGTATAAGGTCATATATAGGGTGGTGGCTGGGTCCAGGGTATTGAGGCTGGTGGTGAATATTGGGAGATCCCCCACCTTAGGTTGGAACTCAGTAGGGTGAATCCTGCCTCTAAGCCTCAAACTGGCTTGTCTGTCACCAGGTCTATCAAACAGATCTGCTAGTGTTCCTGGCCCCCAGCCCTCCTCTCTCTTCCGCCATCCATTTTACCTGGAGTCCCCAGGAACCCAAAGGAGGCAAAGACGAGGAGCAGGAGCTTCATGGCTGAAGGGGTGGTTTGGGGAGCAGGTGGTGGTTTAATGGCGTCTGGGCCCTGTTTGTGATGTGCGTGGAGCTACTGCCTTTATAGGAGCCACATGATGCCAGGATACTGGGCAGTGAGCCAAGGAAGAGTTCTTTGCCATCCAGAACAGTCAGATTAGATCATAATGTCTACTGGTCTGGAGCTTTGATTGATTTATTGAGCACCTGTATTCTAGGCTGTGGGGAGGGGAGGAGGCAGAACAAAGAGAGTATCAGTTCACAGCACCCATCTTTCAAACTCTGCTTTCTAGCCAGTGTTGGTGAGAACGAGTACTCTCTTTCACTGTTGCTGGGCGTGCTGATTGGTATTGTTTTGCTTTTGGAGAGCAACTTGGCAATATACATCAGAAGTCTTGAAAAATGCCTATATTTTGCCTCAGGAACTATTCTTGGACTTTTGTCTAATGGAAATAATTGGACAAGTAAGTACACAAAGAAGTTTCTCTCAACATTGTTTGCAATAGCAGAAAAAACTGAAAGCGATCTCAACGATGGTAAAACATGAATGCAATTGAATATAAAATATAATCCAACACCATGCAGTGATTAGACCTATAGGAGAGACTCATTCCCTAGGAGGGCAGCTCAGTAAGGACACTCCAACACTCTTCCTGTTTCAATTAGAAATGCGTGAGGTTGCAAGAGACAGGCAACTCAGCTAACAGTGGCTTAACTCACAGAAGTATCTATTATTTATCCAACAAGAAGGGGGTGATTTGGTGGTGGTATGAAGTTGTTCTTGGATCCTTCTCTGCTCTCCTCAGCATGTAGATGTGCTGATAACCAGTTTATTCTCTCTTAGCGCCAAATCCACCCTTCTTTGAGCTGCTCTGCAATACTGGATTTGGATCCTGGAAACATGCCTCTTTTGCCAACTGGCCCTGTGTTAGGTTTTGACAAAGAGGGTGTTGGAGGGATACCACAAAATGACAATTCCATTCTGGGTTCCAGTTTTCCATTTTTAAATTCAGCCAAGGAGCCCTGTGGCTCTCAGACGAGCTCCAGCCTTGCCCAGGCCAGACTCTTTCCACCTGGTGGCCAGTCCAGTAGCAGCGCTGGCTGTGTCCTCAGGCAACTGTCTCTCTGCCCAGTGACCACCTCTGCAGATCACCTCTGGCCTGCTCCTTCGGGTAAGTTTCCTTGTCGCTGCTCTGTGGCAGCCACATCCTCTTTGAAGAGAATGTGTGAGGTGTATGTGGCTCTTCTAAGCCCTTAGTTCCTCCACTGGAAATCAGAAGTAGGGAAATGTGTTCTTTCTCTAACATTAATATTGCTACTACTTCAGGTCCGCAATCATTTACCTTTTTTTTGTTGATTAGGCCACTTAGCAGTTTTTATTTAATTGTCTTTTTGGGGGAGTAAAGCAATAGACCCTTGAAGTAGTTTGACCCAGATGTACACTTTGTCCATTTCCATACCATGTATATGCCCACCAATAGGAATAATAGCCATTAACTGATTGACCCTTATGACTAAATGGGACATTTTCCAGACTGGTCACTATATCCCTCCTGGGATGTTCTTCCAATTTGTAAAAATGACTTTTCTTGTTTGCCCTGTGGGTACACGACTTGCACCCTAGAGGAGTCAGCAACCGTTCCATAATTTCTGGGATTCATCTCAGTCCTTCCCCAGCTACTCTCAGGAGTGGGTCTGAAGGAGTGACTGTCTTGGGGAGGGTAAGATATATCACCTTATTCATGGGGAGTGGGCATTTAAGCTCTAAACAATAGTATGAAATCTGTTAGTCATGCTAGTCAAAAATCACCAAGGATATCACCTTAGATGCACAATAGACCAGCCTGAGTTCCTTGGCCTGGGTATCTTAGAGCCAATAGAATTCTCTTGACTCAGTTGGGCAGCAAGGGGGCATCTTCACATTGGCTAATCCATCATGTTTTATATTAGTCGATACCAGCTGACTAACTGGGTTAGAATAATAAGTTTCCTGCACAGGAATAGGTGGAAGAGTTGAACTTGGCATGCCGTTTAGCACTCTAGAAACACTTCTCTTATCTTGGTCTGGGTACCCTAAGTCCCTGGTTTAGGAAAGAACTTCAAGTGCTACTTATTGTTCCAGTTATCTGTTGCTACATAACAAACTGGCTTACAACAATAACAGTCATTCATTCAGCTCATGAATTTGCAGTTTGTGCAGGGTTCAGTAGAAGAGGCTCACCTCTGCTCCACATGGTGTCCACTGGGGCATGTCAATGAGGGCTGGAGGATCTATTTCCAAGATGGCTCACTCATACGACTGCCAAGGTGGTGCTGTCAGTTGGAAACTCAGTGGGCATGAAGGTCCTCTTCATTTAGGCCTCTCCCTGTGGGCTTCCTTACAGAATGGTGGCTGGGTTTCAAAGGTGAGCATCCCAAGAGAAAGGGACTAACTTTCTGATTGCCTTGTCTTCAATAGGTGTAGCTCAGAGAACATCAATCAAGGCTGAGGAAGCAAGTAATAAAAGTATAGACATATTTGGCAATGTAGAGATAACATTGAGAAAGTCTTGTATTGACTCATATTGGATGGTGTTGGAAAGGGAGGAGAAAGAAAAAATATGCTAATTATGTCATTGTTCTAGAAGGGAACTAGTAGATACTGTGAAAAGAGAGGACTATCTAAGGGTACTGTATAAAGTTTTTGTTACAAAGATGAGCACTCAAAAGTCTAAATCTAATTAAATGTCTGCAACCTAAATATCAGAAGACCGCACACACTACGTAGTGAAGGACTTTTTAAAAACATAAAAAATACTTAATTTAAAATATTGCAGAATTCTGATTAAATATTTACCTGCCCTATCAATTCACTTTGAAAATGTCATATTAGATCATAAGGCAAGCCCAACTCTACACTATATATAAGATAGCTAAATTTCTGTTTTAGAAAACAAGAGAGGTCTGGCTTGAAAAGTGTTACAAACATACCAGTGCTCCTATCTTGTCTGTACCCTTGGAACCTGGAGCAAACTGGCTTCTTCTGGAGTGACACCACTGCCCTATGAGCTGGAGCTTATGCTGGGATCATGGAACCTTTGTCTTCTTGGCTTGCACCTCTTGGAACCTCTGCCTATGAGGAGGGAGGGTGATCACAGTCCAAGTATTCTTGGCTTGGTGCGCCTGAGGTAGAGCCTCCACCCTAGGAGTGGTAGTTAGGTGGAGGAGAGGGAGGTTCAGTCTTTTGGACTGTGCTTGCCTTGAATAGAGCTGGGGTGAAGGCTGGAATGAGAGACACTTCTCGTGGGGTGGGACTATAACCCTATCGCTGGGGGCTGGGGGAAAGAGAGTCACTGTATTTTGAGCTGCCCCTGCCAAGAGTTCATGAACCTGCTGTGAGTGTGTGTGTGTGTGTGTGTGTGTGTGTGTGAGTGTGTGTGTGTATTGGGAGCAAGTGCTGGTCCCAATGTTATAGACTCCTACTGTCTTATTGAGATTTAGTAGTTTTCTTGAATAAGTGCTTCCTGATTTGCTGTATGCCCTTAGGTAAATTTCCAGGGACTTAACTTTAAAACTTTTTTGTCCTTTCTTTTTCCCAGAGACTTTTAAATGATTGTTTTTATGATTTTCACCAGTGAAATGGTGAGGATGGAGAGGGCCTGCTGAGTTTCTCACACAGCTGAAGTACTCCCTTTATAAAGGCTTTTAAATTTTATTTTATTTTTTAAGATTTATTTTATTTATTTATTTTTAAGTAGGCTCCACAACCAACATGGGGCTTGAACTCATGACCCTGAAATCAAGAGTCACATGCTCTACCAACTGAGCCAGCCATTCACCCCATAAGGGTTTTTTAAATTTGATGTTTCAGAGACACTTGAGTGACCAGTTCAGTGCAATAATTCCCTTCCATCCACTTCTGCATCCACTCATGTGTGGGGACCCTCCAGATTTGACAGGTGGTTCTCAGGTCTAGTTGCCTGGTTTTGTGGTTTTCAAACTGTAGCGTGTGTCCTGGTCACCCGGGAGATTGGTGAAAATGCAGATTGCTGAGCCCCTACCCCCAGAGTTGCCGATTCAGTGGGTCTCAGGTAGGTCTAAGATGGGCATTTTTTTTTAAATTTCTTTTTATTTTTTAGAAAGGGGAGAGGCAGAGACAGACTTTTTTTTTTTTTTTTTTTTTGAGAGGGAGAGTGAGCCAGTGGGGTGGGGTGAAGGAGGGAGGGGTAGAGGAAGAGGGAGAGAATCCCAAGCAGACTCTGTGCTGAGCATGGAGCTGGATGCAGGCCTCAATCTCATGACCCTGAGATCATGACCTGAGCTGAAATCAAGAATCAGATGCTCAACCAACTGAGCTACCCAGGTGCCCCTAAGATTGGCATTTCTGAAACATTCCCATGGTGTTGATGCTGCCGGTTCTGAGACCACACTTCTTTTTTTTTTAAATTAAGGTATCATTGAATATGTTATATTAATTTTAGGTATAGAACATAATGATTCTGTATCCATATAGAATTTTGATGGATTTAGAAATGATCACCACACTAATAAGTCTACTTAACACCCATTACCATACATAATTACAGAGTTTCTTTCCTTTTTCTTGTGTTGAGAACTTCAGATTTGCTCTCTTAGCAACTTTCAAATATGCGATACAGTATTATTAAATATAGTTGCCATGTTGTATAGTTTGTCCCCATAACTTATTTATTTTATAGCTGGAAATTTGTGCCATTTGATCCCCTTCATTCATTTGCCCACCCCTCATTCTCACCTCTGGCAACCAACATTCTGTTCTCTATTTCTGTGAGCTTGAGTTTTGTTTGGTTTAGATTCCACATATAAGTAAGATCATATTACATTTGTCTTTCTCTGACTTAGCATAATGCCCTCAATTCATGCTGTTGCAAGTGGCAAGATTTCATTCTTTTTTATGGCTGAATAATATTCCATTGCATGTATAAACCACATCTATCCATTCATTCACCAATGGACACTTAGGTTGTTCCCATATCCTGGCTATTGTAAATAATGCTGCAGTGAACAAGATACATTTTTAAATTAGTACTTTTGTTTCCTTCAACTAAATGCCTAGAAGTGGGATTGCTGCATCCTTGGTAGTTCCATCTATGATTTTTTGAAAAACTTCCATCCTCCATATTGTTTTCCATAGTGGCTGCACAAAGACTCCTTTTTCGGAGACCACACTTTGAGAGCAACTGGCTTAATCTTACATCCAAGGCAAGATATTCTCCTTGTTGAGGCACATGTTAGCACTTTTATTGCTGTGCTTGTAGTCCACTTTCACTTCTTTTTCTTTTTTTCACTTAGTTTTGTTGGTGCCATCTGTGCATGCACGTGCACATGTGCGTATGTGTGTGGGTGCGTGTGCACACGCACATATATGTTTGTATTTGCTATTGTTGGGGAGAATATAACTAAAAACAAAATCTCTTCTCAACCCATAAAACCTCCCCACAGAGGTAGAAGAGAAAAAACAGTTTTGTCACTGAATAGGCATTAAACCAGAACACAATACACATCACAGACAGCCTGCTGAGAGATTGCAAAGGCCGAGGTCTTACCCATACCTGTAGCCAAGCAGATACAACTCATTAGAGACATTTTCTCAAGATAAACGGTCACTAGCCCTCAAGTAAGAGGATGTCAAAGTAGCATTTGTTACACATAGCTCATCCTAGATTCACTTGATAATTGGAGTGGCTCTCTGTGTTTGCTGATTGGTTTCATCTAAAGGAAAAACAAAATTCTCGTATCCTTGAATTTTGGAGCAAGGAACCCTAGGAATCTGCTGAGTTAGGCTCCTGTCTAGGCTCCAGAAACTGGGAGATGTGTGCCATCTTTCTTGATGACTACATTTCAAAGAGGTGGCTCCCAGGTCTTTGGAAAGACGTTCCTGGGTTGTAAAGAGGTCAAGAGGTCTATTTACATTTTAAAAAGATTTGCATATATTTTAAAGAGAAAGAACTTACAAGTTTTCTAAAGTAAATGTTCTAAGGAAAGGGAGGGGAAGTGTAATAAGTCTCTAACAGGGAGAATTAAGGCTCTTTTTTTCTTTTTAACTTTACACAGATTTTTATTACACAGAAGTTGTCACCTATTTGGATACTTCTCTACCTTGTACACAATTATTCTTGCTCTCCACAGAAAGGCTGCTTCTTAACTTTTCATCTGGTGATGGCAAGCGCTAAAATCCTGATTTTATTTTATTTTTTTAATTTAATTTTTTTATTTTTAAAGATTTTACTTATTTATTTGACAGACAGAGAGAGAGCATAAGCAGGGGGAGAGGCAGAGGGAGAAGGAGAAGCAGGCTCCCCGCTGAGGAGGGAGCCCCACACTGGGCTCGATCTCAGGACCCTGAGATCAAGACCTGAGCAGAAGGCAGATGCTTAACTGACTGAGCCACCCAGGAGCCCCTAAAATCCTGATTTTAATAGAAGAGTAGTACAAATGCCTCAGAGATTTAAGTGAAAGCAGTACATTGGTACATGGCTCTTGCACTCGATTATCAGGATTGTGTAAATGTCTTTTTGTTCAAAAATATAAGATAAATTGTCTGTAGGCATGGACAATGACAGTAGTAAACTGTTGTTATGTTGTCACCTGAAACCAGTAAGTGATGGTTGTAGTGATTTTCTTAAACATCAGCTAGTCTTTTCTTCAGTCATCTTCAGCTTCAGGGTTGTGGTAGGATGAAAGTGAATACGAAGGGGAATTTTTTAGACAATGAAGCTATTGTATGTTCTGTTTGTGGTGGTGGTTGCATGAATCTAAACATATCAAAATTCATAGAACTGTACACCAAAAGAACAAAAAGCCAAATTTACTCAGTGATATTGAGCAAATTATAAAAAATAATTGTATCATTCTCTACTTAGGGTTCTTTAGCTTCCTTTCAAAAATTTAATATGTCCAAGAGCTCTTTTCACACCTAAAAATGTGGATCTCCACAATTCTTTTCTAATTTTACATCACTTTACACATATGAATATACAGTGAGTTAGCCAAAAACAGTACTGTTTGATGAACATGTATTTTATTTTTCCAGTTTCTCCATTTACAAAAATGGGAATGATTATTTCCCATCACTTCAAATAGTTCTCATTCTTTTTTGAGAGAGAGAATCTTTTTTTTTTTTAAGATTTTATTTATTTACTTGATAGAGAAAGACACAGCGAGAGAGGGAACACAAGCAGGGGGAGTGGGAGACGGAGAAGCAGGCTTCCCGCTGAGCAGGGAGCCCAATGCGGGGCTCGATCCCAGGACTCCCGGGGTCATGACTTGAGCTGAAGGCAGATGCTTAACGACTGAGCCACCCTGGAGCCCGAGAGAGAGAATCTTGAGCAGGCTCCATGCCTGGCACGAAGCCTGATGCGGAGCTGGACATGGGGCTCCATCTCACGACCCTGAGCTCATGACCTGAGCTGAAATCAAGAGTCAGATGCTCAATTGACTAAGCCACACAGGTGCAGGTGCCCCCAAATAGTTCTTCTGTTTGTGGTCATGCTACCAGTTCAACACATGGGTTAATTTGATTTCTTTGGCTTTTAATTTTACTTTTAAGATGTTGACTTTTTAAAAAAATTTTATTTATTTGAGAGAGAAAGAATGAGACAGAGAGTGAGCATGAGAGGGGGGAGGGGCAGAGGGAGAAGCAGACTCCCTGCTGAGCAGGGAGCCCGACGCGGGACTCGATCCCAGGACTTCAGGATCATGACTTGAGCCAAAGGCAGACGCTTAACCGACTGAGACACCCAGGCACCCCAAGATGTTGATTTTTTATATTAGGTGAAATATTTAAGTGATTCCAAAGTTAAATCTTCCAAATAGGGTATATTCAGAGAAGTCTAGCTTTTTAAAAAAGAAACCTGTCTTCTCTGCTTTATTTCCTCCTACTCCTATAGGTAGATGTCCACTTAAATTTTTTCTTTTGTTTTAAAAATAGATGTATCTAATGCTTTTGTTTTCATCTCCCTTCCCCTCCGTCACTCTCTTCTTGATACGGAGAATTCCAGGTTACTTAAAGTCAATGAAGCCAGGAACAGGAGAGCAGCAAAAGCCGGAGGCAAGAACTTCATGCCCGAAGGATGGGGACATGTCTGGGGACAGTGCAGTGGGGTGGATGGACAGAGGTACCTATGTCACTTGCCTGGAGCTCTGTCCTTTATACAACTTCAGATGAGATAAAAAGTTGGGCAGTGAGCAAGTAATAAAGTAAAATAAAGCAGAAATCTCAGCCATCCCAGCAAATGGATTAGGCCAGACTATTGGCTACTGCATACATTTACTGAGTTCTTACAGAATATCTGGAAGACTAGCACTCAGTCTTTAAAAATACACTTTCTAGGGGCGCCTGGGTGGCTCAGTCAGTTAAGTGGCTGCCTTCGGCTCAGATCATGATCCTGGGGTCCTGGGATCGAGCCCCACGTCCGGTTCCCTGCTCAGCAGAGAGCCTGCTTCTCCCTCTCCCTCTGCTTGCCACCCTGCCTACTTGTGCTCTCTCTATCTCTCTGTCAAATAAATAAATAAAATCTTTAAAAAAAATAAAAAAATAAAAATATACTTTCTAGCTACTCTTGGTAAGGGTGAGGCAAAATGGGGACGACTGTGTACTCTGTGAGTTTAAATTAATGCAATATATTTTGGAGAGCAATTTGTAATATATATTCAGTGTCTAAAACAAAGTTAAACAAAATGAAACTATGTTACCCTTTGACCCAGAATTAATACACACGGAATAAATGGATAAGTTCACAAAGATGTCTAAATCCTACATTTCCTTCTTAGCATTGCTCATAATGAGGGTGTGAAAATCTAAATGTCCGTCAATAGAGAATTTGCTAATTTATGATACATAACACATTAGAATTGCATGCAGCTTTAAACAGTGATAATAATTGAGGACTTATGAGATAAAAAGTTGTTAATGATATATTAACTGAGAAAGGAAAATTATGGGATAGTATAAGCTAGTCTTTGTTATATATATTTATACATATACATATATGTGTTTAAAATATAAAAAAATAATCTGGAAGAATATATACCCCAAATTTTAAGGGTCTTTATCTTTGGGAAGGATTACATGGGATTTTTAATTTTATTTTTCATAATTTTATGTTTCATATGAATGTTATAAAATTACTCTATGTAACTTCATAATTAGAAAAAGTCAGTTTGGGAGGCGCCTGGGTGGCTCAGCCGGTAAGCGTCTGCCTTAGGCTCAGGTCATGATCCCAGGGTCCTGGGATTGTGCCCCGCATCGGGCTCCCTGCTCGGCAGGAGGCCTGCTTCTCCCTCTCCCACGCCCCCTGCTTGTGTTCCCTCTCTCACTCTCTCTCTCTCTCTGTCAAATAAATAAATAAAATCTTAAAAAAAAAAGTCAATTTGGGGCACCTGGCTGTTTCAGTCAGTAGAGCACGCAACTCTTGATCTCAGGGTTTTGAGTTCAAGCCCCATGTTGGGTGTAGAGATTTCTCAAATAAATAAAAAAAAAAAAACTTAAAAAAAATCAAACTACTTCCATGTAGGGAGCACATCTTCTTTGAAAACCTTTTTTTCTTAGTTTTTATTTTATTTTATTTTAATTTTTCAAGTTTTTAAATTGCAGTTGACATAATATATTCGTTTCAGGTGTACAACACAGTGATTCAACAATTATATGTATTATTACAAAAAGCTCAGTGCAAAGAGTAGTTACCATCTGTCACCATACAAAGTTGTTGCAATATTTTTTACTATATTCCCTATGTTATACTTTAATCCTGTGAATTATTATTAATTTTATAGCTGGAAGTTTGTGTCTCTTAATCCACTTTACCTATATTGCCTATCCCCTGCACCATCCTGCCCCCTGGCAACCACCAGTTTGTTCTCTATATTTATGAGTCTGTTTCTACTATTGTTGCTTGGCTTGTTTTTTAGATTCCACATGTAAGTGAAATCATATGGTATTTGTCTTCCTCTGTATATTTCACTTGGTATTATACCCTCTATGTCCATCCAGTTGCAAATGGCAAGATTTCATTCTTTTTTACGGCTGAGTCATATTCCATTGTGTGTATATATCACATCTCCTTTATCTGACATCTGTCGATGAACACTTAGGTTACTTCCATATCTTGGCTACTGTAAATAATGCTGTAGTAAACATAGGGGTCCGTATATCTTTTTGAACTAGTGTTTGTGTTTTCTTTGGGTAAATACCCAGCGGTGGAATTACTGGATTGTATTAGTTTTTCAAGGAACCTCCATATTGTTTTCCAGAGTAGGTTTTTTGAAAAATTTTGAGGTGAATATACTTACACAGCAATATTTGCTTTCTTTCCTGATTAACACAAAAGATTGATTGGATTAAAATCAGATTCACAGGAATCAGAGCTCTTTCCCGTGTTAAGCTTTAGTAACAATTTCAAGGATACAAGTAATTATGAAGCACAGGGAAAACATGCACAAGTTCAGGGTGTCCACCCACTTCCCAGCTCCTATGTGTTTCATTAGAATGAGCTGTGGATTGGGTTTAATGTAAGAGATCTCTGAGTTGTCTAAGTGACGCGTGTGAGCATATCACACAAAGGGGGATGTTTCATTGAGAGACATTTCCATTTCATTCTCTGAAAATTACTTAACACGATAAACACGTGACATTTTTCAAGGAGCCATGCCTTTGTAAATTACAGATTCCAGTTTGTTTACTAGAAACAATTCTAGCTGTATTCAAAACAGATGTATTCTGTTAGATAAAGACGATGCTGCTAGTGAATACCATTAGTGAGTTCACCAGGTCTGCTGGTGTGTTTATAAGGGGATTGGATAGAGTCAACTTTGTTTTTTTCTTTCCTTCCAGGAGCACTCCTGATAAAGGGAGAGGGTTGACTGCAGGACTGTTGTTAACCCTTTCCTTCCCATCTCTTCAAATAGAAGCATATAGTATTACCACTGAATTTGCGACTTACAAAGTGTGTGTGTGTTTCTTAACAGCAGTTTGAAGTTTGAAGTACTTTCATGATCATGGTTCCTATTTTGTGCTCTAATGCCATTTCTCCTAAATTCCTCTTACAGTAGGGTAGCCAGAAGGGAAGGCAAGAATCCAAGTGTGAACTAACCAAGTCTTAAATTTGACAAATGCAGGAATTGTCCAAGTTTTGGGGGTTTATTAAGTCCTTTAGGATAGGCATATTTGCTCTTCCTCTTCTTTATGCTCAAGTCTTCAATAACTTCTTCCAAGCTATTGCTAAAAGTATCAGATGCGGTCATCCATATAGATGCCGTACTATATAACTGGCATCGGGCACATGCTCCAAAGCTGTTGCCATTGGGAGTCAGGGTAGCATGGCAACTAAGTGTAGGGGCTCTGTTGTTAGACAGACATGGATTCAAGTCCTGGTTCTGCTACTTATCTGTGACCTTCAACAGTTTAACTGAAACCTCAGATGTATTATTTATATAGTGTGTATAGGGTTTTTGTTAGGATAAAGGAGATAATACATTCAAGGTTCTCAGTCCTGTACCTGGCACTTTAAAAATGTTCCATAACTCTTAAATATTCTCATTATTAGTATTGCTTTTCTATAGATCTCCTAGGTTTCTATCTTTCCTTTAGTACTCTGTGGTATTACGATAGAGCACTGATTAATTCATTGGGTTGCTTTTGAATTGAACTTCCATTTATTGATCTTGTTCACCAGGATTGATTTTTAATTCTCAGATTCTCCAAGAGTTAGAATGCATCAAGTGATACTCTGGATATGCGGAATCTGGAGTTATAAGGGATTCTTTGTCATATATCTGTAGAATCTCTAGAGCCAAAGTGATCTTACCATTAGCATCAAATGGTACTTTCACCATGATGACGTGTTTGTTTCTAGGATTGTGCTCAAAGCTGAAATTCAAGATGGGAGGACAGACAGTAGGAAGCACACTGAGTTCTGTTTTCTTTCTTCGCCCAGACTTAACTGAAGAGAGAAAGCAACTGACAGTATTAATGATTACTTGTCATGTAATTCTTTTTTTTTTTTAAGATTTTATTTATTTATTTGACAGAGAGAGAGAGAGCATAAGCAGGGGGAATGGCAGAGGGAGGAGAGGCAGGCTCCCCACTGAACAGGGAGCCCGATGCGGGCTCCATCCCAGGACCCTAGGATCATGACCTGAGCCGAAGGCAGACGCCTAACAGACTGAGCCACCCAGGCGCCCTGTCTTGTAATTCTTAAGCAGTTTGTTTTCACCTGGTAGAGACTGCAGTACCCTCTCATCAGCTTGTCTTATTTTTTCTCCCTTAGATACACAGGAAGCTTGATAATCTTATCAGCTCAGAAGATATTAACACAGGTCTGCAGTGTGCTGATTAGACTTGGTGAAGAGAAAGTAGTTGGTAGCTTAGTTGCCTGCTACATATAGGCCAGGAAATGCAGCAAAACTCCATAAAAATAATGGAGACTTCCACTTCAGCAGAGCCGCTGTAGATCCATAGTCGGTTCCAAAGAGAAAGACAGTTTGCCTCCTGTACCACGTACATGTTAGCTGAGCCTCTGAATTTTTGAAGTGTATTGGGAATGTTCTCATTAAAAGCATTGATCTAAGTGGGTTTTCTGAGGTCAAAATTTTAATAGCTTTTATCTAATAAAAGCATTGCAGGAAAGAAGCAGAATTGTTACAATCGGACTTGTAAAAAATATGTCTTTTAAATTGAAGGCTAAATTCTTCTAAGAATTCTAAAAGAATTCTAAATTCTTTTAAGTGTGAAATGTAAACAAATTTATTTTTTAAGGTTAAGGGCAAGCTCATGAATGAAACCTTGTTAATGATGTCATTAGGTAAATTAGGAGAAATAACTTAAAATTAGATGAATTTAATTAAAAGAAACTTGCAGTTTTAAAAGTACTTGGCCCATATTTATTTTTTTTTCTAGAACAGGGCATGTTTTAAAGAGAGTGTTTTTATGTGAATTGTACTCCAGGATAAATCGTATTCACAAAGAGTGATTTTTCTAGATGTAATCCATTGAGTACATGTCAAGATGGCATATATATATACATATATATATACATACATATATGTATATGTAACTTCCATTACAGAGAGGTAAATTGCTCTATTTAAAATGATTTTTTATTCTTAGATTATTTAAATTCATTATGTATAATATGTATTACGTCTGGATTTATATATCACATTTTAGAATACAGTCTATTCATTTTGAAAAATGTCTTCATGACACCTTTGCAATACTTGAAATATGGTACCCAAGGAATTATTATTTGTAAGTAATTTGAAATTTTATTGAAACAGTGGAACAAATGTTTTATTTCTTAATTTAAATAAAGTATTTAATATACTATTAAAAAAAAAAGAATGTTCTCTGGCTTGTGCCTTGAAGATTTTACTGTGGCCAAGAGTGGGCAAAAGCTTCTTAGTTGGTCTAGGCTGTAGTGCAAACTACTTTGTCCCTTATTATCTATTCCTTTCACCCCTCTCCATTGTTTTGGATCTCAACTATGGAATTAAACACTCCCCTCCATTCATAACACACAATCATTGGTCTTTGCAAGGCCCAGCTCTTGTTTTATCCATTCATTTCTCTTTCATTGTATACCCTATTTGCTCGAATGAATTTAATGATTATCTTTTACTTGTTCTTTTAAATGCATTATTCTCTGCATGTATTTTTAGTTTACATAAATGGTATTATACATCTTTTTCTTATTTTTTTCGCTGAGGACTAAAATAGTTAATGTCCACCTACATAGCTGTGTGTATATTGAATCTGTTGCTCCTAACTTATGTGTTGTATTCTAAAGTATGCATCCATATAATTTTATTGATCCACTACTCCAGAATGGCTATCCAGATTGCCTTAGATTAGTATTGGGATTACCAATACTGATAATGCTGTAACTAACAACATAGTACATGCCCTCTTAGGACTTGGGCAAGAACATCTTTGGGATATACTGAGGAGTCGAATTCTTGAGTCATAAGTGTATAATGAATTTAACTAAGTAGTAGATTGTTCTCAGAAACATGAACTGTCCATACTTCTCCAAGTAGTATTAGAGGGTTCCTATGTCCCTACATCTTCTCCAACATGTGCCATTATCCAGCTTTCTAATTTTACCAGTGCCATTGTTAGTTTGATTTGCTTTTCTTTGATTATGAGTTAATTTGAGCATCTCTTTGTATGCTCTGTTGACTATAGAGTCTACACAATCCCTATCAAAATTTGAGCAGGATTTTTTTTTTTCAGAAACTGACAAGCTGATCTTAGCACTTATATAATAAGACAAAAATAATAACAATTTTGAAACAAGAACAGACTGGCAGGGCTTTCACTTGCTGATTTCAAAACTTATTATAGGGGCACATGGCTGGCTCAGTTGGTAGAACATGTGACTCTTGATCTTGGGGTTGTGAGTTTGAGCCCCATATTGGGCCCCATGTTGGGTCCCATGTTGGGCATGGAGTCTAGTTAAACAAAAAAATAAATAAAAACAAAACTTTTTGTTTAAAGATTTTTTAAAAATTTATTTATTTGACAGAGAGAGCACAAACAGGTGGAGTGGAAGGCTGAGCAGGGAGCCTGACATGGGGCTTGATCCCAGGAGCCTGGGATCATGACCTGAGCCAAAGGCAGATGCTTAACCGATGAGCGACCCAGGTGTCCCTAAAAACAAAACTTATTTTAAAATGACAGTCATCCAGACACTCTTAGCCAAGTAGTAGGAATAGAATGTAGCCCCCTTAAGCTCAGTACAGTATGTACTGTATGTACAGTACATAATGTACAGTAGGAAGAGAATGTAGCTCCCTTAATCTCATAAAGATCACTTGGTCAGCAAACTAAATCCACACAGTGTACATGTTCCCCTCTAAAATCATTCCTAATGTAATTTGTCCCCTAAAATGTGTCTTGCCCTGTCTTTTCTCTTTAATTTATTTCTCCGGCCTTTCTCAGATCATTAAAAATCACCCATGTGGACATATATAAGTTATCTAGAGAGAGAAAGACTGATGGGTAATCACTCCAGTTTGAGAAGTCCCAAAGTTGATGATGTCACAGACCACTGATCTGTACGACAAACCTGTCTCTGCCAGCAGGCAGCCCTTTCAGAGCTCAGAGCAAGTCCTTTAAGAACCTCAACAAATTACTCTCCCTCTTCCCATATTAAAACAACATAAGGCTAAACAAAGTCTGTACCCCTTCCCAGAACAGGAGTTTACTTCGAGGGCTCATCTGCAGAGAAGAAAACTACTACTTACTGGAAAATGTTGTTACATGTGAAAGTCAAGTGGAGTCTGGTGAGACCCGTGGGGACAGTGCAGGGTGCTACAGGTGATGCTGACTTTGGAGGGCCAATGACACCTTTGGGTGCTTCATCAGACACAGTTTTGGCTTTAGGCCCATGGAGCTGTCCTGAAAAGAAACATTTCTGATGATAACAAATTACTCTTGGGCCCTGTTCTTTCCATGGGTAGTTAGATCCCAAGGGACTCCATGGTTTGGGTCCTTTCCCCTCTCCCATGCTTTGTGTTTTCTTACTCAGATGTTTTTCTTACCTTAAGTGAGCTTCCTGTAGTCATGTCCAGATGGGTAGGCTAGATTAGGAGAGGAAGTTTTGTGATGGAACAGTGCTCAGAGAGGCTGGACTCATGCATTTAGATTCTCACTTCAGCATGTATTGCCCTTTACAGCTCAGGAGATCCATTATTGATGGAGGTGTTGATTTCTTTTGGTATCTGGAGCAGTCAGCTGTGAACTCCATGTGGTGTGGTCCTTTATAGCACCTTGGATACTTCTCAAGAGACAAAGTTTCTTCCATCCTTGGACTGAGGGTTCCTGAAGTGTAGAAATGGTGTTTTTCCCATGTTGACTGTTAGCCCAGCTTGGCATAAGGTAGGGCACACTCAACCATGAGGGAAAGTGGGAAGCTGTATGAATATGGCAAGGGGCCCCAGACTACTTCTTCCTTATGCAAATTGGTATGGTCAGGATGGCCATTGCTGGAGGGTCAGATGCACTCCACTGGAGGACCGATTAACAAACCAGGAACTGAGAATGGATGGAAGAGAACAGTTCTCCCATGCAAAATAAATTCATGCCCAAGTGAGCAAGGGTTCAGAGACCCAGGGATGGAAGGAAATGCTAAGCACTACCTTACATGGTGTCATACGTTATCTTATAACAGCCCATGTGACCTTGGGTCTGCAGTAAACCGAAGACATGGGACCAATTAAAAGACATGCTTGTCTTATATCATAATATATTAATTTTTTTGAAGATTTTATTTTTAAGTAATCTCTACACTCAATGTGGGGCTTGAACTCACAACCTTGAGATCAAGAGTTGCGTGCCTACTAGTTGAGCCAGTCAGGTACCCCTATTAATTTATTTTTTATGTCTGTCTTCTGCCATTAGAATGTAATCCCCATCAGAACAAAGCCCTGTTTATCTTGCTCACTTTGGAGCCCCAAGAATTTAACACTTACCCCATACATACTAGGTCCTCATTAAATAGTTTTCAAATGAATGAATGAAAGACCAGAAATGTAAGATGAACACAGGTTTGCCCTGATTTATGACATGGAAGGAAAAGAACCCATTTCTATTGAGTATAACTGTGGGCTACAGAGTGTTCCAGGGGTGTTACATAAGTGATATCATTTAGTACTTTTAGCAATTATTCCAGGCAAGGAATATTCTCCCCATTTTGCAGGTAAAGAATTGGAGGCAGTGGGAGTTCAAGTTTCTCAGGAGATGTCTTACTATGAGTAAGTAGCAGAAATAAAATTCACACCCATGTCAATCTGACTCCAAGGGTTGCGTGTTTAAGAGGCTGGCACCTTGGCTGGAGGAATGGCATCAAGGCCATGACTGGGGCAATAACAGTAATGCTCTAAGGTGAAGCTGCAGCCAGAGGATGCAAATCAGGAATCTTTTTTATGAGGTAGCAGGAGAAGGACAAGCAAAGTAGGAGGGCAAGATCTGCAGAGGAAGCATGGACAAATGAGAGCCCCAGAGGCTAGTGGGGGACATGGCATTCCTGACAACATATTAAGTTGTCCCTAATTGTCCCCAATTGTCTTTTACAATTTTTTGTTCCCTTTTCAAACCAGGATCCAATTAAGGACAATGCATTGTATTTCATTGTTACGGCTCTTCCTTCCTCTTTAATCTAGAGTAGTCCTCCCCCCGACCCCCATCATTGTCTTTTCAAGAGCTGAGGCAGTTTTCTTGTAGAAAACTTGATTCTTAATTCATCTGATTATTTTCTTGTGAGGTTGTTTAATTTGTTCTTCTGTTCTCTGAATTTTCTATAAACCTGCAGTTCAATGTAAACAGTTCATTCAGTTTAGGTTAAACATTTTTTTTTAAAGATTTTATTTATTTATTTGAGAGAGAGAGAAAGAGAGATAGAGAGCATGAGAGGGAAGAGGGTCGGAGGGAGAAGCAGACTCCCTGCTGAGCAGGGAGCCTGACGTGGGACTCGATCCCGGGACTTAGCCACTATAATGGAATAACAGAACAGGTGATATAAACAGAAGACATTTATTTCTCATTTCTGGAGGCTGGGAAGTCCAAAATCAAGGCTCTGACAAATTCAGTGTCTGCTGAGGGCTCTTTCTGGTTTATGGACAGCTGTCTCCTCACTATGTCCTCACATGGTGGAGGGGGTGACTGAGCTCTCTGGGATCTCTTTTGTAGGGTTACTAATCCCATTCCCAAAGGCCCACCTCCAAATACAGTCACACTGGGGGTAGGATTTCAAATATGAATATATATTTTTTAAGATTTTATTTTTACTTTTAAAAAAGATTTATTTGTTATTTGAGAGAGACAGAGAGCGTGCTGGGGGAGAGGGGCAGAGGGAGAGAGAGAATCTCAAGCAGATTCTCTGCTGAGCATGGAGCCTGACGTGGAGCTCGATTTCATAACAGTGAGATCATGACCTGAGATGAAATCAAGAGTTGGATGCTTAACCAACTGAGCCACCCAGATGCCCCTTAAGATTTTATTTATTTATCTATTATTTTTTTAAAAGATTTTATTTATTTATTTGAGAGAGAGAGAATGAGAGATAGAGAGCACGAGACGGAAGAGGGTCAGAGGGAGAAGCAGACTCCCTGCTGAGCAGGGAGCCCGATATGGGACTCGATCCCGGGACTCCAGGATCATGACCTGAGCCGAAAGCAGTCGCTTAACCAACTGAGCCACCCAGGCACCCAAGATTTTATTTTTAAACAATGTCTGCACTCAACGTGGGGCTCAAACCCACAACCCCGAGATCAAGAGTTGCATGCTTCACTGATTGAGCCAGCCAGGCGCCCCTCAACATATGCATTTGGAGGGGACAGAGACATTCAGATTATCAGACTTCTAGTTCTGGCCCTCGCTTATTGGTTAGCCCAGCTTGAGCTCTGCAGGCCATCACCAAGGCATTTCAGCCAATCAGTGGTGGAAATGTCTGTCTCATGGAGTTTCTTAGTAATTGAAGTGAATGTTCAAATTTATATTCCAAATCCTTGGGGTAGGCATATGAAGTAGGCGCAGCCTTGTGGGACATGTTTGTGTGTTAGGCAGTGAACACCACAGATAAACTCTGACTAAATATGGAGACAGGGGTAATTTGTAATAGAGAGAAAACCAACTCAAATCAGCTTAGGCACAAAAAGACATTTATCAGCGCAGGTATCTGAGGTGTCTAGAAATGTGACTGCTTCAAGCAAGCCTGGTCCAGTGATTGCAATGTCATCCAGACTCTCTAACCATATGCTTCTGTCTGGGTGTTCATCTTGTTGTCCCGTTCTGCAGACAGAATTCTTTGTATGATGGAGAATAGGGCCCAAAGCAGCACCAGATTCATTCCTTTGCAGGATGAGGTCCTGAGACAAGATCCTAGTTCCAAATGGATTTTTTTTCCTGCTTTGTCAAAGATTATTTGACCATAGAGTTGAGGGGCCATATCTGGACTCTCTATTCTGTTCCATTGGTCTATATGTCTGTTTTTGTGCCAGTACCATGCTGTCTTGGTGATCACTGCTTTGTAATATAGCTTGTCTGATAATCTGAAACCAGGCAATGTGATGCCCCCAGCTTTGTTTTTCTTTTTCAACATTTCCTTGGCGATTCGGGGTCTTTTCTGATTCCATACAAATTTTAGAATTGTTTGTTCCAGCACTTTGAAAAATGTCATTGGAATTTTGATTGGGAGGCATTGAAGGTATAGATTGCTCTGGGTAGCATAGACATTTTAACAATGTTTATTCTTCCGATCCATGAGCATGGAATGTTTTTCCAATTTTTTGTGTCTTCTTCAATTTCCTTCATGAGTGTTCTGTAGTTCCTAGAGTATAGATCCTTTCCCTCTTTGGTTAGGTTTATTCTGAGGTATTTTATGGTTTTTGGTGCTATTGTAAATGGAATCGTTTCTCTAATTTCTCTTTCTACAGTTGCATTGTTAGTGTATAAGAAAGCAACTGATTTCTGTGCATTGATTTTGTATCCTGCCACATTACTGAATTGCTGTGTGAGTTCTAGTAATTTGGGGGTGGAGTCTTTTGGATTTTCCACATAAAGTATCATGCCAAATGGAAATATCCTGGGAAAGAATTCTGATTGGTCCAACTGGAGCTACATGTTACACCATTCACTTTGGCCAGGCCAATTTCAATTAAAAAAAAATAGGTGAGGCATGGGTTTGAGCACCCAGCTTGTGGTCAGGGGGAGGAGGTAGTGTGATTGATGGAGTCAGAAGATGATTTGGTTTGGGAGACAAGGAGAGAGCTAGACTCAGAAAACAGCAACTATTCATTCTATAATGGAACCAGTAGCTAATTTTCTTTACATATTCCTTTGCCAATCAGTCAGCATTCAAGAAGGGTTGGTTAATAGTTAAGTGGTTGTAGGCTTGCAGATTCCCAGATCATCTGGGTGAGAAAGCAGGGCAAGGGAGCAAGAGGAAATAATCTGCCCTGGCTAAGGGTGGGGACGGGGGTTGAGATGGAGGGTGTGGGTAGGGAAAGGGAGGGGGGTTGGGAGATGTGCTCTGGGAGCAAAGATTTCCTCTGACGTTCAGTGTCCAAGAGAGCTTACTCTGGGATAAGTATACTTTTTTTCTGGAGGTGGGGAAGGGTGGGTGCAGAGCAAAGGTTGAAATCACCCTGTTGAAATTAGACCCCTATATCTCCCTTGAGACCAGAAACACCATTAGCATCTTCTCTGAGTTCAACAGACAGTGAATGCATCTCGTTTGTAAAGGATGATTTGAGTGCTTCCCAGTAACCTTGAGGAGGTCAAGGATGAGGGTCCCTCAGATCTTCTTGCCACTGACTTTGGGGCTTGGATTGCTACATGGGTTTTCCACATTCTCTCCCACTCAAATCCCAAAGATTAGTTAAATCCGCCCAGGTTCTCTGGCAACTGAGAGTACACATTCTGTTGTCCCACCGCCCCCACACCCTTAGTCATATAGTCTCTACAGTGTTGAGCCTCCCTGCCTCCCTCCAAAAGTCCTACCTCACACACAGACACCTAACTCTACTCAGTCTTTAAGAGCCGGTCAGGTATTGCCTCTTCCCGGAACCCACCCCTGTTTCCTCTCTTCCACAGCCTCAGCACATAACCTCTGCCTACTCAGGGCTGGAGGCTCTTTTTTTTTTCTTAAAGATTTATGTATTATTTGAGAGAGAGCTAGCACTCGGGCTGCGGGGGAGGTGGTGGTGAGGGGGAGATGGAGAGAGAATCCCAAGTAGACTCAGCGCTGAGTGTAGAGCTGGATGCGGGGATCCATTTCACGACCTGAGTTGGTTGCTTAACTGACTGTACTACCCAGGCGCCCCTGGAGTCTCTTTCTACCTACAAGTGGCAGTGAGCACTTTTACTGTGGCCTCTCACTGTTCCACGGTCATTTACTTTCTATTTCTCTATCTTAGTTGACTGTAAATGTTTTACAATACAAAAGTAATCAGAGGTCATTCATCTCCCAATCCTTAGTGTCTTACCCAGAGACCAGGAAGGAGTAAATACTAATAAATATTTGTTGAATGGCTGAAGAAATGTAAAGAATGTACTTAAAATGAATACAAAAAAGTTGCCACCCCCTTACTATTGACCTGGCTTACTTATAGTTAAGTGGAATAACATTTGTAGTCCATTTTGATTGAAACTTTGAAAGCACAGAGCTGTATTTGCTCAGTGTCATTACCATTGTCAAGAAGAAAATCAAGATATACCTGAAACTAATATTACGCTGTATGTTAACTAACTGGAATTTAAATAAGAACTTAAAAGAAAGAAGAAAATCAAGGTCATAACAGATGTTTTCCTAGACTGTATTAAGAAATTAATGTAGCTGAATCATAGCCAATTTACATTCTAGGTTAACCAATTAATATGAGAGTGGTAATTTTTCTTTGAGTCTCACAAATACAATCTGCATATACACGCGATTTTGAGAATAATTTGATATGTGAACTTCAACATACAACTATATTCTAATGTCATTATTTTAAATTTAAAGAAATAGATCCTTATAAGACCAAGATAACCCATAAGCCATGAGGTTGGTTTTTACTTTTTTCCTTATTTTTTTAAAAGCAAATAAATTTTAAAGCCACAATGTTTTACATAAGGCAAATGCTGTGATGTGAAAGTTGCAGTTTGCAAAGAATACAGGGAAGTTGACTTAGACAGTAGTGGTGGTCGTGTTAATTAAGCAGTTAGGTAACATGACAAGTCTGTTTGCAACACCAAAAAGTTTCTTTTTTCCCGATGATTAAAGGTCTCCTGTTGTCTCCAGTCTCTGTTCTGTTTTGTGTGAGCCCCATCACAGAAACTTTTCAGAACTTTAGTAATGGCAGTGTCCGGCTTTATCTCCCAAATCCTCCATATCAAAAGCATGTACTATTTTGGGGCCTTCTTTCTGGATGTGAAAACTTACCATAGATTTGCTGCAGGGATCTTTTTTAAGTTTCTTTTTTTTTTATTATGTGATGTTAATCACTATACATTTCATCATTAATTTTTGATGTAGTGTTCCATGATTCATTGTTTGCATATAACACCCAGTGCTCCATTCAGTACCTGCCCTCTTTAATACCCATCACCAGGCTAACCCATCCTCCTACCTCCTTCCCCTCTAGAACCCTCAGTTTGTTTTTCAGAGTCCATAGTCTCTCATGGTTCATCTCCCCCTCCGATTTACCCCCCTTCATTCTTCCCCTCCTGCTATCTTCTTCTTCTTCTTCTTCTTCTTTTTTAAATATAATGTATTATTTGCTTCAGAGGTACAGATCTGTGATTCAACAGTCTTGCACACTTCACAGTGCTCACCATAGCACATACCCTCCCCATTGTCTATCACCCAGCCACCCCATCCCTCCCACCCCCCACCACTCCAGCAACCCTCAGTTTGTTTCCTGAGATTAAGAATTCCTCATGTCAGTGAGGTCATAGGATACATGTCTTTCTCTGATTGACTTATTTCGCTCAGCATAATACCCTCCAGTTCCATCCACATCGTTGCAAATGACAAGATCTCATTCTTTTTGATGGCTGCATAATATTCCATCATATGTACACCACATCTTCTTTATCCATTCATCTGTCGATGGACACCTTGGCTCTTTCCACAGTTTGGCTATTGTGGACATTGCTGCTATAAACATCGGGGTGCACGTACCCCTTCGGATCCCTGCATTTGTATCTTTGGGGTAAATACCCAGTAGTGCAATTGCTGGATCGTATGGTAGCTCTATTTTCAACTTTTTGAAGAACCTACATACTGTTTTCCAGAGTGGCTGGACCAGCTTGCATTCCCACCAACAGTGTAGGAGGGTTCCCCTTTCTCTGCATCCCCACCAATATCTGTCGTTTCCTGACTTGTTAATTTTAGCCATTCTGACTGGTGTGAGGTGATATCTCATTGAGGTTTTGATTTGGACTTCCCTGATGCAGAGTAATGTTGAACACTTTTTCATGTGTCTGTTGGCCGTTTGGATGTCTTCTTTGGAAAAATGTCTGTTCATGTCTTCTGCCCATTTCTTGATTGGATCATTTGTTCTTTGGGTGTTGAGTTTAAGAAGTTCTTTATAGATTTTGGATACTAGCCCTTTATCTGATATGTCATTTGCAAATATCTTCTCCCATTCTGTCGGTTGTCTTTTGGTTTTGTGGACTGTTTCTTTTGCTGTGCAAAAGCTTTTTATCTTGATGAGGTCCCAATAGTTCATTTTTGCCCTTGCTTCCCTTGCCTTTGGCGATGTTTCTAGGAAGAAGTTGCTGCGGCTGAGGTCGAAGAGGTTGCTGCCTGTGTTCTCCTTTAGGATTTTGATGGACTCCTGTCTCACATTTAGGTCTTTCAACCATTTTGAGTCTATTTTTGTGTGTGGTGTAAGGAAATGGTCCAGTTTCATTCTTCTGCATGTGGCTGTTCAATTTTCCCAACACCATTTGTTGAAGAGACTGTCTTTTTTCCACTGGACATTCTTGCCTGCTTTGTCGAAGATTAGTTGACCATAGAGTTGAGGGTCCATTTCTGGGCTCTCTAGTCTGTTCCATTGATCTATGTGTCTGTTTTTGTGCCAGTACCATACTGTCTTGATGATTACAGCTTTTTAATAGAGCTTGAAGTCCAGAATTGTGATGCTGCCAGCTTTGCTTTTCTTTTTCAACATTCCTCTGGCTATTCGAGGTCTTTTCTGGTTCCATACAAATTTTAGGATTATTTGTTCTATTTCTTTGAAAAAAGTTGATGATATTTTGATGGGGATTGCATTGAATGTATAGATTGCTCTAGGTGGCATTGACATCTTCACAATATTTGTTCTTCCAATCCATGAACATGGAATGTTTTTCCATTTCTTTGTGTCTTCCTCAATTTCTTTCATGAGTATTTTATAGTTTTCTGAGTACAGATTCTTTGCCTCTTTAGTTAGATTTATTCCTAGGTATCTGAGGTTTTGGGTGCAATTGTAAATGGGATTGACTCCTTAATTTCTCTTTCTTTTGTCTTGTTGGTGTATAGGAATGCCACTGATTTCTGTGCATTGATTTTATATCCTGCCACTTTACTGAATTCCTGTATGAGTTCTAGCAGTTTTGGGGTAGAGTCTTTTGGGTTTTCCACATAAAGTATCATATCATCTGCAAACAATGAGAGTTTGATTTCTTCTTCGCCAATTTGGATGCCTTTGATTTCTTTTTGTTGTCTGATTGCTGTGGCTAGGACTTCTAATACTATGTTGACTAGCAGTGGTGATAGTGGACATCCCTGCTGCTGTTAAAGGGATCTTTAACACAAAATCTTTTGTAAGCTACATAAGCAGTTGTTGCTGTTCCAGCAGCAGTGGTAACTGCTGTGATCCACTCAACGGGTATGCTGGAATTGGAAGTCAGACTCATGGCTTGCTAAGTGTGTATATAGGACACTGAACACAGATATTTTTCCCTCCCCTCCATAGCAATTTTTGATTTATTAGTAAACTAAAACCCAGTGTATGTGCAAAAATCCAAATTATTTGACAACAGTTATCATTCCAAGCTTGTTGCCTTCCACTGTGCATTCTGTGAGTTTTATTCTCATAATTAACAATAAACAGTCACATCTGACCACAATTTTTATAAACTGATATCTTGGGTTTGAGTATAAAAATCCTAGTATGTTGTTCAGCTTTGCCCAGAGTCAGTGAGTGACAAACCCAGAGCAAAGGCTCAGGGTATTCTCAGAGGCATCTGTGGTTCCTATGTCTTTTTACCTAGAGCTCAGAAGGGAGGAGGAAAAGGGTATCATATCGTTTCTGGACTGTATCAATCTGCTTGGGCTGCTATAACAAAATACCACAGACTGGGTGGCTTCAACAACAGAAATGTATTTTCTCACAGTTCTGGAGGCTAGAGTTTAAGATTATGGTATTGTCAGGTTTGATTTCTGCTGTGACTTCCTTCTTGGCTTGTAGATGGAGAAGGATATTCCCCGGTATTATTCATCCCGAGAAGACGGGTGAGTTCTATGATAGGACTCAAAAGAAGGCCTTACATTTATACGAGAAAGAAATTTCTTTTCTTTTGGAGGGTAGACAATGAAGAGGGCACTCCAACTGTGGGAAGGTAAGCTGGACATTCAAGAGTTTGGCAAATAGTATAACAGAGAGGGAATCTCATGCCCGTAAGATACTTGGGGTTCTTCAGGGGACACATGTTTAGCAGGAGTTGAAGTTATTCTTTGTATGGCAGCTCTTTCGTGTTGTACAAAAACTCCCAGAAACATACTTTATTTTTATTTTTTATTTATTTCAAAAAATTTTTTAAAGATTTTATTTATTTATTTGACAGAGAGAGAGAGAGACAGTGAGAGAGGGAACATAAGCAGGGGGAGTGGGAGAGGGAGAAGCAGGCTTCCCACCGAGCAGGGAACCCGATGCAGGGCTCGATCCCAGGACCCTGAGATCATGACCTGAGCCGAAGGCAGACACCTAACGACTGAGCCACCCAGGTGCCCCAATTTTAAAATTTTTTTTTATTTAAATTCAATTTAATTAACATATATTGTATTATTAGTTTTAGAGGTAGAATTTAGAGATTTATCAGTTGCATATAACACCCAGTGCTCCTTCCATCAAGTGCCCTCCTTAATGCCCATCACCCAGTTACCCCTTTCCCCCACCCACCTCCCCTCCAGCAGCCCTCAGTTTGTTTCCTAGAGTTAAGAGTCACTTATGGTTTGTCTCCCTCTCTGTTTCCATCTTACTTTATTCTTCCTTCCCTTCCTCTATGTTCATCTGTTTTGTTTCTTAAATTCCACATATGAGTGAAATTATATGGTATTTGTCTTTCTCTGACTGACTTCCCTTAGTGTAATACCCTCTAGTTCCATCCACGTCATTGCCAATGGCAAGATTTTGTTCTTTTTGATGGCCGAGTAATATTCCATTGTGTGTGTGTGTGTGTGTGTGTGTGTGTGTGTGTGTGTGTGTAACATCTTCTTTATCCATTCATCTGTTGATAGACATATTTGGGCTCTTTCCATAGTTCGGCTATTGTGGACATTGCTACTTATAAACATTGCGGTGCAAGTGCTCCTTCGGATCACTACACTCGTATCTTTGGGGTAAATACCCAGGAGTGCAATTGCTGGGTCATAGGGTAGCTCTATTTTCAACTTTTTGAGGAACCTCCATACTGTTTTCCAGAGTGGCTGGACCAGCTTGCATTCCCACCAACATTTATCATTCCCCTTTCTCCGCATCCTCGCCAACATTTGTCGTTTCCTGACTTGTTAATTTTAGCCATTCTGACTGGTGTGAGGTGATATCTCATCGAATGGTTTTGATTTGTATTTCCCTGATGCCGAGTGATGTTGAGCACTTTTTCATGTGTCTGTTGGCCGTTTGTATGTCTTCTTTGGAGAAATATCTGCAGGAACATATTTTAAAAAGATTGTGGGAAAATCTTTGCCTTGTTTAGGGTGACACTGTAGTAAAGAATCAGTAGGTTAGGGAAAGGTGGTCTTTAAATTGAAGGAGGTGCTAGGTAGTAGAGAGGAATATGCTCAAAAACTGGAATAGGGGTCTATGCCATTGTAATTTGGGCAATAAAGGAAGTGTGACCTGTGATAGAAGAAGGTAGATTCTGGGATGTAATGTCATGTTTACATCTCTATTTTGTGAATGATTAACAGATGTTCATATGCTCTTAGAAACGTGGCTGTCTTTTGATTAGCATCATCTCCTTCACCTAACATTTCAGTAGCTGCTTGTGCCCTCAAAACTCTCTAACCTGTTGCTATCCAATATGGTAGCCACTAGCTACATGGGACAATTGAGCACTTGAAATGTGGCCAGTATGAATTGAAATGTGCTGGAATGGTAATATACATGTGACATTTCAAAGACTTAGTGCAAAAATAGAATGCAAAACATCTCAAATAATTTTTATATTGATTATATGTTGAAATGATAATATTTTAGATTTACTGCATCAAATAAAATATATTATCAATATTCATTTCATCTAGTTTTACTTTTCTAAATGTAGCTATTAGAAAACTCAATGACTTATATGATTTGCATTTATGGTCTGCATTCTGTATCTGTTGGAAGCAGCACTCTGCCTATTGCCTATTGTCCCTTAGGAAATGCTTTGGACCAGAGATAGAAGTCCTATGCTTCTCCCTTACCGCTCCTCCCTTCTTCTATTCCCCCATATTTTTATCTTAATGGTTCCATGAACTGGGTTATATTCTTCTGTGGGGAAGGTAGACTTGCCCCCCCCACATTCTGTTTTTGCATTTGGGCCTTTTCCACAAAATCTGTGAAAAAAGAAAATAGTGTCTCTTGCTGTTTTTTGTCCTGTTACCACAAAGAAGGCACATCATATGAGAACCATAAATCCTTGTTACAGAGGCTTAATCTGAGCTATCTGTGAGCCAAATTCAGTGCTACAGTCACCAGTCCTGGTGCTTGCTTTTTCTTGGGCATGCAAATTAAATTCCGTTCCTCTCCAGCTCTACCTCCTCTGTGAGGTTTCTGTGAGAATGATAACATTATGTAAACTATAGGTGCTTAAACAGTATTTATTGAATGACTGATGACAGAGGAAACAGTCCTATGTTTCATTTTACAGCTAGCAAAGAAGAGAGGAACTTGGTGTTTTAGGGGAAAGGCCCATATCCCTGCTCATCTGCTTCCTCCAGCTCCAGTTGTGTTGTTGGTAGTGTCTATGGTGGTGGTGATGGTGGTGGGGAGTCAGCAACTGAGTTTCTGCTTTCTTTGGTGTCTCTCTTGATAGAAATAGCAGTATATGAAATCTTTCCTGAGAACACAGGGTTGGTGATGGCAGAGTTTACATTGGTGGCATTTGGGATGATGAAGGTGTTGATGTTGGTAAAAGGGCTGATGCTTTTGATATGGGGGAGAAGAGATAAAATCTGATTTTTTGTTTGTTTCTCAGCATCAGAATTCTTGGTAGTTTGTAGGTGTTCTTGGGAGTCCTCTCCAAGTGTGTGGGACATTTCATTTTGCATGTAGTTTTTTATCATTTGAACCACTTTTGGTCCAATGCAACATTTCTTCTTCTTGCATTTCTGTATCTCTTTTTCATCCATGGTACAGTGGTCTTTGCATCTTCCAAAACCCATTAAACATCTTCTTAAGCCAAAGTACTCTGCACAAAGAAAAAAGAAAACCACTGGGCTAAGGTTACTAGCTAGATATGATGTTAAGACTGCTGGAGGGTGAAGCATAGAATAAGAGGTTGTTTATTAATGCTGAGTTTTAAGTGCAGTGTTTAGGGATATTGATGGAAACACCCGGCAGGCCAATAAAGTCGCTGTACACCCCTGAACTCCAAAATAAATCTCTCTAGTCCCCCTCATCGATTAACTTTAAAAATCTAGGGGCACATAGACGAAGGAGGAAAGGGAACACATTTTTTTTTTCTTCAGGATAGGATTTTAGACCTCCAACTTAGACACTTAGACATCTTAGACACTTACAGAGCATCACTATCTTTCTTCATGATCCTAGGAAATACCAACAAGAGCAAAATCTGTCATAAAACTAATCCAAGAAAGACTTTCAAAAGAGATCAATAGGACTTTCAGGAGTGCTGACTTCTTGCCAAACCCGATGGTCCATGACCTCACCCTCCTTGACAACCACTTGACCTGTGGTTCCTGGGGCATGGTGTTCTATCATTTATAGTCTCTCTGAACATTCTGTCCCTCAGAGGCTTTATTCATCATCACAGCCTTAACCTCATCTCTGTCAAGGTAACTCCCACATGGTTATCTATAGCTCTAAATTCTCTGCTCAGTTTAGTACTTCATCTTCATCTGCTGAATTTTTTTTATCCGTGTCTCACCTTTTTTTCTGAATCAAGAAAGTTCTCCCTCATTCTGTAATCTTAACAATTCAACTGATTTTCCATAAATAACAAGAAGTTTATGTAGCACCTAATATTCACATACATTTCAACATCATTTCTCTCCAGAGACAAAACAGTAAAATTCTTATATTTCAAGCAGCTACATTGATTAACCTGCTATACTCATGTGGAATTTGGGGCTCAAAGTGACTAAGTGACTTTACCCAAGACGACACAGCCATACTTGCTTATGTTACTGCTCTTCTCTTAAGGTCCCAAGATAAAAACATTAGAAATATCTTGGGGCGCTTGGGTGGCTCAGTCAGTTAAGCGGCTGCCTTCGGCTTGGGTCGTGATCCTGGGGTCCTGGGATCGAGCCCCACATCCGGCTCCCTGCTCAGCCTGCTTCTCCCTCTCCCCCTGCCTGCTGCTCTGCCTACTTGTGCTCTCTATCTGTCGAATAAATAAATAAAATCTAAAAAAAAAACCCAAAGAAACATTAGAAATATCTTGACTCTTTCACTTTCCCTTCCCTGACCCATTGCCAGTTATTCTAAATATCAGGGTGATTCTTTTATTCTGAAACAAATTTTCATGTTTCTCTATTCTTTCCAAAAAACAATGGCCAATCCTCTGGTTCAGCCTTTTGCCAAGATGTATTCCTAAATGCCCTGATGAGTGATTTGGGGGTTTCCAAGAAGACAAAACCTGAGGAAAGGGATGAAACTAAAAATCTGAAAAAGTTGAAATGGAGAACATAGACCTATTTCCTGGATCCTTAGAGGAGATTTTTTGAGTGCAAGGGTAAGGACTTCCTACTTATTATACCAAGGTATAAACTAATATGAACATTTACTTCAAAAGATGGTTTAAATTAGAAATAGAGCAGAAATGAGGTAGACTTGGCTGAGTCCCAGATGATAGGGATGTAGAGGGCAGGAAGGCAGCCTTTATATGTTGGATAGTTTCTGAGTATACAGAAAACATCCTGCTTTCTCTGTAGCTCCCTGTGTATCCCCATCAGACACAGTCTAGAGTTGAGGCCTATGGGGTTGCATGAGGGATGGTTCATGACTGAGGCAATAGGTAAACTCTTCAGCCACCTGTTTGGGGATCTCCTCTTTCAGCATTACTTGGGGTCCCATTGTCATGGACAGCCAAATCCCTGCTTCCTCACACCGACCCTTTCTAAACGCAGGATTCCACATTACCTGTGTTCACCTGGTACTGTAGCATGAGGCTGGCAAAGATAGGAAAAAGGAGCTTCATGGCTGGGTGCCAGAGAGGAAGCCTTGGATCTGGGTTGGTGTTCTTGAGCTCCAGCCTTTATTGGCCTCTTCATGGCCTAAGGCCATGAGCAGTGAAGTGCAGCCAAAGCTCATAGAAGTTGTGTTTTCACTGATTCTGAGAACAGCCTTTCCTGAACACTTCTGTGCAACACATTCCCTGCTCTTGATGCTGGGAGAAACATAAGACATATAAGATGTGAAAGAAAGTGCAAGCCCTTTGTATCCCTTCTTAATATGTGAGCATGGCAAGAGTAATATATTTGTTTTTCTGTCAGCTAATTATGCCTAAGGCACTTAACATGGGAGAGTGAGAAGCATAGAAATTGCTATACCCATCAAGTCTCAGAGGATTGTTTCTGTCTGTTTTGTACTGTGTCTCCACTGTTTAGTAGGGGCACTGGATCAACATTAGAGCTCAGTACGTGCATGTTGCATGAGTTTGTTGGAGGCAGCTCCTGGCATAACTTTAACTTCTTTTTTATTGAGATATAATTGACATATAACATATTTGTTTCAAGTGTGCAACATAACGATTTGATATTTGTATAAGTTGTGAAATGATTGATAGTTAAGTCTAGTTAACATCCATCACCACACTTTTAAGACTTACCCTCTAGCAACTTTCAAATATACAATACAGCATTATTTTTTTTTGCATTATTAACTATAATTATGATGCAGCATATTACACCCCCTGGGACTAAATGATTTTGTAACTGGACATTTATACCATTTGATGATCTTAACCCATTTTGCCCCCTTGCTCCTCCTCTGTACCTTGGCAACCATCAATCTGTTCTCTGTATCTATGGGTTCATCTTTTTTTTTGATGCTACATTTAAGTGAGATCATATGGTATTTGTCTTTCTCTTTTCTGACTTAATTCATTTAGCATATGCCCTCAAGGTCCATCCATTCTGCTGCAAATGGCACTGTTTTCTTTCTTATATCCAAATAATATTGCATTATATATATTACATTTTCTTTATCCTTCATTCATCAGTGGACACTAAACGTTGCTTTCATGTCTTGCTGTTATAAATAATGGTGTAATGAACTTGGGGATGCATGTGTGTTTTTGAGTTAATGTTTTTGTTCTTTCAGAAAAATACCCAGAAGTGGAATTGCTGGATCATATGATAGATCTATTTGTTATTTTTTGAAGAATCTCCGTATTGTTTTCCATAGTGGTTGCCTCAATTAGCATTCCCACCAAAAGTACACAAGGGTCTTGTTTTTTCCATATCCTCACCAACACTTGTTATTTTTGATAATAGCCATTCTAACAGGTGTGAGGTGATATTTCACTGTGATTTTGATTTGCATCTCCCTGATGATTAGTGATACTGAGCACCTTTTAATGAACCTCCTGGCCCTTTGTATGTCTTCTTTGGAAAAATATCTATTCAGATTCTCTACCCATCTGTTAATCAGATTGGTTGTTGTTGAGTTGTAGGAGTTCTTTATATATTTTAGATATTAACTCCTTATCTGATATATGATTTTCAAGTATTTTCTCCCATTTGGTAGTTTGCCTTTTCCTTTTGTTGATGGTTTCCTTTGCTGAGCAGAAGCTTTTTAGTTTAATGTAGTCCAATTTATTTATTTTTGCTTTTGTTCCCTTTGCTTTTGGTATCAAATCCAGTTTCTGTGGTATCAGTTATAACATCTCTTTCATTTCTGATTTTATTTGAATCTCTTTTTTTCTTGGTGAGAAGATTTGTCCATAAACAAATTATCTTTTCAAAAAAACAAGCTCTTTTTGTTTTCCTTTAAGGATTTTATTTATTTGACAGAGAGAGAGAGCACAAGCAGGGGGAGTGGCAGGCAGAGGGAGAGGGAGAAGCAGGCTCTCCGCAGAGCAGGGAGCCTGATGTGGGGCTCGATCCCAGGACCCTGGGATCATGACCTGAGCTGAAGGCAGTTGCTTAACCAACTGAGCCACCCAGGAGCCCCTCATTGATCTTTTATATTGTCTTTTTATTCTTATTTCATTTATTTCTATTCCAATCTTTGTTATTTCCTTCCTTCTACTAACTTTGGGGTTAGTTTCTTCTTTTTCTGGTTCCCTAGGGTGTAATCTTAGGTTATTTGAGACTTTTCTTGTTTCTTAAGATAGGCCTGTATCATTATGATTTTTCCTCTTAGGACTGCTTTGTTGCATCCCATATGTTTTGATATGTTGTATTTCCATTTTCATTTGTCTCAAGGTATTTTTTTGATTTCTCTTTTTATTTCTTTTTTGACCCATTCGTTTTTCAGTAGCATGTTGTTTAATCTACACATATTTGTGAATTCTCCAGTTTTCTTCATGTAATTAATTTCTAGTTTCTGTACAGTTATGGTCAGAAAAGGTTTGAGGGATGATGGCTCCATTCGTTAAGTGTCCGACTCTTGATTTCAGCTCAGGTCATGATCTCAGGGTGTGAGATCAGGCCGGTGTCAGGGTCCACACTCTGCAGAGTGTTGGCTTCTTTCTCTCTCTCCCTCTCGCTCTCTCCTGCTCACACTCTCGCACTGTCTCTCTCAAATAAAAATAAATAAATAAATAAATAAAATCTTTAAAAAAAAAAAGAAAAGATGTTTGATATGTTTTCAGTCTTCTTAAGTTTACTAAGACTTATTGGCCTAACATATGATCTATCCTGGAGAATGTTCTATGTATGTTTGAGAAGAATATGTATTCTTTTGCTTTCGAATGAAATATTCAGTATGTGTCTGTTAATCTGGTCTAATGTCTAGTTTAAGCCCAATGCTTCCTTATTGATCTTTAATCTAGATTATCTATTCATTGATGAAAGTGGGCTATTAAAGTCTCCTATTATTGTATTGCAATTGCAATTTCTCCCTTTAAGTCTGTTAATATTTGCTTTGTCTCTTAGGTGCTGCTATGTTGCATAGACATTTAGAAATGTTATACCATATTGTTGGATCACTCCATCATTATATAATTACTTTCTTTGCCTCTTATTAGTCTTTGCCTTAAAGTGTATTTTGTCTGATATGTAAGTGTAGCTATCCCAGTTTTACTTTGGTTTCCATTAGTGTGGTGTATTTTTTTTCATCCTTTCATTTTCAATCAGTATGTGTACTTATATCTGAATTGAGGCTATTGTAGGCAGCATTTAGATGGGTCTTATTGTTTCATCCATTCAGATGCGTTATATCTTTCGATTGGAGAATTTTAGTCCATTTACATTTAAAGTAATTATTAGTATGCACGCACTTAGAGCCATTATGTTAATTGTTTTCTGGATGTTTTGTTACTCTTTTTTTAAATTTTTTATTGTTATGTTAATCACCATATATTACATAATTTGTTTTGGTGTAGTGTTCCATGATTCATTGTTTGTTCATAACACCCAGTGCTCCATGCAGAACGTGCCCTCCTCAATACCCATCACCAGGCTAACCCATCCCCCCACCCTCCTCCCCTCCAGAAACCTCAGTTTGTTTTTCAGAGTCCATCGTCTCTCCTGGTTCGTCTCCCCCTCTGACTTACTCCCCTTCATTCTTCCTCTCCTGCTATCTTCTTCTTTTTCTTTTTTCTTAAAATATGCTGCGTTATTTGTTTCAGAAGTACAGATCTGTGATTCAACAGTCTTACACAATTCACAGCGCTCACCGTAGCACATATCTTCCCCAATGTCCATCACCCAGCCACCCCATCCCTCCCACCCCCGACCACTCCAGCAACCCTCAGTTTGTTCCTGAGATTAAGAATTCCTCATATCAGTGAGGTCATAGGATACATGTCTTTCTCTGATTGACTTATTTCACTCAGCATAGATGTTTTGTTACTCTTTGGTTCCTTTCTTCTTGCTCTCTTCCTTTGTGATTTGATGATTTTCTGTAGTGGTATGCTTAGATTCCTTTCTCTTAGTCTTTTGTGTATCTATTGCAGGTTTTTGGTTTGTGGTTACCATGAAAACTTACATAAAACAACAGATAACAGTGTAATTTAAATTGATAACAGTTTAAATTCAAATGCATTCTGAGACTCCAATTTCTCTCCCCCCTCCCCTGGTTTGTCTTTTTGATGTCACAATTTATATTTTTTATTTTGTGTATCCATTAACAAATTATTATGGTTATGTTACTTTACTACTTTTGTTTTTTTAACCTTCATACTAGCTTTATAAGTATTTAACCCATCACCTTTACAACATTAGATTGTTCTGAATTTTACTATATATTTACTTTTACCTGTGAAATCTGTACTTTTGTGTTTTCCTGTTACTAATTAGTCCCCTTTCATTTCAGCTTAAAGAAGTCCCTTTAACATTTCTTGTAAGGCTGGTCTACTTGTGATGAATTCCTTTAGATGTTGCTTATCTACAAAACTCTATATTTCCATCACATCTGAAGGACAATTTTGCCAGGTAGAGTAGTTTTGGTTGGCAGTTTTTCTTTCAGTGCTTTACATATATTTTGCCACTTTACTCTGGCTTGTATAGTTTCTGTTTAAAAAATCTGCTCATTGTCTTATGGTGAGTCCTTGTAGGTAACAAGTTATTTTTCTTCTGCTGCTTTTAAGATTCTCTTCTTGTCTTTAAATTTTGAAACTTTAGTTATAATGTGCCTGGTGTGGGTCTCTTTGGGTTCATATTTTTTGGAACTCCCTGGGCTGCCTGGATCTGGATGTCTGTTTTCTTCCCAGGGTTAGGGAAATATTCAGTCATTATTTCTTCAAATAAATTTTCTGCCCTTTTTTCTTTCTCTTCTCCTTCTGGGACCCCTGTAATGTGAATGTTGGTCCAGTTGATATTATTCCACAAATCCCTTAAGCTTTCTTCTGTATTTTTCATTCTTTTTTCTTTTTGCTGTTGTGATTGGGTGAGTTTCCACTGTCCTTTGTGGTCACTGATCCTTTCTTCCATTGCATCTAGTCTGCTGTCAAACCTTCTATTGTATTTTTCAACTCTGTTTATAGCTTATATTCTTAAGTTCTGTGACTTTTACTCTGTAATTTTTAATATTTTCCATTTCTTTGGTGAAATTCTCACTTTGTTCATCCATTCTTCTTCTGAGCTTGGTGAGCAGCTTTATGACCATTATTTTGAACTCATTATCTGGTAAATCACTTACCTCTGTTTCATTAAGTTCCTTTTCTGAAGTTTTATTCTATTGCTTTGTTTGGAACATATTCCTCTGTTTCTTCATTTTCCTTGGCTCTTTTTGTTGGTTTCTATGCATTAGGTGAAACAGCCACCTCTCCCAGTCTTGAAGGATTTGCCTCATGTAAGAGATGAATCCTATTGTTCAACCTTACCCTGGCATTGGTTGTTTCTCAAATCATTGTGATTGTCCAAGCAATCTACTTTATTTTTGGTGGCTACCAGTAGTTGAGGTGTGACAAGACCTGTCAGTGTTCCAAAGGGGAGGAGCTCAGTTAGCACTTAAGTTCAGGCTGATTGGAGCCTGACTCCCAAGCAGCAACTTTTTAAAATATGTGAATATACTTTTTCTAAGAGAAGACTGGGAGATGGGCATTCCTGTCTGCTCCCTCTGCACTGAACTCTGGGGTAATAGCCATTTCTTTTTTTTGCTACCATCCCACTGAACCTGTGAACACAGGCATCACTGGTCACCAGAGCCAGGCTTTCAAGGGATGTGTCCTCTGGGTGGCAGACATAAAAGCTGGGGTGCAGATGTATACACAAGCTCCTTTCTTGGAGACACTGGTGACCTGGGGCAGGTCAGAGGGAGAGCATGAAGATGGCACCTCCCTGGTCTCTGGAGAGGATTACAGTTGCCCCCTAGATGTGTGTTTAATTCGAAGCCTATCCGTCAGGCCACAACTGGGAAGGAAGCTAATAAGCCTCTTTCACAGAAAAACAAGGTATGCATTTCAGTTTGCTGTCACTGTGCTGTGCCCTGCAGGAGAGAGGGTGTAACTGGCTAAGAATTATTTCTTCCTTTGTAACAGTCCTGCAGCCCTGTGAGCACAAGCCCCACTGACTACCAGAGCCAGGTGATGAGAGATGTCCCCTGGGTGGCAGCTGCAAAAATCTGGGTGCCCTGTGAGTACACAAGCTTCTCCCTTGGAGATACTTGTGAGCCAGAGTGAGGCAGAGGGAAAGTGAAAAGACTGAGGCCACCAGCCTCTGCTCCCAGAGAGCACCTCAGTAGGCCCCTAGATGTTTGCCAAACCAGAAGCTCCAACATAAGAAATAAGCTTCTTTCCACAGAAACACTGGGCATGTGTTTCAGTCTGCTGTCTCTGCACTGTGCCCTGTGGGCTTGGTAGCTAGCCAAGAACGGTCTCTCCATTTGTTACAATCCCATGGGGCCCATGAATGCAAGCCCTGCTGGTCATCAAAGCCAGGCAATCAAGAATTTTCCCCTGGGTGGCAGCCACAAAAACTGGGGCACCAGATGTAAAAACCAGGGCACAATATGTGTGTATAAACTCCCCTCTGGGCAGTCGTGGTATTCTGTAGCTGCAGAGGGAGAGAACAAAGTAAGTGCCTTTCTCTGAGGTCTCTGGAGAGGATTACAGTTGGTTCTTAGATGTGTGTTTAATTAGAAGCCTGCTTCTCAGCTGCAGCTCTGAAGATAAGCTAATAGATCCCTTTCACAGAGACTGGGCACCTCAGTCTGTTGCCTCTCTGCTCTGCCTTGGTGTTGGTAGTGGGTTAAGAAATCTTTTTCTGTTATTGTCCTGTGGGACCTGTAAATGTAAACCCTGCTGACAACCAGAGGCAGGCAGTCTATTTTTTCTTTTTAAAGATTTTATTTATGTGTGAGAGAGAGAGCATGAGGTGGGGAGGGTCAGAGGGAGAAGCAGACTCCCTGCCGAGCAGGGAGCCTGATGTGGGACTCGATCCTGGGACTCCAGGATCATGACCTGAGCCGAAGGCAGTCACTTAACCAACTGAGCCACCCAGGCACCCAAGAGGCAGGCAGGCTAGAGGTGTCCCCTGGGCAGCAGCAGCAAACACTGGGGGGCCAGATGCTGTACAAGCTCCTTTCTGGGAGATATTGGTGAGCTGAAGTGAGGCAGAGGGAGAGCACAAATATGGCACCCACCAGCCCCAGGCTTTGGAGAGTATTTCAGTAGTCCCCAGGATGTGTGTTAAAATAGATGCCTGCCGTGCTGGGGTTTGGGATTTATAGTGAGATTGTGTCTCAACTTCTCCTACCTACTTCAGTGTGTAGGTCCGTTTGTCCAATGTGTAGGAGTTGTTCAGCTAGGCCCCCGTCCCTGCGGAAATTGTTCTGTATGGAGCTGTAGATTCAGTGTGACTGTGGAAGGAGGTAAGTTCAGGATCCTCTTACATTGCCATCTTTATTTGGAACCTTCTTGCTTTTCTTTTGATTGATTAAATGTTTTTCACTTTAAATTTTTTCCCATCCCTTGTTTGGAAGACACACACTATATTTACTTGTTAACTTAGAAATTTTATTATACATGCTCACCTATCAAAATCTAAAGTTAATTAGTATCTTTCTCCTCCTTATAAAGATTTAGAGCATTATAACTCCATCTCTCCTAGCCTATTCACAATAGATATTGTGTATTTTAGTTATATATATTTTTTTAGTTATATAATTTTTAACCCAAGACATCAATATTATTGTTTTATAAATCAGCCTTTTCTCCTGGTATTATTCCATGATTTGAAGTCAACTTTGTTGGATATTAATTTAGTAACTCCAGTTTTGTTTTTACTGGTGTTTGCATGGTCTATCTTTTCCCCTTTTATTTTGAGACTACTTATATTTCCATATAAAATATATGTATGTATTTGTAAATAGCATATAGTTTAAAAATCCATTTATGCTCAACACATCATTCATCATTAGGGAAATGCAAATCAAAACCACAATGAGATATCACTTCACACCCATTGGGTGACCACTATCAAAAATCCCAGAAAATAACAAGAGTTGGTGAGGATGTAGAGAAACTGGAACTCTTGTGCACTGTTGACGGGAATGTAGAATGGTGCAGTTGCTAAGGGTAATATAGTATGACAAGTCCTCAAAAAATTAAAATAGAACTACCCTATGATCCAGCAATTCCACTTCTGGGTGTATGCCCCAAATAACTGATAGCAGGGTTTAGAAGATGTATTTATACACTCATGTTTATAGCAGTGTTATTAATGATAATCAAAAAGTGGAAGCAACACAAGTTACCAGAGATGAATGGATAAACAAAATGTGATATATACATACTATGGAATAGTATGCATATTTTAAAGTGAAGGACATTCTGAAATGTGCTGTAATATGAATGAACCTTGAGGACATTATACTATATGAAATAAGCCAGTCAAAATAAAGACAAATACTGTATGAGTCCTCTTATATGAGGTACCTAGAGGTGTCAAATTCATAGATACAGAAAATAGAAGTGTGGTTTCCAGAAGATGAGGGGAGGTGAAAATGAGGAGTTATTGTTTAATGGGTAAAGAGTTTCAGATTTGCAAGATGAAAAGAATTCTGGAAATTGGTTGCACAAAATGTGAATGTATGTAACACTATTGAATTATACACTTAGAAATGGTTAAGATGGTAAATTTTATGTTATGTCTGTTTTATGACAATTAAAAAATATTAAAATAAGCCCTGGATCTTCTATGGGTCACTAATTGTCTAGTGAAAAAAAAATCCATCCAGTTTTTAATTTGTGTATTTAAATCATTTACATGTACTATGATTATCAATATGTTTGGATTTTGGTCTACTGTTTTAGTATTTGTTTTCTGTTTGTTCTCTGTCTTTTGACCTCCCTATTTCACCTTTTCTGCCTTTTTTTTTTAAGATTTTATTTATTTATTTGACAGAGAGACAGCCAGAGAGGGAACACAAGCAGGGGAGTGGGAGAGGGAGAAGTAGGCTTCCTGCTGAGCAGGGAGCCCGATGTGGGGCTCGATCCCAGGACCCTGGGATCATGACCTGAGCCGAAGGCAGACGCTTAATGACTGAGCCACCCAGGTGCCCCCCCTTTTCTGCCTTCTTTTGGATTATTTAAATATGTTTCTAGTATCTCTTTAAAATTTTTTTAGTTTTTTTTTTTTTTTTGACCATATAGTTTTATGGTGATTTCTCTAGGGATTACAATTACCTTTTCATAATCTACATAGAATGATTATTTTATTATTTCAAGTGGAATGTAGTATTCTTACCACTATGTAAGTCCCTTTATACTATCCTCTTTTTGTTGTCATATGTATTACATTTACATATAATAAAAACCCCATGAGACATGTTATAATCATTGCTCTCAGTTGCTATACATATTTTAAAGCTCTTAAGAAGAAAGACTAGTCTATTATATTTACCCAGAATATTTACCATTTCTGTTGCTCTTCCTTCATTGTTGAAGTTCCATTTCCCTCTGTTCCACCCTTCCTCCCCCAGCCCCTTTCTTGGGAAGAAATTTCTTCAGCATTTTTTTTAGAGCAGGTCTGCTAGTTTTCCTTTATCTGAAAATGGCTTTCTTTTTTTTAAACCACTTTGGCGTACAAAAAGATGTATATACTTAATGTATGCAATTTGATGAGTTTGGAGATAGGTATATACCTATGAAACCATCACCACAATCAACACCATATGCTCATAAACATGTATGGCCTCCAAAAGTAATTTAGAATCTATTTAAAATCTTCTGACATTTAAAATTTATTTTTTTACACTTGAACATTTAATATTTTATCATTTAAAATCTATTTTTTATTTTTAATTAATTTAAATTACTTTTTTTAAAGTTTTATTTATTTATGTAATCTCTACACCCAACATGGGGCTTGAACTAATGGCCCTGAGATCAAGAGTCACACAGTCCTCCAATTGAGCCAGCCAGGGGCCCCTAAAATCTGTTTTTTAACTTATTTTGTGATAAGAACTCTAAACATAAGATACACTGTTTTAGCAAATTTTTAAGTATACAATGCTGTATTCTTAACTGTGGGCACTGTGCTGTACAGTACTTATTCATGTTTGTATAAATGAAACTTTGTACTCTTTGACCAAAATTTCTCCATTTCATCTTCCCTCCAGTCCCTGGTGACCACCATTCTACTCTCTGCTTCTGTGTGTTTGGTTAATGTAGATTCCTTATTTAAGTAAGATCATGTAGCATCTCTTCTTCTGTGTCTGACTTATTTCACTTAACGTAATATCCTCCAGAATCACCCATGGTGTCACAAATGGCAGGATTTCCTTTTTTAGTAAGGGTGAATAATATTCTGTTATATATAAATACGACATTTTCTTATCCATTCATTCATCAATGGACATTTAGATTACTCCATGCATTGACTATTGTGAATAATACTGCAGTGAAAATGAATGCAGATATCTCTTTGAGATAGTGATTTCATTTCCTTTGGTTATATACCCAAGAATAGGATTGGTGGATCGTTGTGGTAGTTATATTTTTAATTTTTTGAGGAACCTCCATACTGTTTTCCATAGTGGCTAAACCAATTTTCATTCTCAACAACAATGTACAAGGGCTCCGAATTTTTGCATATCCTTGCCAACACTTGTTAACTTTGTTTTATTGGTAATAGACATCTTTTTTTTTTTTAAGATTTTATGTATTTATTTGACAGAGAGAGACACAATGAAAGAGGGAACACAAACAGGGGGAGTGGGAGAGGGAGAAGCAGGTTTCCCGTGGAGCAGGGAGCCCCATGTGGGGCTTGATCCCAGGACCCCGGGATCATGACCTGAGCCAAAGGCAGACACTTAACGACTGAGCCACCCAGGCACAACGATAATAGACATCCTAAGAGGCATAAGGTAATAATCTCATTGTGGTTTTGATTTGCATTTATTTCCCTAATGGTTAGTGTTGTCAAGCACCCCTTTCATATGCTTGTTGGCCATTTGTATATTTTTGGAGAAATTTCTATTGAGGTTTTCTACCCATTTTTATTTATTATTATTATTATTTTAATGTGACAAAATGATATTTTATTTATAAGCCACACATGTTCTCTTCTGCCCTCCATTAAATTTTACCCATTTTTAAAAATCAGTTTAATTTTTCTTTTACTACTGAGTTGTTGGATTTCCTTTAATATTTTGGGTATTAATTTCTTATCAGATTATGTGGTTTACAAATGTTCACAGCTTTTCCATAGATTGCCTTTTCACTCTATTGGTTGTTTCCTTTGTTGAGTAGGAGCTTTTTAGTTTGATATTTTGGTAATTGTTTGCTCCTTCTTCTCTTCCACCTCCTCTTTTTTTTTTTTAATTTAATTTTATTATGTATGTTAGTCACCATACAATACATCATTAGTTTTTGATGTGGTGATCCACACCTCATTGTTTTCGTATAACACCCACTGCTCCATGCAGTACGTGCCCCCCTTAATACCCATCACCAGGCTAACCCATCGCCCCACCCCCCTCCCCTCTAGAACCCTCAGTTTGTTTCTCGGAGTCCATAGTCTCTCATGGTTCGTCTCCCCCTCCGATTCCCCCCCTTCATTTTTCCCTTCCTTCTCCTAATGTCCTCCCTGCTATTCCTTATGTTCCACAAATAAGTGAAACCATATGATAATTGACTTTCTCTGCTTGACTTATTTCACTTAGCATCATCTCCTCCAGTCCCATCCATGTTGATGTAAAAGTTGGGTATTCATCCTTTCTGATGGCTGAGTAATATTCCATTGTATACATGGACCACATCTTCTTTATCCATTCATCTGTTGAAGGGCATCTCGGCTCTTTCCACAGTTTGGCTCTTGCGGACATTGCTGCTATGAACATTGGGGTGCATATGGCTCTTCTTTTCACTACATCTGTGTCTTTGGGGTAAATACCCAGGAGTGCAATTGCTAAGTCATAGAGTAGCTCTATTTTTAATTTTTTGAGGAACCTCCGCACCGTTTTCCAAAGTGGCTGTACCAACTTGCATTCCCACCAACAGTGTAAGACTCTCTACAACCTTTCCAACATTTGTTGTTTCTTGCCCTGTCAATTTTTGCCATTCTAACTAGTGTAAGGTGGTATCTCAATGTGGTTTTAATTCGAATTTCCCTGATGGATAATGATGATGAGTATTTTTTCATGTGTCTGTTAGCCATTTGTATGTCTTCTTCAGAGAAGTGTCTGTTCATGTCTTCTATCCATTTTTTGACTTGATTATTTGTTTTTTGGGTTTTGAGTTTGAGAAGATCCTTATAGATCTTGGATACCAGCCCTTTATCTGTAGTGTCATTTGCAAATATCTTCTCCCATTTTGTGGGTTGCCTCCTTGTTTTGTTGACTGTTTCCTTTGCTGTGCAGAAGCTTTTTATCTTGATGAAGTCCCAAAAGTTCATTTTTGCTTTTGTTTCACTAGCTTTTGGAGATGTATCTTGAAAGAAGTTGCTGTGGCCAATGTCAGAGGTTATTGCCTATGTTCTCCTCTAGGATTTTGATAGATTCCTGTCTCACATTGAGGTCTTTCATCCATTTTGCCTTTATCTTTGTGTATGGTGTTAGAGAATGGTCGAGTTTCATTCTTCTGCATGTGGCTGTCCAATTTTCCCAGCACCGTTTATTGAAGAGACAGTCTTTTTTCCATTGCATATTTTTTCCTGCTTTGTTGAACATTATTTGACCATAGAGTTGAGGGTCCATATCTGGACTCTCTATTCTGTTCCATTGGTCTATATGTCTGTTTTTGTGCCAGTACCATGCTGTCTTGGTGATCACTGCTTTGTAATATAGCTTGAAATCAGGCAACATGATGCCCACAGCTTTGTTTCTCTTTTTCAACATTTCCTTGGAGATTTGGGTTCTTTTCTGATTCCATACAAATTTTAGCATTGTTTGTTCTTGCACTTTGAAAAATAAGTCTTGGCAGCTTATAGGTTTCCAGGAAGGCATCCATTTCATCCAGATTGCTCAGTTTTTTGGCATATAGTTGTTGATAGTAATTTCTAATTGTTTCTATTTCCTTGGTGTTAGTCATGATCTCTCCCCTTTCATTCATAATTTTATTAATTTGGGTCCTTTCTCTTTTCTTTTGGATAAGTCTGGCCAGTGGGTTTATCGATCTTATTAATTCTTTCAAAGAACCAGCTTCTAGTTTCGTTGATCTGATCTACTGTGTTTCTGGTTTCTAATTCATTGATCTCTGCTCTAATCTTAATTATTTCTCTTCTAATGCATGGCTTAGGCATCATTTGTTGCTTTTTCTCTAGTTCTTTAAGGTGTAGAGTTAGTTGGTGAATTTGGGATTTTTCTGTTTTTTTCAGTGAGGCTTGGATGGCTATGTATTTCCCCCTTAGGATTGCCTTTGCAGTATCCCATAGGTTTTGGACAGATGTGTTTTCATTCTCATTGGCTTCAATGAATTGTTTAAGTTCTTCTTTGATTTCCTGGTTGACCTAAACATTTTTTTTTTTTTTAAGATTTTATTTATTTATTTGACAGAGAGACACAGCAAGAGAGGGAACATAAGCAGAGAAAGTGGGAGATGGAGAAGTAGGCTTCCCGTAGAGCAGGGAGCCCAACGTGGGGCTTAATCCCCGGACGCTGGGATCATGACCTGAGCCGAAGGCAGATGCTTAATGACTGAGCCACCCAGGCGCCCCTGACCTAAACATTCTTGAGCAGAGTGGTCTTTAGCTTCCAAATGTTTGAATTTCTGCCAAATTTTTTCTTGTGATTGAGTTCCAGTTTTAAAGCATTATGGTCTGAGAATATGCAGGGAATAATATCAATCTTTTGGTATCGGTTGAGACCTGATTTGTGACCCAGTATGTGGTCTATTCTGGAGAAAGTTCCATGTGCTCTTGAGAAGAATGAGTATTCTGTTGTTTTAGGGTGGAATGTTCTGTATATATCTATGAGGTCCGTCTGGTCCAGTGTGTCACTCAAAGCTCTTGTTTCCTTGTTGATTTTCTGCTTAGATGATCTGTCTACTGCTGAGAGTGGAGTATTGAGGTCTCCTACAATTAACGTATTGTTATCAATATGACTTTATTTTAATAGTTCGCTTATGTAGAAGACTTCTCCCATGTTGGGGGCGTAGATATTTACAGTTGTTAGATCTTCTTGGATAGACCCTTTAAGAATGATATAGTGTCCTTCTGTGTCTCTAGCTACAGTCTTTAGTTTAAAATCTAATTTGTCTGATATAAGAATTACTACCCCAGCTTTCTTTTGAGGTCTGCTGGCATGGAAGATGGATCTCTATCCCTTCATTTTCAGTCTGGATGTATCTTTAGGTTCAAAATGAGTCTCTTGTAGACAGCATACGGATGGGTCCTGTCTTTTTATCCAATCTGCAACCCTGTGCCATTTTATGGGAGCATTTAGGCCATTCACGTTGAGAGTGATTATTGAAAGATATGAATTAACTGTCATCATGTTGCCTGTGAAGACCTTGTTTTTATAGATTGTCCCTGTAAATTTCTGTTGTATATCACTCTTGGGGTCTTTCTCCTTTTATAGAATCCCCCCTTAATATTTCTTCCAGGGCCAGCTTAGTGGTCACGTATTCTTTCAGTTTCTGCCAGTCTTGGAAGCTCTGCATCTCTCCATCCATTCTAAATGACAGCCTTGCTGGATAAAGTATTCTTGGCTGCATGTTCTTCTCGTTTAGTACCCTGAATATGTCTTGCCAGGCCTTTCTGGCTTTCCAGGTCTCTGTGGATAGGTGTGATGTTATTCTGATGTTCCTCCCTCTGTACGTAAGGAATAGCTTCCCCTCTCCCTAACTGCCCTTAAGATGGTTTCCTTGGTTCTAAGATTTGCAAGTTTTACTATTACATGCTGGGGTCTTGGCCTGTTTTCCTGGATCTTGGGAGGGGTCCTCTCTGCCTCTAGGACACAAATGTTTGTTTCATTCCCCAGATTAGGGAAGTTCTCAGCTATGATTTGCTCAAATATATCTTCTAGTCCTCTCTCTCTCTCTCCACCCCCTCCAGGATTCCAATAATTCTGACATTGGAACCCTTCATGGTGTCACTTATTTCTCTGATTCTATTTTCATGGATTCTGAGTTGTTTTTCCCCTGGCCTCCTCTTTTCCCTTTTTATCTATTAAATGGTCTTCCAGGTCACTGATTCGTTCTTCTGCCTCACTTACCCTGGCTGTTAGATTATCTAGATTAGCTTGGATCTCATTGATGGCATTTTTAAGTTCTGCCAATTCAGCTTTCATTTCTGCCCTTAGAGACTCTATGTTGTCATTAATTGATTTCTCCATTCTAGCTATTGTCTTCACAATTGCTAGTCTGAATTCCATCTCTGACATCTTCGTTATATCTGAATCCATTTGTAAATCTGTGGCATAAATCATAATCTCTGAGTCTTTCCTATTTTGGGGGTTCCTCCTCCTAGTCATCCTGTTGATGGGTGGTTGAGGGAATGTACAGAGTCCAAATTATTGGCCACAACCCAAGCAAGATGCACCTGTTTTCTTGGGACCTTAGGGTTGCTGGCCTCTTGTTCTCCCAGCCTGTCTTCTGGGGGAGGGGCCTGCTGTGCTGTTACTCAGGCAACCCTGTTTGGGCAGAGTTGCCCTGCCCCCTGTGGCAGGGGATGGGCTCAGTGGGAACTAGTTTTTTGGGGCTTTTGTTCTGTGGCGGCTTTCTCTGGCGGCTTTCCCTGACAGCTTTCTGTGTCTCTTCTGAGAGTCAGAGCAGAAGAGACTGTTTCCAACCCTCTGCTTCAGAGCAGAGAGATCGCAGTCTGTTCTTCAGTGAACTCTCCAGTCCACCTCTCTCCCTTTCTGTCCGTGCTGCTATAAACTGCAGTGTCCTGGGTTGTGCGCCGCTCCGCAGCGCTCCCAGTCCTCGCCTCCAGGTGGGGGCACATCTCTGCCCTTTGTGCTTCTAAAACCACCAGCTGCCCCCAGTTCGCACGTGTGGCCCTGCCGCTCTGGTTTCCATCTGGGGGGCTGCCCTAAAGTCCTTTCCCTGCCACTACCGGTCTGCAAGTCTGTGCCCAGTCCCCAGCGCGGGAGGCTGTTGTTCACAGGTTGTGCAGGATCCCCACGGCCAGGCTCCCTCCAGCTGCCATTTATCCTCCGATATCTGCTGGCAGAATCACGGTTCCCCGCTTTGTACCTTGAAACCAACTGCCTGCGATATTCTGTTTGTAGAGATCCAGATCTATCTTCTTACACATCAGGCTGATTTCGTGGGTGTTCAGAGTGGTCTGGTAGATATCCAACTAAATTCTGGGGACCAGTTGGAATAGGGTCCCCTACTCCTCCGCCATCTTTTCTTCTCCCCCTCTTTTTTTTTTTTTTAAAGATTTTATTTATTTATTTGACAGAGAGAGACAGTGAGAGAGGGAACACAAGCAGGGGGAGTGGGAGAGGGAGAAGCAGGCCCCCTGCTGAGCAGGGAGCTTGATGCGGGGCTCATCCCAGGACCCTGGGATCATGACCTGAGTCGAAGGCGGATGCTTAATGACTGAGCCACCCAGGTGCCCCGCCCTCTTTTTTTTTTTTTAAAGATTTATTCATTCATTCATTCATTTATTTGAGAGAGAGAGAGAGAGCACAGGCAGAAGGGGCAGTGGGAGAGGGAGAAAGAATCTCAAGCAGACTCGTGCTGAGCGTGGAGCCTGATGTGGGGCTTGATTTCATGATCTGGAGATCATGACCTGAGCTGAAATCAAGAGTTGGATGCTGGGGCGCCTGGGTGGCTCAGTTGGTTAAGTGACTGCCTTCGGCTCAGGTCGTGATCTTGGGGTCCTGGGATCGAGCCCCGCATCGGGCTCTCTGCTAGGCAGGAAGCCTGCTTCTCCCTCTCCCACTCCCCCTGCTTGTGTTCCCTCTCGCTGTCTCTCTCTGTGTCAAATAAATAAATAAAAAATCTTAAAAAAATTTGGATGCTTAACCAATTGAACCACCCAGGCACCCCAGGACTTTATTTTTTAAATGAAATTTTAGGTTCATTGCAAAATTGTTGCAATTGTTGCAAGGAAGATACAGAGATCTGTCATACACTCCCTGCCCCTGCACATGCATAGCCTCCACCATTATCAACAAACTCCAGCAGAGTGGTTTATTTGCTACAATTAGCGTATAATAATCACTAAAATCCACAGTTTACATTATGGTTCACTCTTGGTGTTGTATTTTCTATGGCTTCAGGCAAATGTATTTACATGGATTCATCATTCTAGTATCACAGAATAGTTTCACTACCTTAAATACTTCCTGCGCTCCACCTACTCATCCATCCCCCCACCCCAATCCCTGCCAACTCTAATCTTTGTCTCCATAGTTTTTCCTTTTTAAAAAATGTCATACAGTTGTAATCATACAGTTTGTGTCTTTCTGAAATTGGCTTCTTTCACTTAGTCATACGCATTTAAGTTTCTTCCATGTCTGCTTATGGCTTAATAGCCCATTTCTTTTTGGCACTGAATAATATTCCGTTGTCAAGATGTATCACAGTTGTTATCCCTTTACCTTCTGAAGTATATCTTGGTTGTTTCCACATTTTGGCAATTATGAATAAAGCTGCTTTAAACTTCTGTATGCAGGTTTTTGTGTGGGCGTAAGCTTTCAATTCCTTTAGGTAAATACAGGTTTCCCCCACTATCCAAAAGTGGAGCATTCCTATGAAATCTTTTGTGAGATGAAATGGTGTAAAGTGAAGAGATAGTTATCATTAATTTATATTGAAAAATTTGAGGATGTTCCCAGAACTGAAAAGTACCCTTTCTTTAGGCTTTTCCGACACCTTTAGGCACATCTTGTCAATGAATGCACAAATTAAATTGAGATAAAGCACAGATGCTCACTGATCCAGTTTAAAGCCCTGGCAGCTTGATGCTGAGATGCTGAGTGTAGATCTGGGGGCAGGGGCTTGGCGGTGTCACTGTCATTACTCAGGGTGCGCTGCCTCTATAACAGCTTGCTGCAAAACAAACACTAAATGTTATTTTCATTTTTTGCCTTTTTTTGTAAAAGCAAGAATCCTCTTAAGATTTCTTTTGGTTAGTGAAAACAGTACTAGTGGACGGCTTTTGTCCAAGTGAAGTGGTATAACGTGAACTTTTGGGAAGTGGGGGATACCTGTACTGAGGAAGCACAATTGCTGAATCATTAGTTTTGTGAGAAATCACCAAGCTGGCTTTCAAATTGGCTGTGCCGGTTTGCATCCCCACCAGCAATGAATGAGTGTTCCTGTTGTTACACATCTTCACCAGTATTTAGTGTTGTCAGTGTTTGGATTTTGGCCATTCCAATAGATGTGTAATGATATCTCACTGTTGTTTTAACTTGAATTTCCCTGACGACGTATGATGTGTAACATCTTTTCACATGTTTATTTGCCATCTGTGTGTCTTCTTGTTGAAGTGTCTGCTAATGTTTTTAGCCCATTTTTTTTACTTGAGTTTTTTATTTTTTTATTATTGAGTTTTAAGAATTCTTTGTATATTTTGGATAACAGTCCTTTATCAGATGTGTCTTTTGAAAATATTTTTCCCCAATCTGTGGCTTGTCTTCTCACATTCCTGACATTGTCTTTTGCAAGGGCAGAAGTTTTTAATTTTAATTAAGTTTACCTTATCAATTACTTCATCTTGGATTGTGCCTTTGGTCAGTCAGTCATGAAAACTTCCGCTCTAGGTTTTTTTGGGGGGAGGAGGGGCAAAGGGAGAGGGAGAGAGAGAATCTTATGCATATTTAATGAATGCTGGGCTCGATCTCACAACCCTGAGATTGTCACCTGAGCCAAAATCAAGAACTGGCCTCTTAACCATCTGAGACACTCAGGTGCCCCTAGGAAGTTTTTTTTAAAGTGATTTCTTTTTCTTTTTTTTTTTTTAACTTATTTTGTTAAGTATTGTTTTCCTAATATTGTTTAGTTGACTATCTGTGTTTTCTTGTACTTCACTGAACTTCTGTAAGATGATTATTCTGAATTCTTTTTCAGTCAATTCACGTATCTCTATTTTTAAGGATCGGTCATTGGAATCTTACTAGTTTTCCTGGGTGGTGTCATTTTCCCTGACTCTTTGTGATCCTTGTATCCTTGTATTGGTGTCTCTGCATTTGAGGAAGGAGTCACCTCTTCTAGCCTATACAGGTTCACTTTGGATGGAAAGACCTTCATGACTCAGTTTAGCCCAGGTTTCTTGATGGGTTAGCTCACACCTTTCACCGGCAGGTGGGGTTTGCCCTAGGGTTTCTATTTGGAGGGAGCTCCTGCTTATGCTGTGAGCTTTGGTAATGCTGCTGGCTGGGCTCCCATCCACTGGCTGGGTTCTGTAGTCGAGCAGAGTTGCCTGTTGGGATCTGTGGTCAGGCAGGGCCAGTTGCTGGGCTCACCAGGTGGGTGTGAATGCAGGCTGGGCTCCTTCTGCCGCTGGCTGGACTCAGTAACTGTGCAGGGTCACTGGCTAGTTTCTGCAATCACCCCTGATTGGATGGGGTTGCAAAACCACTGGCTGGTGAAGTGGTGCTTCTAGCTGGATTTTATGTTTAAGTGAAGCTGCAGGCTGTGCTTCATTGTTTGGTGGGGCTACTGGCTGTGGCCTGCAATTGGGCAGGGCTGCAGGTTGTGCACTGTGGTTGGTTGGAGGTGTTGGCTTGGCTCTCTGGTCCAGTGGAGTCACTGGCTGTTCTCTGTGGTTGGGCAGGGTCCCTGACTGTGTACCATGATTATTAAGCAGGGCCATAGTCTATGCTCTACAGCTGGGTTGGACCACTGGCTGAGGCCAGGCAGAAATGCTGACTGTGTTCTCTGGCCAGAGGGGCTGTTGACTTGGGTTCACAGGTGGGAGTAACCACTGGCTGGCCTCTCTCTTTGGGCAAGGTCACTGGCTGGGATATGGTTGCAATGCTAAGATCCACTTGCTGGTCATTGTGAGCCCCACCCTTCTTTGTTCCAGCTGCCTTCCTGTGGTCTAGGTCTGTCAGTTATCTGACAGACAGAACATTGTTCTCCAAGATGGAAGTGGGCTTCCAGGGAGTGACCCAGAAATGCTGGGGAGGCTGAATGTCTGCTTCTGGTCCTCTTTTCTCCACTGGAGAAATCGTGGACCCAGAAGATCACTCTTGGTGTGGCACTGTTGGCCTGGGAGAGGGGTGCTATGGTCAAAGTGAACCTGCTCATCTTACCTTTCTAAAGTAGATTTTCTTGTTTTTTTGTGCTTCAAAGGATGTGCTTCAGCCTCACCCCCAAGTTCTGAGATTTTCACGAAGGCATCTTGTCTGTGGACAGTTGCTCATTTGTATTTCTGTCAGGAGGACTTGATCCAGGGGCCTCCTATTCCACCATCTTGCTTACTTCAACAGCAGAAGTGCATTTGGTTGCAAGGTAGAGACTGAATCTGAGTGCATTCATAGGAGTGACAGTGGGACTGGAGAGATTGGAAGAGCTTTGAGTAGAGAGAATATTCAGAACACTGTGTGTAAAGTAGGACAGAGGGATCTTAGGAATGCCTTTCAATTTTCCTTTAATATTGTCCTTTCCAGCTCCTCTCATGAGAAAACTCCTACTTATCTCTCAAGTCTCTGCTTAATTGTAACTTCCAAAACAAGTCTCTTTATTTATTTTTTTATTTTATCATGCTATGTTAATCACCATACATTACATCATTAGTTTTTGATGTACTGTTCCATGATTCATTGTTTGTGTATAACACCCAGTGCTCCATTCAGTATGTGTCCTCTTTAATACCCATCACCAGGCTAACCCATCCCCCCACGCCAGAACCCTCAGTTTGTTTCTCAGAGTCCATAGTCTCTCATGGTTTGTCTCCCCCTCTGATTTCCCCCCCTTCATTTTTCCCTTCCTACTATCTTCTTTTTTTTTAACATATAATGTATTATTTGTTTCAGAAGTACAGATCTGTGATTCAACAGTCTTACACAATTTACAGCGCTCAGTATAGCACATACCCTCCCCAATGTCTATCACCCAGTCACCCCATCCCTCCCACCCCCCACTACTCCAGCAACCCTCAGTTTGTTTCCTGAGATTAAGAATTCCTCATATCAGTGAGATCATATGATACACAAAACAAGTCTCTTTAAATCCTGGACTGCTGGGCGCCTGGGTGGCTCAGTTTGTTAAGTGACTGCCTTCAGCTCAGGTCATGATCCTGGAGTCCCAGGATCGAGTCCCGCATCGGACTCCCTGCTCGGCAGGGAGTCTGCTTCTCCCTCTGACCCTCTCCCCTCTCATGTGCGCTCTCGCTCTCTCTCTCTCTCTCTCAAATAAATAAATAAAATCTTTAAAAAAAATCCTGGACTGCTGTTGACCACTTTAAGCTCTTATTCATTTAATTTCTTCATTAGATATTTATTAAGCATGTATCATGTTCTAGAAACTGTCTTAGGGGCTGGCAGTATGTACCACAGGCAGTTTGTACCATCATGGAGTTTACATTAAAATGGTTTGAGATAATGAGCAAAACCAGATATTGCTCTTACTTTCATCAAGGCTTCTGTTGAATGGCAGTCAAATGGCTGCTGCTGAGGGCTGTGTAAAGATTGAAAATGACAAATTCAGATGCCACTAATCTGTACAGCTTTGTGATTTTCTCCAGCATTCTTATCAGGATTGGGATTTTTGTTTGTTTGTTTGTGGATAAGGCAAACACTTAAAAGGATCTGGGGTTGGGGTGCCTGGGTGGCTCAATTGGTTAAGCGTTTGCCTTCTGCTTGGGTCATGATCCCAGGGTCCTAGGATCGAGCCCTGTGTTGGGCTCTCTGCTCAGTGGGGAGTCTGCTTCTTCCTCTCCCTTTGCCCCTTCCCCCATTTGTGCTCTCGCTTGCTGTCTCTGTCTCTCTCAAATGAATAAATAAAAAATCTTTAAAAAAAAAGGATCTGGGGTTGAATTTTTTCCTTACAGATAGGTGCAGAAAATAATAGTGTTTGGATTCTTAAGATGTTGGCAAGAAAGCAATTGAAGTGATGAATCACGGAGTGGACACTGATAAAGAAAAGTGAAGAAGGAAAAGTCTGATTGATGCATGGAATGTATTTGGGTCAAGGGAGTATACATCTTGATGAGTTCAAGGAGAAGACTTCCATAATAACAAAATCAGAGATCTAAAGATGTGTGACTGGGTGTGATTATAGAACGTGGAGTTAGGCAGAAGGGATTCCATTCAGCTTGCACTGCTGATGCATTAATGAGACCCTGGAAAATTCGTATCAAACCTCTGAGCCTCAGTTTCCTAATTTAAAAAATGCTGGCAATGACATCAAACTCAAAGTGTTATGAGTTTTAAGTGTGATAACTTAAGTGGCACTCAGCACATGGTTGGTGCCCACAGAATAATTGTTCACTACTGCTTGATACCACCCAACCTTCTTTTATTCCTTTCCTCTCTCCTGTCCCTATTGTTAGAGGCTAGCAGAGTTATTGTCCCATGAAATAAGATGAGGAATAAAGAAATTGTGCAGGAAAGGCAGATTAAGGGACTAGAAGATAAAAGACCTTAAGAAGGAGAGTTTAGCAAGGTCAGTTCCTTCATCTAGGTCACATGAGTAGGGTGATTTCAGGGATCAAGGTAGTCCAGTGTGGCAAGTACAATGGACTCTTCAGGGGGCCTCTGATAACCCCTCTGTCTGGGCAGACAGACCCAAACTATTTGTACCTGTGACTTATCTCTCCTAGTCATACTAATGGGTCATCTCTCCTAGTCATACTAGTGGGTCCTCACCCCAGAGCACAGCATGATCAGCAACCACTTGTGTACATATACTTCTGCCATGGTCCAGAGAGCAAAGCCTTAGGAGAAATTTCCCCTAATCTCCCAGTGAAGACAGTGTAGCATGCATGCTGCTGAAAATTTGCACAGGTAGTTGTGGAGTGGTTGCAAAGTATGTGCTTCTGTAACTTGCCAGGGGAGAAAACCGTGTAAGTGTCAGAAACAAGATAGATTAATTTATAAAACTATATAATAGCAGCATAAGCAAGTTGAATACATGTAACAATTCTACTTGTTTTGGGACAACAAACTGTGGTATTTTGCATTGTAATGGCAAATATAAAGAAAACATACCATTTTAGTACAATACTTTGGCATTTTGTGTAACCAGACAGGATGGAGTCCTGATTACTTAGCCACATAGTTACTTTTTAAATTTAGACTCTTGAATTACTTTGGTACAAAAATGTCTTTTCTTGTTGAATGCTTGGATTTATAACAAAAGCTGTGCTTTCTTTTTTTGTGATTATTATTTGTGAAACAAGAAGTGTGTTCACTCATGTATCTTTTGGTGTCTATGCCCTTCTGTAATAGATGTGTGACACTTTCTTTTAGCTGCTCAGCATCTTCCAGCTCCTCTGTACCTCTCTGTATCTTTCAACCCTCCTCTATACCTGTGGCGACTCTGACCAGTTTTCCCCTGAAATGCATCCTCCCCTTATATAGTATATAATTGTCACTTGGGAAAGGTTGCCAATGTCCCATTCCCCCTGCATCTAAGTGTGGTTATGTGATTTGTTTTTACCAATGGAATGTGAGGAGAAATGATTGGTGTCACTTTTGGGAATAGACTTTTAAGAATGAGGTATGACTTTCTTGTGTTTCCATACATTGGCACCAACAGTCTGGACCTCATTGATCTGTTTATGAGAAACATAAAGAAAGTGTATGAAGTTGTTAAATGATCAGGGTTAAGGTCTCCTTACAGTGGGAGATGTGGATCCAGGTAGGAAGGCTTACTGATGTATGTGACGGTGGCCTCCACAAGTGACATTGTGGCAGTGCCTTTCTGCAGTGTAAATAATGGGAACCCAGTCCCTGTGCTGCTGCACTGCATAATACTGCTTGTTAGGCTAGATCATCAGGGACTCTTGTATTTGGTAACAGAATGGCATAATGCATTTTACAGGAACATAATGCTTTACAATAACCTGCTACCACATCAGGGAGCACACTGACTGTCCTAGAGCACTGTCCTCTAGCACTCTAGAGGAGTGACAGGATGTTTTACAGGAGTTTCTTGTAGGGTGAGTCCCAGTCTTCCCTTTACTGTAGATCTTATTTTCTTAAGTGCTATGGGGAGTGTGTGTGACCTTCACTTTTCTAGTTGTATACCTCTAGATCAGTTCAGTTTTTATATAAAATCATATAGAACTTTGCCATTTTAGAAACAAAATAGATTATATATAAAACTATAAAAAAAGAATCATTCTGGTTGTTGGAGTACACGATTGGTGGCGGGGTGGCCCGGGAGGAGAGTCCTGCAAGAACAGGTGGAAGGTGATGGAGAATGAAGCTGAGAATAGAAAGTGGAGCTGGGGAGTGGGGCATGGGTGTGGAGGGTTTGGGGGTGGCCAGTAGAAGAAATAGCAGAGGATGAAACATCTAGGAATCTGTTCCAGTTACCAGTGTATGTGGTGTGGACACAACCTCCCCTCCCAATTATCTCATATACCCCCAAATTATAGAGTAGGTCTTTCCTAAAAGAACAAAGGGGAACTTTCATCCCTGGGGATAAGCTGAACTCATGGCTTAGAATACAAGGACTTTGGTGGACAGCTAGTCCAACATTTATATGTTACAGACAGGAAGAGTGAAGCTGAAGAAAGAAAAGAGAATTATCAAAGGATCACCTAGCAAGGTTGTGAATTTGAGTCCTCACTGATTCATAGACCAGCGATCTGTTTCCTTTATCCCTGAAACCCTTCTCATCCCCCTCTTCAGAAGAAACTAAGATTAAAAGTTGGTTGTATAGACTTCTATACATCTTTAAAGGCCTTTAGAAACACAAGCACTTAGTACATTTAAAAATTATTTTTTATTGACATACAGTTGACATTGTACCAGTTTAAAGTACACAGTGACACTGTGTAAGTTTAAGTTGTACATTTATATATTGAAATACGATTACCACTGTACTGTTAGCAAACACTTCTGTCATGTCATATAATTTATCATTTTTTTGGCTTTTTTTCATTTTGAATTTTTATAATAAAAATTTCTTTTTTTAAAAAAATATTTTATTTATTTGAGAGAGAGCACTCCCACTTGTGCATGTGGGGGGGGAGGGGCAGTGGGGGACAGAGAAACAGGCTTCCCATGAAGAAGGGAATCTGAGGAGGGGCTCAATCCCAGGACCCTGGGATCAAGACCTGAGCTGGGGCACCTGGGTGGCTCAGATGGTTAAGCGTCTGCCTTCAGCTCAGGTCATGATCCCGGGGTCCTGGGATCGAGTCCCACATCAGGCTCCCTGCGCCTCGGGAGCCTGCTTCTCCCTCTGCCTCTCTCTCTCTCTCTGTCTCTCATGAATAAATAAATAAAATCTTTAAAAAAAAAAAAAAAAAGACCTGAGCTGAAGGCAGATGCTTAACCAACTGAGCCACGCAGATGCCCCTATAATAAAACAATTTCAAGCTTACAGAAAAATTGCAAAAGCAATACTGCAAAATACCCATATATCCTTTACCCAGATTCACTTATTAAGATTTAGTCTCAGCAATTTTGAGGTATATAATACAGTATTGTCTTCTATACTTAATATGCTGTGTTTTAGGTCTCCAGGATTTATTTACCCATACCTCTCATACCCTAGTCCTAGGTAATCACCATTCTACTCTCTGTTTTCTACAAGTTTGGCTTTGGCTTTTTAGTGATATCATGCAGTAGTTGTCTTTCTCTATCTGACTTCTCTCACTTAGCATAATGCTTTCAAGGTCTGTTCATGTTGTCAGAAATAGCAGGATTTCCTTCTTTCCATGGCTGAATAATATTCCATTGTGTAGGTACATGTAACACATCTTCTTTATCCCTACATATGGAATAAAGCTATTTTCATTATGGGAAAACAATCCAATGCATCCTTTGAGGCCTATTTATATGTATATTCTTTGGGGAGCTTTCTTTGATCCATATTCCATGAGACCCCCTGACTGGAATGGGAGTCCCATCTTTTTTATAGCTCTTGGCATGGCTCTATCTTTTCATCTTCTTAAACTTCTGGTCTTTTTTGTTGGTGATGGTGGTGGTCAGTGATATGCTGCATGCATTGATTGATTGATTGATTGATTGATTTTATCTTTGACCATCTTCACCCATTCCTCCCACCTCTCATACCTTTACTCTGGCAACCACCAATCTGTTCTCTGTATCTGTGAGTTGTTTTTTTTTTTTTTTAAAGATTCCACATGGAAGAGAGATCATACGGTATTTGTCTTTCTCTGTCTGACTAATCTCATTTAGCATAATGCCCTCAAGGTCCATCCATGTTGTCACAAATGGCAATATTTCATTCCTTTTTATGGCTGAATAATATTCCATTGTATATATATACACCACAATTTCTTTATCCATTTACTCATCATTGGACACTTAGGTTGTTTCCATATCTTGGTTATTGTGAATAATGCTGCAGTGAACATGGAGATGCACATATCTTTTCAAATTAGTGTTTATATTTGTTTTTTGGATAAATACATATTATAAAATTTCAGGACCAGATGGCTGCACTGGGTAGATTCTACCAAATGTTCAATGAAAAATTAATATCTATCCTTCTCAAACTATTCCAAAAAATAGAAGAGGGAACTCTTTCACACTCATTCAATGAGGCCAGTATTACCCTGATACCAAAACCAGACAAGGACACTGCAGGAACAGAAAATTGTAGGCCACCTATCTCTTTGATATCCTATTTTCATTTCCTTTAGGTACGAACCCGGAAGTGGTATTGCTGAATCATATGGTTGTTCTATTTTTAATTATTTGATGGACCTCCATACTGTTTTCCATAGCAACTGAACCAATTTGCATTTCCACCAGTGATTTTTAAGGGTTCTCTTTTCTCCAAATCCTCACCAATACTTGTTACATCTTGTCTTTTTGATGATAGCCATTCCAACAGATATGAAGTGATATCTCATTGTGGGTTGTTGTTGTTGTTTGCATTTTCCTGATGTTTAGAGATGTTGGACATCTTTTCGTGTACCTGTTGACCATTTGGGTGTGTTCTTTGGAAAAATGTCGTATTTCCTCTACCTATTTGTTAATCAGATTTTGTTGTTGTTGTTGAGTTGTGTGAGTTCTTTATATATTTTGGCTATGAATTCCTTATCTGATATCTGGTTTGCAAATATTTCCTCCCATTCCGTAGGATGCCTTTTCATTTTGTTGATTGTTAATTTTGCTGTACGGAAGCTTTTTAGTGTGATGTAGTTCCATTTGTTTGTTTTTGCTTTTGTTGCTTGTGCTTTTTGTGTCATATCTAAAAAATCATTGCCAAGACTAATGTCAAGGATTTTCTTCCCTATATTTTCTTGTAGGAGTTTTATATCAGGTATATCAGGTCTTATGTTTAGATCTTTAATCTATTTTGAGTTAATTTTTGTGAGCAGTGTAAGGTAAGAATGCACATTTTTCTGCATGTGTTTATCCAGTTTTCCCAGTGCCATTTGTTGAAGAGACTATCCTTTCCCCTTTGGGTGTTCTTGGCTCTCTTGTCAAATATTAGTTGACCATAAATGTGGGATTTTATTTTTTTATTCTGTTCCATTGGTCTGTGTGTCTATTTTTATACAAGTGTCATACTGTTTTAATTATTATAGCTTAATGTTTGGTTTGAAATCAGTAAGTACATTTGGTGTCTCCAGCTTTGTTCTTCTTTCTTATGATTGCTTTGGCTATTCAGGGTATTTTGTGGTTTCATACATTTTTAGGGTTATTCTATTTCTGTGAAAGATATGATTGGAATTTTGATAAGGATTGTCTTGAATCTGTAGATTGCTTTGGGTAGTATGGGCATTTTAATGATATTAATTCTTCCAATCTTTGAGCATGGAATATCTTTCCATTTATGTATGTGTTCTTCAGTTAGTTTTCTCTGTACAGGTCTTTCACCTTTTTGCTTAAATTTATTCCTAAATATTTTATTCCCTTTTATGCAATTGTAAATGAGATTGTTTTCTTAATTACTCTTTCTGATAGTTTGTTATTAGTGTTTAGGAATGCAACAGACTTTTGTGTATTAATTTTGTAGCCTTCAACTTTACTGAATTTGTTTATTTTAACAGGGTTGGGTTTTTGGGGTTTTTTTTTTGGTGAAGTCTTTAAGGTTTTCTATATAATATTTTGTTATCTGCAAATAGTGACAGTTTTACTTCTTCCTTCCCCATTAGGGTGCCTTTTATTTCTTTTTCCTGCCTAATTGTTCTGGCCAGGACTTCCAATACTATGTTGAATAAGTGGTGATGAGAGTGGGCATCCTTGTCTTTTACCTGATCTTAGAGGAAAAGCTTTTAATTTTTCATGGTTGAGTATGATGTCTCTGTGAAGTAGATACAAAATAGCTTCTTCCATTGTCACAGACTGCAGTTTTAACTTCTAACAGAATATGTCATCTATCAGAAAGGTAGTCAAGAGACCTGACCCCATATCTGAGAAAGCAATATTAAAGGCAGTGACATGTTTGTGAATCAGAGTATCTAGCTTTAACTAAAGATATGTATCTTGTATAATAAAGCTGATTTAAAAAAAGACTCACTCCAGGACCATTTAATTTAGAGCTTTTTCTTTCTTTCTTTCTTTCTTTCTTTCTTTCTTTCTTTCTTTCTTTCTTTCTTTCTTTCTTTCTTTCTTTCTTTTTTAAGATTTATTTATTTATTTGAGAGAGAGAGAGAGAGTGTGTGAGCTAGGGTTGGGGGCGGGGCAGAGAGAGGGAGAAAGAGAGAAGCAAACTGCCTGCTGAGGGCGGAGCGGGATCCAGGGCTTGATCTTACCACACTGAGATCATGACCTGAGCCAAAATCAGGAGTTGGATGCTTAACTGACTGAGCCACAGAGGCGCCCCTAGAGCTTTTTCTTAACATAGTTTTTGCTTGATGTGGGTACGCTAGTGGTGTGGTTGGGACAACTTGCCTCTCCTTTTATATGATTTTTAATTTCAGAAGATATTGTGTACATAAATTTGTTGAGAGTTGCCTACACAGGTAAAAACTATTTTTTGACTTTACGATGGTGCAAAAGTGATACATGTTCAGTAGAAACCATACTTTGATATTAAATTGTGATCTTTTGGGGACAGGGAGGGGCAGAGGAAAAGGGAGAGAAAGAATCTTAATTCCTTTTGAATTTTTAAAGGTTTTCCCTGATATTAGAAAATTATTTTAAGAAACAAAACAGAGGATTATAGGGGAAGGGAGGGAAAATTAAAATAAGACAAAATCAGAGAGGGAGAGAAACCGTAAGAGACTCTTAACTATAGAAAACAAACTGAGGGTTGCTAGAGGGGAGGGGGGTGAGGGAATGGGGTAACTGGGTGATGGGCATTAAGGAGGGCATGTGATGCAATGAGTACTTGGTGTCATATACAACTGATGAATCACCGAACTCTACCTCTGAAACTAATAATACACTATATAGTAATTAATTGAATTTAAATACAATACAATAAAAAAAACAAAAAAAGAAAATTATTTTGTTAATGTTTTAGAGTTTCTAGATGTCCATGGATCATGCAGAACAATTATAAAAGCACGTTGTTCATCATTTCTGGGGAGCTATCTTAAAGTTTTGGAATTTGGAATGCTTGGTCAGCTAGTGAGAGGAGTTTCTTTGGCCACTAGGTGATACTTGAAATCCAAACCACCTGAACTTTTAATTTTTATTTTATTTGTTTATTTAATAACTTTTTAATTTTTATTCCTGTATAGTTTATAAATGTTAAATGTTATATATTAGTCTCAGGTGTATAACATAGCAATTCAACAATTCTGTATATTACTCAGAGCTCATCGTAAGTGCAAACTCTCTGAATTTGACAGTGAAAATGGGGTAGACATTCAAGAGGTTATGATGCAAGAAAGGGGGAGGGAAGCGGGACTGCCGTGGGTTTTGCAGGGGCTGCAGGAATACTGAATGGTGTATTTCAACTGGGAAAAATATGCCTAACATCTTCTGTTGCCTCTTGGGCTGATATGAAGGGAATGGATTAAGAACACAGTTTTGACTAACCTGAAAGTTTTCATGTGCTCTCTGAGGTATATCAATTTTATTGCTCCAAAAATTTTATAATTATCTGTAACTATTGTTTTAAACCTAAAATAATCAGGAGTAACTCTAGATGAAGTAGATATTTTGTTGAACCACTACCTACATACATAGTTTTCTCTCAATAGATGAGTTTTCAAAATGACATTTTTATACTACTATCAAAATAATTATTTTGATAGAAAAAAATCTTTTTCTCATTTTTCTGGACATCTGAAGGTGTATATAAATTCCTTCTAGGAAAACAAGCTTTACTCTGTAACTGGTTGTAAGTTGGCCTAGGGATACCTCAGATCTCTCTGGGCTATTGTCCTGTGTGAATCAAGTCTCAGTTCACAGTTTGGAAGCTTGTTGGCAAAGTATGTCCTTTCTGACAGTACATGCTTTATTCCAGTCACTTGGCTGAGTCATGAAATTGTTCTAGATCACTGGAGGGAGTCTGACATGATGACATGAGATTGAATATTGTCTTAGTTTCCTATTGCTGCTATTACAAATTACAAAAAATTTAGTGGCTTAAACCAAAACAGCTTTACCATCTTAAAGTTCTGAAGTTAGTCTGAAATGGGTCTCATTGGGCTAAAAGCAAGATGTTCCCTTTGGAGTTTGTTTCTAAGGGAAAATCTTTCCTGGTCTTTTCCAGCTTCTAGAGGATTGAATTCTTTGGTCATGGCCTCTTCTTCCATCTTCAAAGCTAGCTATGTAGCATTGTCAGATCTTTCTTTGACACTGACTCCTACCTCTCCTTCCACATTTAAATGATCCTTGTTATCACATGAGACCCACCCAGATAATCCAAAATATTTTAAGGTCAGCTGATTAGCAACCTTAATTTTATCTACAACTGTGATTCTCACTTGCAGGTAATATATATTCATAGCTTCTGAGAATTAGAATGTGGACATCTTTAGGGGACCATTATTCTTCCTACCATAAGTATTATTAATGCAATTTGTTTTTTCCACCTTTAGAACTCAAAATTGTACATACAGATGGTCCCTGACTTACAATGTTTTGTCTTAGGAGTTTTTGACTTTACGATGGTGCAAAAGTGATATGTGTTCAGTAGAAACCATACTTTGATATTAAATCGTGGTCTTTTGGGGACAGGGAGGGGCAGAGGAAAAGGGAGAGAAAGAATCTTAATGCAGGCTCCATACCCAGTCTGGAGTCAAACGTGGAGCTTGTTCTCACAACCCTGAGATTGATCTCATAACCCTGAGATCATGACCTGAGCGGAAATCAAGAGTTGGACACTTAACTGACTGAGCTACCCAAGCGCCCCTTGAATTGTGATCTTTACCCAGGCTAGCGATATGTGGTTAGATACTCTCTCTTAATACTGGGTAGTGGCAGTGAGCTGCAGCTCCCAGTCAGCCATGTGACCATGAGGGGAAACAACCGATACACTTACAACCACTCTGTTTTTCACTTTGAGTACAATATTCAATAAACTACATGAGATATCCATGCGTTATTATAAAATAGGCTTTGGGTTAGATGATTTGCCCAACTGCTGGTTGATATAAGTGTTCTGAGCATGTTTAAGTTCAGCTAGGCTAAGCTATGATGTTTTAGTAGGTTAGGTGTATTAAATGCATTTTTGATTTATGATATTTTCATCTTACAATGGGTTTACCAGGATGTAACTTCATCATAAGTTGAGGAAAATCTGTATAATATATTGTTTTCACTATCGTCAGTTTTCTATTATTGAGGGAGGAGAAGAGAAATATTTAGCTGAGATCAACTTGGGCTTAGATATATAGAAAATGAAACATGAAAGCATCTGGCATGTTGGTTGATTGACAGATTGAGTTTCTTCATGTTTATCTTTTTTTTTTTTAAAGATTTTATTTATTTGACAGAGAGAGACACAGCAAGAGAGGGAAAACAAGCAGGGGGAGTGGGAGAGAGAGAAGCCGTCTCTCTGTGGAGCAAGGAGCCCAATGTGGGGCTCGATCCCAGGACCCTGGGATCACGACCTGAGCCAAAGTCAGACACTTAATGATTGAGCCACCTAGGCGTCCCTCTTCATGTTTATCTTTAACTAGAGTTCCAAATAAAAGGATATTTGGACCATCCAGCCCTAGGCACAGCTTAATCATCATGGACCTGCATGTGATGTTCTCTTCGAGTCATACCAGAAACAGAGTCAATCTGAGCCATCTAACATTCTTTGAACTTAACTTAAAAAAAATCACTTTAAGTTTTTCAATCCTTAATTATTACTAGAGACCTGTTTTGACCATTTCTAAGGCCAATCTGCTGAAAACAGATTCCCTAATTATCAATTGCCATTTATTTCTCATTACTAATATATGATCTTTTTCTTTTATCTTGTGTTCCTCTGACCTGAGAGTTTTCATCAACAAAAGACTGGAAGAATCAGGCAGACATGGGTAGCCCTACACACACACACACACACACACACACACACACACACACACACTCCACCCCTCCCCCCACCTGGAGAAAATTCTTATTTTGGCATGCTGTGGAATGCTGCGTCAAAGCCACAGGTGATATCTCTTCTATTTTAGATTCACCTTTCATGGTATTATTTAACTATCAAAAAATAACAAAAACAGACCAGCTCTGGAAATTTCAGAAGTATGTCTTAGGACGGTGATTATGGGAAGTGGACAGTGTCCAGTAGTGATGAACGTGAGGAGGAAAAGCGAAAACTAGACAAGCTGTCTACTTCTTCCCTCCTGCATGCTGGGCAGGGAGCAGCAAATGAACTAAGATACACCGTTCTGAGGCTAGGAAAGCTGCCCATAGAAGAAAATTAACACCTGTGAAGTTCAGCAACACAGATTCACAAGTTTCACCTCCCAAAAGGCAGAAGAGTGGTTCCCAGGAAGACCTAGGTTGGTGTCTCTCTAGCAACAATGATGAGTTGCAACCAGGAACATAGCAGAAGCAGGCTAAGAACATGGTGGTCAAAGAGGAGAGTGGCATCTCTTCTCCCAAAGACAGTGCTGCCCAAAGTACTGGAAATCATGGCCCTCCTGCCCACCATGGACTAAAAGAGGAGGAAGAGGAGTAAGAAACTTCAGGGGAAGGCCAAGACATTTGGGACATGTTGGGAAAAGGAACCCCTTCCAATTTTACCTCACTAGAGTCTCGGGAATTAAGTCAAAGTATAACTCTGGAGCCCTCCACATCAAGGATATTCTGTCTCCCCTATTTGGGGCACTTGTATCTTCAGCTCAGTTTAACTACTGCTTTGACGTAGACTGGCTCATAAAACAGTGTCCACTGGAGTTCAGAAACCAATTCTGCTTGTGCACGGAGATAAACGAGACTCGAAGTTTCACTTACATGCCCAGGCCAAGCCTTATGAAAACATTTTCCTCTGCCAGGAAAATGAATGTTACTACCGTATGAAGAAGGCCTCCGAATTGTCACACACACCTCCAACCTCATCCATGCTGACTGGCACCAGAAAACTCAGGGAATATGGTTGAGCCCCTTATACCTATGGATTATACATGGAACCCACAGATCTGGAGAATCAACAACACATTTTAAAGCTGATCTCATCAGCTACTTGATGCCTTATAATGCTCCTTCACTCAAGGAGTGGATACATATCATCCACAAGCATGATCTCTCTGAAACCAATGTTTATCTTATTGGATCAACCCCAGGACGTTTTCAAGGAAGTCAGAAAGATAATTGGGGACATTTTAGGCTTAGAAACCTTCTGAAAGAGCATGCCTCATCCATACCTAAAGGAAAGTCTTGGCCGCATAGTAGGTCAGTTTTCAAGCATTGGGTCTATGGGAGCTGATGACTCGAAATGGTTGTGTTCTGAGTTGTTTTTTTTTTTTTAAAGATTTTATTTATTTATCTGACAGAGACACAGCGAGAGAGGGAACACAAGCAGGGGGAGTGGGAAAGGGAGAAGCAGGCTTCCCACTGAGCAGGGAGCCCGATGCGGGGTTTGATCCCAGGACCCTGGGATCATGACCTGAGCCTAAGGCAGATGCTTAATGACAGAGCCACCCAGGCACCCCGTGTTCTGAGTTTAAAGAAAGCTTGGTGGGGGGCGGAGCAAGATGGCGGAGGAGTAGGAGACCTAGATTTCGTCTGGTCTCAGGAATTCAGCTGAATAGGGATCAAACCATTCTGAACACCTACGAACTCAACAGGAGATCGAACAGGAGAGTAGCAACAACTCTCTGAACAGAGAAGCGACCACTTAGTGGAAGGTAGGGCGTGCGGAGAAGTGAATCCGAGGCGATATTCGGGAGGATAGACGGCGGGGGAGGGGCCTCCGCCGGCCGCTTCTGGCAAGTGATAGAGCCACGGAGCACAAAATCGGACCTTTTAGAAGTTGGCTCGGCGGAGGGACTTCGCTGCAGTGGCTAAGCGGGGGGTGGAATCCTCCCGGGACAGTGTGGTCTCAGGACCCTTGGGGTCACAGAGAGACCGGGGGTGCCTGAGTGCGCCAGAGCTCCCAGGTATCAGAGCAGGGAAGCCGGCTGCAGATACGGAGCAGAGTCGCGGGCTCTCAGCTCGGGGTTGCCATAAACTGTGATCTGCGGCCCAGTCGGGGCACGGCTCCCCCAGCAGGGACCCAACAAGCAGCAGATCCGGGGAGACTCCCCTTCCTTCCCAGGGAGGAGCGGTGCGGGAACGCACTGCAGGGATCTGCTGGGTTTGGAGACTCCGCGCGGGGTCGGGTGCCAGAGATAGCAACGCTCGGTCACAGGCCGGGTGAGCACGGAGTGCGGCCGGAGACCGGGGACACGGAAGTGACTGCTTTTCTCTGGGGGCACACTGAGGAGCGGGGCCCCGAGTTCTCGGCTCCTCCGGGTGGAGATTGGGAGGCCACCATTTCTGCCCTGGTCCTCCAAAGCTGTGCCGAGAGCTTGCAGGGAACAAAAGCTCCTGAGAGCAAACCGGAGCAGCTTCCTTAGCCCGGACCGACAAGGGCGGGGCAATTCCGCCTCCCGCAAAGACATTTGGAAACCACAGCAACAGGCCCCTCCCCCAGAAGATCAACACAAACAGCCAGCAAGCCAAGACCAAGTTGATCGATCAAGGAGAATAGGAGAACTCCAGCGCTAGGGGAATACTGCACATAGATTCATGGCTTTTTTTTTTTTTTTTTTTTTACCATGATTCATTATTTCATCAAAGTTAATTTTTGTTGACTGTTTTTTTTTATTTTTCTTTTTCCCTTTTTCAACCAACATCTTATAAATCCCTTTTTAAAAAAAAAAACATTTTTTATTTTTCATTTTTAGAGTCATATTTTATCCCTTCATAGTAGTTACCCTTATTTTTGGCATATATATATAAGTTCTCTCTTTAAAATTTTGAGGTACAGTTTCTTCTAACAGATCAAAATATACCCTAAATCACTAGTGTATGGCTTTGTTCTAGTCTCCTGCCTGATCACATTCTCTCCCTTTTTCCTTTTTTTTTTTTTCTTAAATCTTCTTTCTTTTTTCAAACAACTTATCTTACCAAGTCCTTTTATAAAATCTTTTATAATTTTCATCTTTACAGTCATCTTCCATCCCTTCATTGTATCAACCCTTATTTTGTACATATATGTCTTTCTTCCTTTAAAATTTTGGGAGGCACTTTTTTCTAACAGACCAAAATACGCCCAAAATCTAGTGTGTGGCCCTGATCTATGCACTAGCCTGATCATATTTGATCATATTCTGCCTTTTTTGTATTGTTTTGTTTTTGTTTTTATCTTTTTTTTTTTCTTTATCTCTTTTTTCTTTCTTTCCCTTTCTTTTCCCCAGGTTTCAGGTCTTTTCTGATTTGTATACAGTATATTTGCTGGGGACGTTGTAAACCTGTTAACATTTTGTTCTCTCATTCATCTATTCTCCTCTGGACAAAATGACAAGACGAAAGAAATCACCTCAGCAAAAAGAACAAGAGGTAGTACCGTCAGCCAGGGACCTACTCAATACGGACATTAGTACGATGTCAGACCTAGAGTTCAGAATCATGACTTTAAAGATACTAGCTGGGCTTGAAAAAAGCGTGGAAGTTATTAGAGAAACCCTTTCTGGAGAAATAAAAGAACTAAAATCTAACCAAATCGAAATCAAAAAGGCTATTGATGAGGTGCAGTCAAAAATGGGGGCACTAAATGCTAGGATAAATGAGGCAGAAGAGAGAATCAGCGATATAGAAGACCAAATGATGGAAAATAAAGAGGCTGAGAAAAAGAGAGAGAAACAACTACAGGATCACGAGGGCAGAATTCGAGAGATAAGTGATATGATAAGACGAAACAACATTAGAATAATTGGGATCCCAGAAGAAGAAGAGAGAGAGAGAGGGGCAGAAGGTATATTGGAGCAAATTATAGCAGAGAACTTCCCTAATGTGAGGAAGGAAACAGGCATTAAAATCCAGGAGGCACAGAGAACCCCTCTCAAAATCAATAATAATAGGTCAACACCCCGACATCTAATAGTAAAACTTACGAGTCTCAGAGACAAAGAGAAAATCCTGAAAGCAGCTCGGGAGAAGAGATATGTAACCTACAATGGTAGAAACATTAGATTGGCAACAGACCTATCCACAGAGACCTGGCAGGCCAGAAAGGACTGGCAAGATATCTTCAGAGCACTAAACGAGAAAAATATGCAGCCAAGAATACTATATCCAGCTAGGCTATCATTGAAAATAGAGGGAGAGATAAAAAGCTTCCAGAACAAACAAAAACTAAAGGAATTTGCAAACACGAAACCAGCCCTCCAAGAAATATTGAGAGGGGTCCTCTAAGCAAAGAGAGAACCTAAAAGCAGCAAAGAACAGAAACGAACACAGACAACAGACAGTTAACAGTCACCTTACAGGTAATACAATGGCACTAAATTCATACATTTCAATAGTTACCCTGAATGTAAATGGGCTAAATGCCCCAATCAAAAGACACAGGCTATCAGATTGGATTAAAAAACAAGACCCATCAATATGCTGTCTGCAAGAGACTCATTTTAGACCCAAAGACACCCCCAGATTGAAAGTGAGGGGGTGGAAAACCATTTACCATGCTAATGGACACCAAAAGAAAGCTGGGGTGGCAATCCTTCTATCAGACAAACTAGATTTTAAAACAAAGACTGTAATAAGAGATGAGGAAGGACACTATATCCTACTTAAAGGGTCTATCCAACAAGAAGATCTAACAATTGTAAATATCTATGCCCCGAACATGGGAGCAGCCAATTATATAAGGCAATTAATAACAAAAGCAAAGAAACACATTGACAACAATACAATAATAGTGGGGGACTTTAACACCCCTCTGACTGAAATGGACAGGTCATCTAAGCAAAAGATCAACAAGGAAATAAAGACTTTAAATGACACACTGGACCAAATGGACTTCACAGACATATTCAGAACGTTCCATCCCAAAGCAAAGGAATACACATTCTTCTCTAGTGCCCATGGAACATTCTCCAGAATTGATCACATCCTAGGTCACAAATCAGGTCTCAATCGGTACCAAAAGATTGGGATCATTCCCTGCATATTTTCAGACCACAATGCTTTGAAACTAGAACTCAACCACAAGAGGAAAGTCAGAAAGAACTCAAATACATGGAGGCTAAAGAGCATCCTACTAAAGAATGAATGGGTCAACCAAGAAATTAAAGAAGAATTAAAAAAATTCATGGAAACCAATGAAAATGAAAACACAACTGTTCAAAATCTTTGGGATGCAGCAAAGGCAGTCCTGAGAGGAAAGTATATAGCAATACAAGCCTTTCTCAAGAAACAAGAAAGGTCTCAAATACACAACCTAACCCTACACCTAAAGGAGCTGGAGAAAGAACAGCAAAGAAAGCCTAAACCCAGCAGGAGAAGAGAAATCATAAAAATCAGAGCAGAAATCAATGAACTAGAAACCAAAAGAGCAGTAGAACAGATCAACGAAACTAGGAGCTGGTTCTTTGAAAGAATTAACAAGATTGATAAACCCCTGGTCAGACTGATCAAAAAGAAAAGAGAAATGACCCAAATCAACAAAATCATGAATGAAAGAGGAGAGATCACAACCAACACCAAAGAAATACAAACAATTATAAGAACATATTATGAGCAACTCTATGCCAGCAAATTAGATAACCTGGAAGAAATGGGTGCATTCCTAGAGATGTATCAACTACCAAAATTGAACCAGGAAGAAATAGAAAACCTGAACAGACCTATAACCACTAAGGAAATTGAAGCAGTCATCAAAAATCTCCCAAGAAACAAAAGCCCAGGGCCAGATGGCTTCCCAGGGGAATTCTATCAGACATTTCAAGAAGAATTAATACCTATTCTCCTGAAACTGTTCCAAAAAATAGAAATGGAAGGGAAACTTCCAAACTCATTTTATGAGGCCAGCATTACCTTGATCCCAAAACCAGACAAAGACCCCATCAAAAAAGAGAATTACAGACCAATATCCTTGATGAACATGGATGCAAAAATTCTCACCAAAATACTAGCCAATAGGATCCAACAGTACATTAAAAGGATTATTCACCACGACCAAGTGGGATTTATCCCTGGGCTGCAAGGCTGGTTCAACATCTGCAAATCAATCAACGTGATACAATACATTAACAAAAGAAAGAACAAGAATCATATGATCCTCTCAATAGATGCAGAAAAAGCATTTGACAAAGTACAGCATCCTTTCTTGATCAAAACTCTTCAGAGTATAGGGATAGAGGGTACATACCTCAATATCATAAAAACCATCTATGAAAAACCTACAGCGAATATCATTCTCAATGGGGAAAGGCTGAGAGCTTTTCCCCTAAGGTCAGGAACGCGGCAGGGATGTCCACTCTCACCACTGCTATTCAACATAGTATTAGAAGTCCTAGCCACAGCAATCAGACAACAAAAAGAAATCAAAGGCATCCAAATCGGCAAAGAGGAAGTCAAACTCTCACTCTTTGCAGATGATATGATACTGTATGTGGAAAACCCAAAAGACTCCACCCCAAAACTGCTAGAACTCATACAGGAATTCAGTCAAGTAGCAGGATATAAAATCAATGCACAGAAATCAGTGGCATTCCTATACACCAACAACAAGACAGAAGAGAGACAAATCAAGGAGTCGATCCCATTTACAATTGCACCCAAAACCATTAGATACCTAGGAATAAATCTAACCAAAGAGGCAAAGGATCTGTACTCAGAAAACTATAAAATACTCATGAAAGAAATTGAAGAAGACACAAAGAAATGGAAAAACGTTCCATGCTCTTGGATTGGGAGAATCAACATTGTGAAGATGTCAATGCTACCTAGAGCAATCTACACATTCAATGCAATCCCCATCAAAATACCATCCACTTTTTTCAAAGAAATGGAACAAATAATCCTAAAATTTGTATGGAACCAGAAGAGACCCAGAATAGCCAGAGGAATACTGAAAAAGAAAAGCAAAGCTGGCGGCATCACAATTCCGGACTTCCAGCTCTATTACAAAGCTGTCATCATCAAGACAGTGTTGTACTGGCACAAAAACAGACACATCGATCAATGGAACAGAATCGAGAGCCCAGAAATGGACCCTCAACTCTATGGTCAACTTATTTTTGACAAAGCAGGAAAGAATGTCCAATGGAAAAGAGACAGTCTCTTCAACAAATGGTGTTGGGAAAATTGGACAGCCACATGCAGAAGAATGAAACTGGACCATTTCCTTACACCACACACAAAAATAGATTCCAAATGGTTGAAAGACCTAAACGTGAGACAGGAGTCCATCAAAATCCTAAAGGAGAACACAGGTAGCAACCTTTTCGACCTTAGCCGCAGCAACTTCTTCCTAGAAACATCGCCAAAGGCACGGGAAGCCAGGGCAAAAATGAACTATTGGGATTTCATCAAGATAAAAAGCTTTTGCACAGCAAAAGAAACAGTCCACAAAACCAAAAGACAACCGACAGAATGGGAGAAAATATTTGCAAATGACATATCAGATAAAGGGCTAGTATCCAAAATCTATAAAGAACTTATCAAACTCAACACCCAAAGAACAAATAATCCAATCAAGAAATGGGCAGAAGACATGAACAGACATTTCTCCAAAGAAGACATCCAAATGGCCAACAGACACATGAAAAAGTGCTCAACATCGCTCGGCATCAGGGAAATCCAAATCAAAACCTCAATGAGATACCACCTCACACCCGTCAGAATGGCTAAAATTAACAAGTCAGGGAATGACAGATGTTGGCGGGGATGTGGAGAAAGGGGAACCCTCCTACACTGTTGGTGGGAATGCAAGCTGGTGCAACCCCTCTGGAAAACAGTATGGAGGTTCCTCAAACAGTTGAAATTAGAGCTACCGTTCGATCCAGCAATTGCACTACTGGGTATTTACCCCAAAGATACAAATGTAGGGACCCGAAGGGGTACGTGTACCCCAATGTTTATAGCAGCAATGTCCACCATAGCCAAACTGTGGAAAGAGCCAAGATGCCCATCGACAGATGAATGGATAAAGAAGAGGTGGTATATATACACAATGGAATATTAGGCAGCCATCAAAAGGAATGAGATCTTGCCATTTGCAACGACGTGGATGGAACTGGAGGGTGTTATGCTGAGTGAAATAAGTCAATCAGAGAAAGACATGTATCACATGACCTCACTGATATGAGGAATTCTTAATCTCAGGAAAGAAACTGAGTGTTACTGGAGTGGTTGGGGGTGGGAGGGATGGGGTGGCTGGGTGATAGACATTGGGGAGGGTATGTGCTACGGTGAGTGCTGTGAATTGTGCAAGACTGTTGAATCACAGTTCTGTACTTCTGAAACAAATAACGCAACATATTTTAAGAAAAAAGAAAAAGAAGAAGATAACAGGAGAGGAAGAAAAGGGGAGTATGTCAGAGGGGGATAGGAACCATGAGAGATGATGGACTCTGAAAAACAAACTGAGGGTTCTAGAGGGGAGGGGGGTAGGGGGATGGGTTAGCCTGGTGATGGGTATTGAGGAGGGCACGTTCTGCATGGAGCACTGGGTGTTATGAACAAACAATGAATCATGGAACACTGCACCAAAAACTAATGATGTAATATATGGTGATTAACATAACAATAGAAAAATTAAAAAAAAAAAAGAAAGAAAGCTTGGTGATGCTAGGGAAGGAAAGCAAGACCCCAGGGAAAATGCCGTTCCTCTTCACCTGATCTGTCCTTCTGTGGAAAATGTGTGAACCAGCTTACAAGAATATCCGGCTGGGGGCTTTCTTCACTATAGCATCCAGATAGCTGAAAAACAGAACTGGCTTCATTGGCTGACACATCTGGCCGCAGCAATGCTATGCCACATATTAAAATATATATGAGACCTTCTCCAGAGTTTAGTCAGATTGCTTGGTTCCTTGTCATGAGCACAAATCTGTCCAAGGCCACCTGGGGAGCATTAGAGAAGAATGGCACCCAGCTGATGATCCATTCCTATGAGTTTGGGGTCCCTTTTCCTGCCATCAGCATTTGGCCTGGACAGCTTCAGAGTAAAAGAGAAATTATTCTCAGGGAGCAAGGAGCCAGTGGCTGCCTTTCCTGAGCCATATGACCTGCCTCCAGAACTGTATGGAAGTAAAGATCAGCCGTGGATTTGGAACATTCCTTATACCAAAGCACCAGATACACATGGGAATATGTGGTTGCCCTCCTGAGAATCTTAAAGCACTGTGAAATTTAGGTATAAGACATCAAGCCCCAAATAATAGATGTTCTTATTTGTACTGGATGTTCATCCTTAAAGTTTTATCTACACCCCTAACAAAACTCTGCATAGCTCAAACAAAAATAAAACCAAAACAAATAAAACTTCAGATTCATTTTGATTTTATAAAATGATCTGAAACATACTGCAGCAAGGAGATAAAACCATGACATCACTTATTTCAAATACTTTAATCTTTTAGTAGTTCTGGGGAAAAAAGGAGAAAAATAGTTAAATGGCATATTTAAAAAAATTTTTTTTATTAACGTGATGTAGTATTTGTTTCAGGGGTACAGGTCTGTGATTCATCAGTCTTACACAATTCACAGTGCTCACCATATTAAATGGCATATTTAAAGCTACTTAAAGCACTTACATCTTTAGGATTTAAGCAAATACAATTTATGAGCCAATATTAATTATCATGTGAGACATTTATATGCTTTTTGTGTAGTGTTTTACAATTACTGTCCAAACACACACACATAAAAGGGCCAAATGTGCATTTCATAAAATATGACACATTTCGGGAGCACCTGGGTGGCTCAGTTGTTAAGCGTCTGCCTTAGGCTCAGGTCATGATCCCAGGGTCTTGGGATCGAGCCCCATATCGGGCTCCTTGCTCGGCGGGAAGCCTGCTTCTCCCTTCCCCACTCCCCCTGCTTGTGTTCCCTCTCTCACTGTCTCTCTCTGTCAAATAAATAAATAAAATCTTTAAAAAAAATGACACATTCCTAGTATACTTAGGTCTCAAGAGTATAGTGGAATGAGAAGGAACAGTAATATATAGCAAATTGCAACCCTAATTGGGTCCCACAATCTTACCCAAATAAATTTATTTTGTGAGACAATTTATGGATTAAAAGCAGATTCTCTTAAAATGAATATTATATTTCTAAATTTATATCAATGTTCTGCAGGAGATGCATACATGTTGTGTTTTTATGATATTGTTTGCCTATTTTCTACTAGGTCATTTGTCATTTTGTTATTGATTTGTAAACATTCTTTATATATTATGGATATTAATCCTCTTATGGTGTATAATGCATTTATAAATTTTATTCTACTCTGATTATCTTTTAATCTTATACTGATTTGAACCTTCTCCTGCATGCATTTTGTTATTAAGATATACATTTTATGTAGTCAGATTTTATGATTTTTAATAATTCTCTTCTGTCATCATTATTAGCTTTATTTCCTTTGAGGTCATTTATCCTTATTGTTCATTTAAGTTCTTCTCTTATGTTGTTTATTTTCCTGAAACTATCTGGTGACGTATATTTAAGCATGATGGTAGATTAGTAAAGGCAGCTGAATGTGGTTCCTCTGTAGTGGGTCATGCCTGTTTTGCCAATAGGCCTGTTTCTTGAATTGGAGGGGTGAATGTAGACTTTGTATGTATATTAGTATGTGTGCTCAGGGAGTGTTGACGAGCAGACTTTATTTTAAACTCAGTGACTGAAAAGCAAGCAAGCTTACTTTGTTTCATCTTACCTCTTATACAGTTGTCAAATTACTTTTGGAGTGAAATATTTAGAAGGCTAAACACCAGAATGTTAACAGAGGGAAGATTATGGGTGGTCTATTTTCACCTTTTTGTTTATGTGTCTTTCTGATTTTTCTAGCATTAAATGTTAATTCAACTTCCTCACATCCTTAAACAAAGAACAACAAAAGAATCTTGCTCAACTCCTCCAGCCTTTTTAAGAGGGAATTAGTAGTCCTATTTCTTGCCTAGATTCAGCCTATTCCAGAGTTTAGGAAGATAACATCTTAAGTAGAATTCAGAGAATATTTCTAAGAAATTAAACACATATAAAGTTCATTTATAAGTAAGGTATTAAAAGCAATTTGTACAACCATGGGTCACAGTGGGAGGTGCAGTAACAAATGTTGATGGGTGATTTTTTTTTTAATGACCATGACTAAAATGCAGCATTTAGTTATTCATCTCAGCCTACTCAAGGGGAAATCTATTAGTCACAAAGGGCTTTGAAAATGAGGAGACTGTGTACTTCTTATGCCCCACAAAGATCGCAGAAAGTCCCTCTGATATTAAGGAGTTGACAAACAGATTTAGGAATCCATTAAAGCAAGCAAGTAATATTACTTGTAACAATGCCATCTGTGGAAATCAGAAATATGAATTCTCTCAATAGAGGCAGCTCTCTGAGTGCTGAGTGGATATAAGGAGGTGGGTGGGAGGAGGATGTCCAGCCAAGTGCATGACAATAAATTTTGTGAACAAAGCAACCTCTTCATCTTGTATTTGAATATTTTGTCTTTGTCTCCCACAGATTGACCCGAAGGAGGCAACTGGAGAGGCAGGTTAGCACACAATGGCTAAGGCCTTTACTTTTAGGTTCATGTAGACCTGGGTCGATCCTAGCTCATTCCTTACTAGCTGTGTGACATTGGACACATTACCAATTCCCTAAATTGTAGTTTTCCAATTTGAAAGAGAGAGGTATTAGGTTTGTACTTCATAGTGTTCTTGTAAGGCTTAAAGTAAGTAATGTATACAAAATGCATTTGTCATCTAGTAGGCACATGTAAGAGGTCATGGAGCTGAGGCCAAATGAGATACTGGTGGGGCTAGTGCAAATCTGGTGGGGCCATTGGTCAATTCTCATTCTGCATTTTGACATATCAGTAGCATTTGATACTTACTCCTCATTGACAAATTTAATTCACTCTGGTTACTGGTTAACATAATAAGCTATATACAATACTCATTCCTAACCCTAGCCCTAACCTGAACCTATGTTGTGATACAAGTTTAATCATCATCAACAGATATTTATTCAGCCTTCACATATTCCAAATTTCTTTCAGGTACTGTCACAGAAAGCTATTTGGGTGGGTCCTAATTACTGTAAATTCAAAGTTCTGATGTCCAGAAATTGTAAAACATGGTAAACAGAATTCTTTAGAAAATGTCTTAATTAACTTTATTACTGTCTTGGGGTATTTTATGTAGCAATAATTTATTTGGTACTTTGCAATCATTCTTTCTGTAATTACATACTGAGGATATAGCATGAGTTTTGTGTTGTGCATTAAGAACTCCAACTTGAATGAAGCCAGTGGCCTGCCCTTGAGGGGCTCATAGATTATTATAGATGAACAAATAATTGGAACATGACATATTGTGACTGCCAAGAAAAATACGGACAAGATACAATGTTGACACAAAGAAGGGAGTTTGCAGCTCTATTTAGTTGGGTCAAGGGAAACTTTCATAGATGTGGAGATGATTGAACTTAGTTTTGAAGTAAAATTAGGAGCTCATTAGGTCCAGTTTGATGGATAGGATGGGAGAGCATGATATAAATTTGTGCAAAGAAACATGTTATGGAAGTAACAAGTTGGGTTGAGGTACCCACACTAACTGGCAGAACCATAAGTGGTTCTGTAAAATGCCTAGGAGAGGTGAGCAGGGACCAGTTCCTAATGAGTTGAACACTGTACTAAAGAGATTTGATCTTTTGAGCTGTACTGGGGAAGACCTTATGGGAGACTCTGAAAAAATATCAATTTATCTAGCCAAAGCTAAATGCAATCTTACTCCCAGATGACTTTCTGGAAGTTTCATACATTAAAAAATGTAATTATTATTGGATGTGCATATGTGTCTGTCTTGATTAGTTCATGATTTAATTAATCTTCCAAATGGATAACTTTTGCGAGTAAACGGTGGCATTAGCTGGTTGGGATATTGGAACGAGAGGAATAAACTTGGAGTGACTCATACAAACAAGAACATATGACCAACCAGCCTTGATCCAATTGGGCTGATGGCCCAGGTGGAGAAATCAATGTTCCTGCTCTCTGGGAGCTCTTATCCTAAGAAGAGTAGGTGTGATGTGATGGAACATTCTGTGATTATGAATTCCATATACGGAATGAAGGTGGGGTGGACTTGGATTTCCTGTCCATCGATGTGGGTTAAAATGAGAGCTCAGAATGCTAATAGCACTGAAAGCGCTTGTCTCATCTTGAAAAACTCTGTGACAGAGATCACTGGACAAAGAAATTGTGCTGCCTATTTTTCTTGGGAAGTCTGTAAACATGAAGCTCTTTCTGGTTCTCATTATTCTGCAGTTTGAGGTACCAACAGGTAACTTGTCCAAATATACCATAAAATCCTAGGAGATATTACTGTCTATAGGAGTAGGGTTAGGGCCTTTGAGATTGTTGATATCTTGCCAATATCATCAAAAGTACCCACTCTCCTTAAGCCTGTGTCTTAGAAGAAAGCATTTGGGGAGTTAAGAGGTAAGAAGACATCAGAGCTGTACTCTCAGCAGTCGTCTCCAAAGGTAGGCATGAACCCATCATCTAGAATATCTTTATAATGTTGAACATGGTACCATCTCTTTTTTCATTCAAACTCATTTTCAGCCTTTACAACAGTAATGAGAAGAGTACAAGCTTTGGAATCATGTAGATGTGAGGTTAAAATATATCTTGATCACTGATTAGTTGTATGAATGGAACTAATTATTCCCTTTGTTTTTTTTTTAGATTTATTTATTTTAGAGAGAGAGAGAAAGAGTGGGGAGAGGAGGAGAGGGAGAGGCAGAAAATCTCAAGCAGACTTCCCGCTGAGTATGGAGCCCAAGGGGGGCTTGATCCCAGGACCCTGAGATCATAACCTGAGCTGAAACCAAGAGTTGGATGCTCAACCAAGTGACCCACCCAGGCACCCCTAATTATTCCCTTTGAATCTCAGTTTTCTCATCTGTCAATTGAGTATAATGATCCGATTTCATAATGACTGAATTTTCATGTGAGGAAATGTCTTTGTTTTCCTTCTTTGTTCCATGAGCTTGTTCAAATTTGTGCACAGGGGCACATAAAGAATTGGAAACAGGTGATTTAGTGACAGTTGGATCTCTAGGGAGATGGGTACACATGGAATTGAGTTTGATCCCTGGGCAACACATTTATTTGAGATAAAAAGGAGGATGGAGAGAGAGAGAAGAAGAGAGAGAGATTGAGATTGGAGCCAGGAGGATCATGGGCATGAAGACATAGAAGCTGAATAAGGGAAGTTCTCAGCAGCATTTATTGCTGAGACCCATGAAGTCTTGGCCTTGGCAAAGGGAGATTTCTACTCTTCATGTCAGTGAGGAAACCCAATTTCTCTCTTAACTTAAAAAGTCCTGTCTGTGGTACTCTTTTAAAAGTTAACTTGGCTCTGAATAGTGCCATGGTGGTAAGTTGGTACTCTCTGGGGACACTTAACTGGGGTAAGGCTGAGGGAGTACTGACTTTGCAGCATGGAAGACAGGTCAGATTTGCCAGAGTCCAAGAGCGGGACATAGCTCCAGTTGATAACCATGAATTCATCTCTCTTCTTTTTTGTCATATAAGTTCTAATGTTCTCAGAGCCAATTGGGTGTTGGCTAGGAGCATGGGGTTTTGATGTTCTTAATTTGGGATGATTTTCAAGGAGGAGGCTCTTAGTTTTCTCTTATCAGTGTAAGGTTCACTTTGGAAGCACAGGAGGCCAAAGCTTGTGAGAACCACATAATACTTCTACTCTGCCTCAGAAACTAATCTGCATTCAATGTTGTTTCCTGTGCACAGATACAGCACGACCCAGAAAATGCTTTAGTACTATAACAGGCTACTGCCGGAAGAAATGTGGAATAGGGGAAATATATGAAATGGCATGTCTAAATGGGAAATTATGTTGTGTTAATGAAGACAAAAACAAAAAACACAAGAAAGCTCCGGAGTCACCTCACTCTTTGCCACAGCCTGATGGGAAGATAGACTATGTCATCTTACCCACCACCACACTTATCACAGTGCAACTGTAAATCAAGCACTTGCTTCACTGGGCTCCACTCTTCCTAAATCAGAAGTGCCACCTCCTTCGACAGCCTGGAGCAAAAGATTTATCTACTTTTTCTGTGAACTTGATTCTCCACATAATAAAATTTTATGCTTTTCTCTGGATTTATTTATTAATGTATTCACTCATTTTTTAAAACACTTTAACCATAAATGAATAGTTATAATGTTCCAGGCATTATACTAATAAGATGGGTGATACAGAGATGAAATAAAAATGTTGGTAGAAGTGGAAGTTAGCCCCTCCATTTTCTATGCAATTTCATAGCATTTCAAGTATTACTCCTCTTTTAAAAGATATTTACTTTTTATTATTTATTTATTTATTTATTTGACAGAGAGAGAGAGAGAGAGAGAGAGCAAAAGCAGGGGGACCAGCAGAGGGAGCATGGGAGAAGCAGACTCCCCGCTGAGCAGGGAACCCAGCATGAGGCTCTATCCCAGGACCCTGGGATCATGATCTGAGCCAAAGGCAGATGCTTAACTGACTGAGCTACCCAGGTGACCTTCTTTTAAATGAAGTTTCTTGTGTCTAAGCAGATTTAAATGTCCCAACTTTGTGTGTGTAGGATGAATAAGGGTTTTGCTAACAACCAAAAATTCATTAAAAGAAGGCAAGATATTGGAACATTTTCATAACAGTTATTGGCCAGGTCTAATGGGCAGTGATGACAGCTAGTGATAATTCCAATACAGGTTTCCCCTGCTATCCAAAAGTAGAGCGATCCTACGAGAACTTTCATAGACCAGAATGATGTAATGTGAAGAAGCCATTACCATGAACTTATATGGAAAAATTTTTGAGTGTTCCAGACCCAAAAAATAACCTCTCTTAGGCTTTTCTGATACCTTAGGACACATCTTGCTAAGGGATGCACAAAATAAATCAAGATAAAGCACAGATGCTCACAGACGCAGTTCAAAGCTATGATGGTTTGGTGCTGGGATGCTGAGTGTAGGTCCCTGGGAAGGAGCTTGGTGAGGCCACTCTCGCTGCTCAGGGTACCCACAGCCTCTGTAATGGTTTGCTGCAAAACAAACACTGAGTGCCATTTTTGCTTTTTGCCTTTTTTATGCAAAAGACAATATCTTGCCATTTTTGCTTTTTGCCTTTTTTATGCAAAAGATAATATCTTCTTCAGATTTCTTGCAGTTCGTGAAAACAGGTACTAATGTAGGTCTTTTGTAAAAGTGAAGTGGTGTAACTGCAAACTTTAAAAAAGCAGGGGTATCTGTACATCATTTGAAGTTTATTTAATGTGTGTGCTCCATTTCCTTTTTAGTAGCAATTAGACCACTCGGTTGACACAAGTTTTAGACAATATTACCCTTAGAATCTTTGAAAACATTACATATTCAATTGTTTATTAATAGCATGAAATTTACAAGCTTTCAGTTACAAGGTGAATGAAGTCTGAGGATCTAATGTGAAATACAGTGATCATAGGTGAGAACACTGTATTGTGTAATTGAAATGTGCTAAGACAGTAAAACTTAAATGTTCTCACACACACACACATAAAAGCAAACAAAACCAAAACCCACCAAGTATAATGGGAGGTGATGGGTGTGTTAATTAACTAGATGGGGAGGGAGTCCTTTCATGACATACGCATCTATCAAAACACCATGATGTACCCTTTATTTTATTTTTAAAAATTTTATTATGTTATGTTAGTTACCATACAGTACATCATTAGTTTTTTATATAGTGTTCCATGATTCCTTGTTTTCGTATAACCCCCAGTGCTCCATGCAATACGTGCCCTCCTTAATATCCATCACCGGGCTAACCCATCCCCCCATCTCCCTCCCCTCTAGGACCCTCAGTTTGTTTCTCAGAGTTCATAGTCTCTCATGGTTCGTCTCCCCCTCCGATTCCCCCCCTTCATTTTTTTCCTTCTTTCTCCTAATGTCCTCCCTGCTATTCCTTATGTTCCACAAATAAGTGAAACCATATGATAATTGACTTTCTCTGCTTGACTTATTTCACTTAGCATAATCTCCTCCAGCTCCGTCCATGTTGATGTAAAAGTTGGGTGTTCATCCTTTCTGATGGCTGAGCAATATTCCATTGTATATATGGACCACATCTTCTTTATCCATTCATCTGTTGAAGGGCATCTCGGCTCTTTCCACAGTTTGGCTATTGCGGACATTGCTGCTATGAACACTGGGGTGCATATGGCCCTTCTTTTCACTACATCTGTGTCTTTGGGGTAAATACCCAGTAGAAAACACCATGATGTACCCTTTAAATATCTTACAATTTGTAAGTCAATTATACCTCAATAAAACTGAAAATAAATAAAAAATTATGAAATTTAAAGCCTCATAAATGAGACATATTTAAGAAGCTCCTTATGAGCTAGATAAAATCTTAGTAAATAATGATGCTCTCCAGATGAACAGAACAGAACATCTTGTGGTAACATCCATTGATGTTGCTTAACCTGGTTAAGGTATTGGTCATAAATAATAAACTGTGGAGCTACCATTTGCTCATCCGAGATAAAGAAATCAATGGGCCTTATTCCTCCACGTGCAGCTCACCATCTCATTTCACTGGGAGGTGTAATGAGGGATACAAATATTTAGATGGATATGTTAACATTTTAAGAGCCTATAAAGACCTTCCTTTTAGTAGTTGTGGATTTTGAGAATCTTGGAGACGTGTATAGGAAACAAGGACCAGACTAAATTGTAGAATTAGAAATTATTTTGTTGACAATTTCACCATGGAAACTAATGTATGACTATTTCAATCTAATTCTCAGAGAGGTTTTTCAAGAGGTCCATGTAAGAAAGCCCTTTCTTTATTGCAACACTTAATAAGCTCCTCTTTTGCAGGCTTCCATCACTATGGGTCACCAGAGGCATTTTTAAGGAATGTCCATTTTGTCACTATGATATGAAGATGGGTCTTGCCCCTTGTCTTTAATCTGTATGTGTCCTCTACTCTATGTGAGTCCATTGATAAATTAGAAATAAGAATCCATTTTGGCTTAATTAGTATGAGATCAACCAGTGAAATGTTGCCTGTGTCAGGAGAGAGAGGTATAATGAAATGAACAAATTAAGCCTTGAATTCTGCTTTGAATGGGTGGACCTAATCTTTGCTTTGACTTTTCCTGTTGTCCTTTTTGTATCCCCTTCATACTCATAGAAGAGTGTATGTGGTCAGTATTGTTAGGCACATGTTTTTTTGTCCACCTTATTTTTATATACAAAGTTAAATTGAAATCCTATATTTTTATTATACCTTTCTGGCACAGGCAGTATTATTGGTACTTTATTTTTCTTGGATCTGTTTTAGAACATTCTCCAAAATCTTATTCATAGAACATTTTAAATTTGCCAGAATGTTTCAGATACATTTTTCTACTAAGTCCCAACAGTTGGGACTACCCATCTCTTTGGGGGTCTTGGATAATGATCATGAAAGGTGCTGAAGATATTAGTCATTTCATATCCAAAATTCACACCTTCTTAGAAAATTTGCTCAGCCTTTCTCAGGGAGCCTATTTCAATGGGCCCCAGCAAGAGAGTAGAAGGCCAGAAAACATTATTTTGGCTACAAGTGATTGGACCAGGGTGGATGACAAATGTGTATGTAGAGATTTAACTTCTTTGGATATCCAGGTTGGGTCCTGGTAAACTGATGAATAGGAAAAGATGGAGGGAAAGAGAGAAGGAGGGAGGGAGGGAGAGAGAGAGAGAGATTTCTAATTACTGCTTCTAGTCCCTTAGGCCTCATGTAATTACTAACATTTCTTATAATAGGTCCTCCTTTTCTAAAGTGGGCTTGAGTGGGTGTATGTTTCCTATGACCTCATATCTAAGACATGAAAATTATATGTAGGGCAAGTTTTCAGGCACAGAGGTACAAATAGAGGGTTTGTTCATTAGTAATACTTAATTAGTAAAGAGTAGGATGATGGCAGTGACAGCAATTCTGATCCACTTCAACAACTAGTTTTAGAGATACCCAAGTGCTTAAGAGAAGCCATGTTCAAAGCAACTTTATGATGATATTTTGTATTTACAGATAGGTTCTAAGTTAGCTTCAATTACTCAGTGGCCCTTGGGAGTATGTAGATACTCATTATCAGTTTGGTACTTTTCAAACTTTTTAAAAGTGGCCAATAAATATTATTAGAAAATGCAGTCCAACTAGTGGAAAATAATTATGGAGGGTAATAATTCAGATATTATCATTAAATAACCCCTCCCAAATAGTACATGTCAGATAAATATGAAAAGCCTAGATGCCATTAAATAATATTTCCCGAGTCCAAAAATCAGGTCACGTAAGACTTAGGCACATCTGAAATCCCTATCTTATGGCAAAATGGAAGCACAGAAATGATAGGATAGCTATCTTTCAACATTCTTTTTTCCTGTCTTTCAACCTGGCAAAAGTTGGAAGGCAATTATTTGTAACTTCTACAAATTAAATTACAATGCATAGTGAAAGTAAAATGTAGTTAACCAGTTTGAAGTAGTAAAATATAAATTTAGCAATGTATCTGTATTCTTTGGTTAAGAATAGTGGCATGGCAAGCATGCCATAATGGGAAAGCTCCCTCCCTCCCCGAAAAAGCCTATTTTAAGTAACATGCAACTAATGACTTGCAGACAGACAGAATATCCCCCCAGAGTTTGTACAAAGCCTATTTTTATTTTAAAAAGTTAAAAAGTATACAGTGAATATTAGGCATTACCCAAATTAAAAACTTCGGGGCTTCAAAGGACATCATGAAGAAAGTGTAAAGGTAATCCACAGAATGGGAGAAAATTTTTGCAAATCATATATGTAATAAGGGACTTGTATCTAGAATATATAAAGAACTATTGCAACTCAATAATAAAAAGAAAACCCAATTAAAAAATGGACAGAAAATAGCCCTTATCTTTTTGCACATTAGGCCAGCTGGTAGTGCTGGGAAGTCAGTACGCTGCAGTCTGCTGTCACTGTTAGTGATTGTGGCTCTGTGGACTGGGACCTTACAGAGAGCCACAGTGGATGAAAATGGTGATAATGAAAAAAATGGCTGCTCTGGAGGCCAAACTGTCATCAAATTGAGTATGATTTTGGTGACTTCAATTTGCCACATGATAAAACTTTATTTTATTTTTTTTAACATGATAAAACTTTAAAGGCACAGATCAAACTGGGTAAGGGTTGGTTACCTTTAAAGATAATGATAAAATTCATCTATCTATCTAACTTTAATGTAATAGCAGAAGCATTGAGCAAATCAAAGGCAGGACTCATGGACATAAATGAAGCTGAAACTAAAATCAGAAGATCTCCAAGCAAACCTTACCCTGAAGTAACTGATGAGTATAAAAATGATGTTAAAAAAAAAAGATCTGGGGTGCCTGGGTGGCTCAGTTGGTTAGTTGGTTAATTGACTGCCTTCAGCTCAGGTCATGATCCTGGAGTCCTGGGATTGAGTCCTGCATCGGGCTCCCTGCTCGGCAGGGAGTCTGCTTTTCCCTCTGACCCTCCCCCCTCTCATGCTCTCTCTCTCATTCTTTCTGTCAAATAAATAAATAAATAATCTTTTTTTTAAAAGATCTGTTTATATTAAAACCTTCTCAACTGATACAATGCTTGATGACATAAAAGAGTGGTAAGAGATAAAGGTCAAATACTAGATATTCAGATGGAAAGAACATTGCACAGAATATTTAAGGGATCAGTATATGCTGTGTTTGATAGTATTGAATCTAAGAAGTTTGTTGAGACTTCTGGCCAGAATACAGGGACCTGATAATACTTTTCAAGGAAGACTACTTTGGAAGGAGAAGAAACAGAAGCAGAAGGAAGAGGGAGGGGTGCCTGGGTGGCTCAGTTTGTTGTGTCTGCCTTAGGCTCAGGTCAAGATCCCGGAGTCCTAGGATCAAGCCCCATGTTGGGCTCTCTCCTCAGTGGGGAGCCTGCTTCTCCCTCTCCCTCTGCCTGCTTGTGCTCCCTCTCTCTCTGTCAAGTAAATAAATAAAATCTTTAAAAAAAAAAGTTACCTGGGAAGTACTAAACGATGACATGGAACAAGAAGCATTGAAAAAAGTCATGAATCAACAAGAATCCCTCAACAAAAGGAAGTCTAAAGGTCTCAGATTTAAAGGAAGAAGAAAGGGAAATTAAGCTGCCTAGGATGGGTAAAGGAAAAGTTCAGTTTCAGGGCAAGAAAATGAAATGTGATCATGATTATAAAGGGGATAAAAATGGTGCAGCTGGACGAGGAAAATGAGCAAGAGAAGAAACAAAGAAGAACCTGCACTGAAACAACAGAAAATAGAAAATGGTGCTGGAGACCAGTAGTTTAGAAAACAAACTGTTTATTCATTTTATTTTTTTTTAATTTTTATTATTTTTAAAATTTTTATTTTTTTAGTTTCAGATATAGAGTTCAGTAATTTATCAGTTGTGTGTAACACCCAGTGCTCATCACATCATGTGCCCTCCTTAATTCCCATCACCCAGTTACCCCACCTCCCCCACCTCCCCTCCAGCAACCCTCAGTTTGTTTCCTATAGTTAAGAGTCTCTTACGGTTTTTCTCCCTCTCTGATAACTTCCCATTCAGTTTTCCTTCCCTTCCCCTATGATCTTCTGTGCTATTTCTTATATTCCACATACGAGTGAAACCATATGATACTTGTCTTTTTCTGATTGACTTATTTCGCTCAGCATAATGCCCTCCAGTTCCACCCATGTCGAAGTAAATGGTAAGTATTCATCCCTCCTGATGGCTGAGTAATATTCATTTTAATTAGATTTTAAGTTGCTTTTGTCTTTGGAGGCTTTTAAAAAGAAAACTGAATTAGGTCCCCTTCAGTGTCACTTGTAAGAAAGGAAAATTTTTTTGTTGTTTAATGTGTCTTTTTTTGTTATCCAAATGAAGATTTAAAAAACATTTGGTTCTGTTTGTGTTATTTTAGATGATTTAAGAGTCAAAAGAAAGATTCTTCCACTAAATTACTTTTATAATATGAGAATGTTTTAGTACAAACTAATAAAATATATATACTACATGAAAAGCAAAAAAAAATAAACAAAACATCTGATATGTCCTGTAAACACACGAGAAAAATGTGCAACATCACTAGTCATCAGATAAATGCAAGTCAAAACCATAATGATATACCATTTCATACTCATTAGGATAGCCATAATCAGAAGGGCAGATAATAACAAGTTTTAGCGTGGATGTGGAGAACTTGGAACCCTCATACCCTGCTAGTGGGTATATAAAAATGGTGCAGCTATATTGGAAAACAATCTAGCAATTCCTCAAGTGTTAAACATAGATTTACTATAGTTTGATCTGACAGTTGCACTTCTAGGTATATATGCAAGAGAAATGAAAACATACTTCCAAAGACTTGTACACGAATGTTCACGGCACCATTATTGATAATAAATAGCCCAGGTCACATGCCTGCACCCTGGGAGCAGCTTTGGATTGTCCAGACTCATTCCTACAACCAAAATAAGAATCATGTTGAAAAAGTGTTGAGGGGCGCCTGGGTGACTCAGTCATTAAGTGTCTGCCTTCAGCTCGGGTCCTGATCCCAGGGTCCTGGGATTGAGTCCTGCATCCGGCTCCCTGCTTGGCGGGAAGCCTGCTTCTCCCTCTCCCACTCCCCCTGCTTGTGTTCCCTCTCTTGCTCTCTCTCTCTCTGTCAAATAGATAAATAAAATCTTAAAAAAAAATGTGTTGAGAAGTCAATTATCTGACAGTTGTCCATTGACCAGTTTTGAGATTCAGCAGAGAACCTCTTCCTTAAATGGGACTGGAGCTAGAGTAGATTTTCAGGGACAGAATCAGAGTAATTGGCCTAGCCTTAGAGATACCACTAGAAAGCGTACCGGTGTATTGTGAGGAGACACTGCACTACAACCTACAGTGCTTGCTTTTCGAAGAAACAAGGGAGACGCTGCTCTTGGGTTACAGTTCAAGGAAAAAAAATCGATATTTTCTCAGCAATGTCTCAGGTTCAGAGCCATCTCAACCCTGATTCCCAGGCATAGAGAAGACAGGAGAGAAGTCTCCTTTCCCTCTAAGAGTGGGCTTAAGTGAGGGAGAGAGTGAATTGGGGCATGCAATTGTAACAAGGTCAGTTGACTATAGGTGACTTGGGTGGCTGTATTGAAGGAAACAGGAGCAGCACCATCTATAGTCACTTAAATAAAGGAAGATTTATATATTATTTCAACACTTACTGTATACATTGAATGTAGGATCCTGCTGTCAGCTTGGTGTATTGTCAGGATCTCACTGAGCTTCACTTGTCAACTCTATGTGCCATAATTGTTAAAACGGTACCACTGGTTCAATCCATGGCTTCCAGAATTCATTTAAGGGGTTTAAATTGGCAGCTGGTGTTGTGATAATGAGACAACACAAGGACACCTATTATCCTTCAGGAAATGACATTACCACCATATCCAATGAATAATCAACTACTATAAATTATAGCTACTAAATACCTCCCAAATCTATCCACTTTGCCATCTTTGCTGTCTTGACTTTGGTCCAAACCACCTTTTTCTCCTGGCGCATTATAAAACCTTTTATCTATTCTCTCCCTGTCTACTTCCAGTTTCAATGCATTTTATGTACTCAGTACAGAGCTATTAAAAAAGTGCAGACCTGACCACATCATTCCCTGCTTAAAATACTTAATGGCTTCCTATTCCTCTTCAGTTAAAGATTAAAATGGGTCTATTAGCCTCTGCCCTATTAGTCTGTTGGTCTCTGCGCATGTCTCCAACATCATCCTTTGTCCTGCTATCTGCCCACAAGCTCTGTTTCTTCATTTTTCTTTCTTTGCGTGTGGATGTCCGGTTGTTCCAGCACTATTTGTTGAAGAAACTATCTTTTCTCCATTGAATTGATTTCCCTCCTTTGTCAAAGATCAGTTGACTATATTTATGTAGGTCTGTTTCTGAGCTCTCCATTCTGTTCCATTGATCTACTTGTCTATTTTTTTTTAACAATACCACACTGTCTTGATTACTGTAGCTCTATAGTAAATCTATATGTCTGGTAATGTCAGTCCTCAGACTGTTTTCTAAATAACGTATATGTTTTAACAATAATATGTACACACCAAATTGGCACTTTTTTATTATTTATGCTTTAATATACATTGTATTCTACAGGGAGGTTAATTGAAGAATTCCAAGTTTTACAGTCTGCATCGATGTATGTGGATTCAGATACATGTATTTATTTTAAAAATCAGTTCATCATGATTCAGCTTGCTTCAGGTCTCATTCATGTTTCCAAACCCTCAGGTACTATGTATTTCTGTGTTTAAATAGTGGATTTGAACTCAACAATGATACCAGAGTGATTGTAAAGGTGAAGGAAGAGCACTAGAGTTAGTTAATTCAATTCTGTCACTCTCTGTGATCAAATTTGTGTTTAACCATCCAAACGGTGAAAGAGAATGCAAGTTGTAATATTTTTGTTAGTACCAATTTCAATACATATATGAAGTATTTTTCTGGATTTGAATTGTATCTTTAAAATTGAAATTTATTCTTCTTTTAGGTCTTATTTTAAAATTAAAAAATAAATTAAGGAAATTATTACTAATTTTACACAATTATTATAGACAGATTTTGTTGTATGGCAAGAAAAAGTGGCCCACTCTGGATATCAACTATGACAGGGACTCCCCCTACTCTATTCTACTCCATCTTCCATGGATTACTGTCACTGGGGAGAGGAGAGGCAGAGAGTACAACTCTCTTTAATATGACTGGGCAACACTGCACCATGCTCTTGCTCTGTGAGATAATTGTCTTTTGTGTGGCAGGTGTTCAAATCCTAGCTTGTTCACGGGGTACATGTGTGGTTCTTTGCAATGCTCTTCAGGTACCTCCTACTGCCAAGTGTGTCTTTTTCCTCAGTGTTATTAAGATAGAATTGACAGGTAACATTGTGTAAGCTTGAGGTGTACAATGTGATGATATGATACATGTGTATATTACGAGAGGATTACCACAATAAGGTTAGTTTAACACATCTATCACCTCACATAATTATTATTATTATTTTTTGTGGTGAGAACATGTGTGATCTACTCTCTTAGCAATTTTCAAGTATGTAACACAGTATTATTAACTGTAGTCACCATGGTGTATGTTACGTTACATCCCCAGAGCTTATTCATTTTTTAAAAGATTTTATTTATTTGAGAGAGAGTGAAAGCAAGAGAGATCACAGAGGGAGAGGGAGAAGTAGACTCGCCGCTGAGCGGAGAGCCCAATGCAGGGCTCGATTCCAGGACCCTGAGATCATGACCGGAGCCTAAGGCAGATGCTTAACTGACTGAGCCACCCAGGCACCCTGAGATTATTCATCTTATAACTGAAAGTTTGTACCCAGCATCTCCCCATTCCCTCCAGCTCCTGGCAACTACCATTCTCCTCTCTAACTGTGAGTGTAACTCTGAGTTTGGCTTTCTCAGTTTCTGCATATAAATGAGAGAGCATATGGTATTTGTCTTTTTCTGTCAATTATTTCACTTAGCATAATTCCCTCGAGGCCTCTGTTTTGTTGCAAAAGGCAGGATTTCCTTATTTTTTAAGGCTGAATAATATTCCATTGTGTGTGTGTGTATCTATATTTATATTTATATCACATTTTCTTTTTTTAGTTCTATTTTTTAAATTTTTTATTGTTATGTTAATCACCATACATTACATCATTAGTTTTTGATGTAGTGTTCCATGATTCATTGTTTGTGCATAACACCCAGTGCTCCACGCAGAATGTGCCCTCTTTAATACCCATCACCAGGCTAACCCATCCCCCCACCCCCTTCCCCTCTAGAACCCTCAGTTTGTTTTTCAGAGTCCATCGTCTCTCATGGTTCGTCTCCCCCTCCGACTTACTCCCCTTCATTCTTCCCTTCCTGCTATCTTCTTCTTCTTCTTTTTTTTCTTAACATACATTGCATTATTTGTTTCAGAATTACAGATCTGTGATTCAACAGTCTTGCACAGTTCACAGCGCTCACCATAGCACATACCCTCCCCAATGTCTATCACCCAGCCACCCCATCCCTCCCACCCCCCACCACTCCAGCAACCCTCAGTTTGTTTCCTGAGATTAAGAATTCCTCATATCAGTGAGGTCATATGATACATGTCTTTCTCTGATTGACTTACTTCACTCAGCATAACACCCTCCAGTTCCGTCCACGTCGTTGCAAATGGCAAGATCTCATTCCTTTTGATGGCTGCATAATATTCCATTATGTATATATATCACATCTTCTTTATCCATTCATCTGTCGATGGACATCTTGACTCTTTCCACAGTTTGGCTATTGTATATCACATTTTCTTTATTCATTCATCCATTGACAGATACTTAGGTTGTTTTCATGTCTTGGCTATTGTAAATAATGCTTCAATCAAGATGGGAGTGCAGATGTCTTTTTAAGATAGTTTTATAATTTCCTTTGGATATATACCCAGAAGTGGGATTGCTAGATTGTATGGTAGTTCTTATTTTAATTTAAATTTTATTATTTTTATAATAATAATATATAATATTTTATTAGGTTTATTCACCTAATTTTTTTTGAGTATAGTTGACACACAATGTTCAGATGTACAACTTAGTGAATTGGCAAGTTTATACATTATACTATGTTCACCACAAGTATAGCTACCATCTGTCCCTATTTTTAATTTTTTGAGGAACCTTCCATAATAGTAGCCTCCCACACTGTTTTCCGTAGTGGCTATGCCAATTTGCCTCTCCACCAACAGTTACACAAGGGTTCTTTTCACCATATCCTTGCTAGCACTTGATATCTCTTATTTTTTTGATGGTAGCCATTCTTAGAGGAGTGAAATGAGATCTCATTATAGTTTTGCTTTGCATTTCCCTGATAATTAGTGATGTTTAGCACCTTTTCTTGTATACGTTGGCCATTTGTATGTCTTTGGAAAAATGTGCATCCAGGTATTTTGCACATTTTATTTTATTTATTTATTTTTTTAAAGATTTTATTTATTTGACAGAGAGTGAGAGAGCACAAGCAGGGGAAGCAGCAGGCAGAAGGAGAGGAAGAAGCAGGCTCCCCGCTGAACAGAGAGCCCGATGCGGGGCTCGATCCCAGGACCCTGGGATCATGACCTGAGCTGAAGACAGCTGCTTAACTGACTGAGCCACCCAGGCGCCCCTATTTTGCACATTTTAAAATTGGGTTGTTTGAATTTCTCCTATTGAGTTGTATGATTTCCCTATATATTTTGGATATTAAACAATTAGGGGAGTATGAACCTCATAACAATATGAATATGATTCAAAAACTGTTGAGTGTATTTGATGTTATGGTCTTTAGATGGGGCATTGGATATCACTATTATCAGAGTTCAAGAAAAGACCATGAGTCCATCTGTCACAAGCAGATAAAAAATGACAAAACCACTAACCATTAAGAATGCAATACACATTATTTATTAAGGAGACAAGTAAGCAGACACCTTCCCCACCTAACTACAGAACAAAAAATAACTGGAAGGACATTTAGATTCAGAGTGGTTATAGAAGATAAAGCATGATGGAATGGAATGGATACATCCCAGGAGACTACTGCCCCCTGAGTACCAGTCATTATATACATTTTGATTTTAAGAATTTAAGAACTAGAGAATTGAATTCTTAAGTGGATTGGTGGGTCCCAATGTGGTTCATAATATAGTTTGAGCCAGTCTGTAATAAAATGGGAAAAACTGTAATAATGCAATGAGATTTTAAGAAATCTGAATGAATTTAGTTAAAAATCTGTCCTTTTAAAACCCTTACTATGTCATATGTACATATTACTTGATAATAAAATTTAACTTTTGGAATGATGGTGATATTTAATGATAAATTAATAAAGGATGATGATAATTGGCAAACTTTTGTAAATCAAAAAAATATTTTTTTAAATTTACTGATCTAAGAGAGCCAGGACTAGAAGAACATAACAGAGGTCAATATAAATGAAAAGTAAATGTCAGTTTAAGCCATAAAAAATCTCATGGCAAGACAGAGGATAGTATTGAGACAAACTGTATGAGGGACAAGTGTGTAAAAGTTTTTGTGTAGGATATTTTTTGTTTGTTTTCAAGTTGTGTTGTTTGATTTGATTTATATATCATCAAAGTAATCTTACTGTATATGTAACTATAACCAACTGAGAAAATTACATGGTACCCATTTGTCTTCATTGTCTTCATATCATTGAGATTCTATTTATGTACTTATCTAAGAAAAGTGAGAAGGTTCATAACATAATAACAAACATACTATATGCCACAAATTTGTGGAACACTGCTAAAGCTGTGTATAGAAGGAAACTTATAGCTTTAAAATACTCGTATTTGAAATGAAGAAAGGCTAAAAACATAAACAGTGAGATAAACATCACCTAACGTTAGAAAAAGAAGAGCATGTTGAAACCAAAAGAGTAGAAATAAGACATTATACACCTAAAACTGAATTTTATGGCATGTAAAGTTGTTTGAAAAACAAGTGGAAAAAACAAAGTGGAAATAAAAGCATTAATGAAGATATTAAAGAAATGGAAACTAGACAAAAATTAACAAAGAAAATTTGTTTTTTAAAGATTAGTCAAAGTAATAAGTAAATAGACTTACCAAGAAAAAAAGAGAAGAGATATAAACAATGTCTTCCAAAAGGCCAACAGACACATGAAAAAGTGCTCAACATCACTCGGCATCAGGGAAATACAAATCAAAACCTCAATGAGATACCACCTCACACCAGTCAGAATGGCTAAAATTAACAAGTCAGGAAATGACAGATGTTGGCGAGGATGCAGAGAAAGGGGAACTCTCCAACACTGTTGGTGGGAATGCAAGCTGGTGCAGCCACTCTGGAAAACAGTGTGGAGGTTCCTCAAAAAGTTGAAAATAGAGCTACCATATGACCCAGCAATTGCACTCCTGGGTATTTACCCCAAAGATACAAATGTAGTGATCTGAAGGTGCACTTGCACCCCAGTGTTTATAGCAGCAATGTCCACAATAGCCAAGCTATGGAAAGGGCCTAGATGTCCATCAATAGATGAATGGATAAAGAAGATGTGGTATATATATAAAATGGATCCTTATTCATCAACCAGACAAGTTCATGTATATTCTCGTGAAATGTCCTGTTTGTTACAGTTTCTTTCCATTTGTTGATTTTGTTCTGTTCATGCAGATTGCCTTCTCACAAACACTCACTGGTTGAAATCCTAACACATTTCAGAAGGCACCACTATAATCTTAAACTCACTCATGATTTTCCCAGAATACTTGGTTTCACCTTTCCCTCTCCTGAATTCCATGACAACTTTCCTGAGTTTCTTGTTCCAGTCTTCCATGTTATGGATTTTTAGTGTGCTGATTATATCCCCTTTCCAAGGGGGAGGTTTTGAGTTGTCCTTATCAATTCATCATTTGGTGTATTGAGTGTTCAATCTTTTAAAGAACAAATGAGTCAGAAAACTGGCAATGAACTTTATTAGAATCTGCTGTAAGGTCATTCTGGAGGTCAAGGAATCAGAAGGGAGAAGATGTGGACCTCTTCATCTTACTTTATTGGAATAGGGTGAGAAATAAAGGAAAAGAAAATTATACTTGATTTATGTAGAATTTGCCTTGGGTCTTGAATAATTTTCTATAGGTATATCCTCATCTTGAGGGAAAGTCATTGCATATGTCCTTGGCTTTGGAGGAGGTGGCTTTGTAATTTTTCTACGTGCTTCCAATTCCACGATACTGAGGCAACAATATCTCCCATTTTCACATAGTACTTGACGTATTTCACTTATTCTGCATATTTTCCTGCAATATCCATGTATATATTCACCCCAGCATCTCTTAAGTTGTTCAGTTACTGTGCATATAAAGAACAATAGGCCAAGATCAGTGTTTGAGACTAAAAGGCAACTTTGGTAATGGGGAAGACAGACGATGTTTATGGGGTTTACGTGTATGGGAGATCCACAGGCATATACTCATAAGATCCTATGGAGGATGCTCCAAGAAGGTAAACCTCAGTGTTTATGTCTAACTGATCACTCATATTTATTTCCTCCTGGGTTTTGGGCTTCCATCTAACATCTGGTGGATTCCTCCAAGAGCATCAGATCTTGCTTGGGAAAATAAAGGAACTGAATCTTTGATTTCAGGTTATGGAACTATATACTCCATCTGGGAACCTCAGCACATCTGTCTCCATTTGAATGCTCCCAGGGCACTACTTCTTTACCACTGCCCCACCTCTAGTGCCCAGAGAATAACAATTTGTTCCTATGTATTTATATCTGAGTCAGATTATGCTCTTGGGTTCATACTCAGTACCATGGTCAAGAATGACTGTCTTGGGGCACCTGGGTGGCTCAGTCATTAAGTGTCTGTCTTCAGCTCAGGTCATGATCCCGGGGTCCTGGGATCGAGCCCTGCATCAGGCTCCCTGCTCTGCGGGAGGCCTGCTTCCCACTCTCCCTCTCCCCCTGCTTGTGTTCTCTCTCTCTCTCTCTGTGTGTTTCTCTCTGTCAAATAAATAAATAAAATCTTAATTAAAAAATATGAATGACTGTCTTATTATCCAGTCAGGTATTTTTTCTCTCAATAATCTTCCTCTCCTATTAATTCGCAGCATTGCACATTTTTGCCACTGCATATCTTCCTTTGGCTTCTATGTCGTCACAATAATCTTGGACTTGTTTTACCCCTCTATGGGTCCTCATTCTCCTTCCACCTCTAGAGGCAAGAAGTTCTCCAATGTTCAGTCCCAGAACTTTGCTCACCTTGATATATATTCTTTCTTTTAGTGATCCTAAATACTTCCAGTGATCTACAGATTTAAGATGTTCAGATTTTGGCTTCTGGGCTTGCACAATCCCCTGAGATAGACCCTCAATGGACTCCACCAAGAGCATCAGGTCTTGTTTGCTGAGGCCAGCAAAGATGCTGCCTCCCACCCCAGATTCTAGAACTCCTTTGATTCTTAGGAGTTTGAGGGGCCAGGGACAGACCATTACTAATCCTAGAAGAAGAGTCAAATATAAGAGATCTGCTTTTGAAAGAGGAAGGAAAACTAATTTTTAAGTTCTTAGTATGTGCCAAGCCTTATGCTAGATGTTTTACAAATGTTATTTAATAAAGTCACCAGGATCCATGTATAATTACCTCCACAAATGAGGACTCTGAGGCTCAGAGAGTCTTTACCATTTATCTGAGGTTGATAAACTAGTAGACATTGAAAGTTTATTTCTCAAACCTGACTCCAAAGTTGGTGCTTCTTTCACTATTCACACTCTGTAGACTAAAATGTATATTGGAGTGGAAGAAAATATGGCTGGGTGTCAGTAAAAACTGTATCCAAAAAAATAAAGGCATTCCTAGATATTGGGCCCATTCCTTTCTATAATGAGACCTTCCCAGAGGAAAATTATGGCTGCTTTTCAACTCTGTAAATACTTCTTTTTAAGAACAGTACCATAGTTTAAAAAACAAAAAACAAAAAACAAAAACAAAAACAAAAAACCAGTACTGTGGTAGAAGGCATTTCTACCTTCTAGAAGAGGAAATTTCTGGTGACACTGGGTAGACTTTAGGCATCCCAAGGGGCCCTATCTCCTACTACCACAAATTATGAAATTCCCTTTGTTCTTGGAAATACTCTATCCCATTGTTGGCTTGAGCGAGCCCCTGGAAAGCTCTGGATTACCTTTGGACTTCTGTAACAGCAGAATTGCAGTGATCAGGAGGAGCTTCATGGCCAGGCTTCCCACAGGAGGTGGCAGCCGAAGCTCTTTGTCCAGTGAGTTGCACACCATGTCACCTTCCTCAGAGACTTGGATTCTTATGCACCAAACTAGAACAGATGGTATGATATGAAGTGTGTTCCCAAATGTCTGAACTGTGGACTCTGCACCATGTGGGCAGGCACAGGAAATTTGAGGTTACCCACTTTACCCCCACGTGGAATTCAGAGACTCAGCGTGTTCTGTCTCATCCTATCTGATGCCTTCTGTAGGCTGTAGACTACTGGTGAGAATAATCTGGCTTTCTCTACTTTGGCTGTCTGCCCTGCTAGACCAGGGTAGACGTGTTCACTTCTAAGTATGAATAAAGTAATATAAATAATGAAGGCTATTCCATTTACTGCATTCATCTAAGTCTAGGATCTCTGGGCGTTGTGTCTATCACTTCAGTCCATCCAAATGGTAGCTGATTTTCATGCCCACATACTAGATAAGTTTAATTACTCACAGACAAGCAATATACAATGATAGGGGAATAATAGGATAACTAAAATACAATTTCATTTAGAATCGACAAGGAGGAGAAAAGACAGAGATAACATAGCATATATAGCATCATCCTGATGGACAACAGCAAGTGTTTCTTTCCTGTCAGTGTAGAGAATTCTTTAGTTTGTATTCTTTCTGTTCTGCTGTCTGGGAAGATGTCACTTGTCCATTAATCTCAGTGGCCATTTTTCTTGGAGGAGGTTGGAGGAGAATTCTTCTGGGGGATGTGCTACTTTAGCAGCACATTTCCCATTAGTGCAGGTTTAGAAAACTATACAAATGATTTTGTTACCCAGGCTTTGATTTCTATGGCATATTATCTCTTTTTGAAAGATAACACACTTTCCTTTGAATTGCTTTCAGTCACTTTCATGTCTAAGAACAATCAACAAATCATTTTGAATCAGGAAATTCATTTTAGAGCCCAACCAGGGCACTGATATCTACAGAACAAGATTTTGGAGATTATACCAACTCTATACCATCTCTAAGCTCATCCCTTAACTTAACCTCTCACTCAGGCCCTGGCTGTAAGCAGTTCAATACAGTAGCATTGGGACAATGTGGATGAACTAATTCAGAGATCACCATGAATTTATAGTGGTATCAATGTATACTTTTGTGTAATGCCACACCAGCAACACTTGTCTATCTAAATTTAGAAATGTACACAACAAATAATTGCATTAATGCAGGGTTGTGGTGTGCCCAAGGAATTAAAGGACTGAAAGAAGAACAAAGGAGTCCTAGTTACTGGCTAGAGAGCTATTGAAATAGATCATGGACTCTCTTCTCAATATATAGAGAAATATAAATGGTGTGGCTAATAAATTGATCTTTGAGTTTTGACAATGAGTTTATTTTTTTAAAAGATTTTTTTTAATTTATTTGAGAGAGAGAGAGCATGTGCGAGTGGGGGGAGGGACAGAGGGAGAGGAATAGAGAGAATCCTCAAGGATATTCTTCACTGAGTGTGGAGCCCGACTTGGGACTCAGTCCCACTACCCTAAGATCATGACCTGAGCGGAAGCCAAGAGTTGGATGGTCAACCAACTGAGCCACCCAGATGCCCCTAAAGAGTTTATTTATATAAACAAAATGTATTGCCTGTGCAATGGAGAGAACATTCTGTATCTAATATGCACTATGTTTCACCAATTCCTTGATTAGAAAACTCACATTCTTTTGTTCCACAGATAACATTAAGACTGCATCTTGGAAAAAGTGGTATCTCTATACTCCCACTTTAGTAATGTGTGTGTGCTTGTGTGTGTGTGTATGTGTGTATGTGTATGTCTTTTCTGTCCCCTGCTGCCAGAGAGTCAATGAGTCTGATCTCCTAGACTGATTCCATAGAGAGTCTTCCTTTCTCCACATCCCCCTAGGGCTAAACAGTAGGTGTTCTCATGAGCAAGATGGGATGAATAAAGAACATGATGTTTCTTAGGAAAACATCCACTGGGACTTTTATTTATTTATTTAAAATTTTATTGTTATGTTAATCACATACATTACATCATTAGTTTTTGATGTAGTGTTCCATGATTCATTGTTTGTGCATAACACCCAGTGCTCCACGCAGAACATGCCCTCTCTAATACCCATCACCAGGCTAACCCATCCCCCCACCCCCCTCCCCTCTAGAACCCTCAGTTTGTTTTTCAGAGTTCAACTGGGACTTTTAAAAGTACAATTTGTTTTAATGTACTACTTATAAAAGGACAGGAGTGTAATATATTTCTGGATAACTCACCCACCATGCTCTATTGAGGAGTTAGGAGAGCAAATTATTTGATTATTTAAATGGGTCGACCAGGGAAGTTGTGTTTGTTTGCAAGATTAAAAATTTTTTATTTTTTTCTTTCTGGGCGCCTGGGTGGCTCAGTTGGTTAAGCGACTGCCTTCGGCTCAGGTCATGATCCCGGAGTCCCAGGATCGAGTCCCACATCGGGCTCCCTGCTCAGTAAGGGAGCCTGCTTCTCCCTCTGACCCCCCCCCTCATGTACTCTCTCTCTCTCATTCTCTCTCTCTCAAATAAATAAATAAATCTTTAAAAAATTTTTTTTCTTTTTATGTCTATTAAAAATAGTATTTGAAAAGTACTTTTATTGTACAACATGTGCATTATTAACAAGAATCAGGAAATACAAAAGCAAAGATAAGAAAGGAAGCAACCAGTAGCATTACTACTGTCTAAAGAAAACATCTGGAAACATGTATACCATTTAAAATTTTTTCTTTAGTAGAATGAAAATAATTTGATTGTTTAACCCAAATACCAGCTTATGAGATTTTCCTGATTAACAGGAAAGATATGGCAAAACTGTCTCAAACTTACATCAATTACATGGCTTTTGAGAGTCTAGAATCCTTCAAATCTCTCCTAGTTCCAGAGATGTGTACATTCTCAGGGATATACTGGTCTTCAGAATTCTCTATCATTTGCTCTTACTTGCACCATATCCATCCTCCCTGATGCACAAGTCTTCCTTAACTCCCCCTACCACAACAAAACCACACATACTAAGCATTTTGGAATTTATCAAAATGTGTACAAGAGTTTGGAAAGGAGGGTTACTGAGAAGGTGATTACTTGGCAGTAACACAAGCAACTTTCAAAAGAGCTGGAAGACATCATTGATCTTAAATTAAATTTATTCATCATACTAATGATGAGTTTTCCTGGTTTCACCTACTTTCTAAGCTTCTTACTAGCTCACTGGCTTTTTTTTTTGTTATGTTATGTTAATCACCATACATTACATCATTAGTTTTGGATGTAGTGTTCCATGTTTCATTGTTTGTGCATAACACCCAGTGCTCCACGCAGAACGTGCCCTCTTTAATACCCATCACCAGGCTAACCCATCCCCCCACCCCCCTCCCCTCTAGAACCCTCAGTGTGTTTCTCAGAATCCATAGTCTCTCATGGTTCGTCTCCCCCTCTGATATCCCCCCTTCATTTTTCCCTTCCTGCTATCTTCTTCTTTTTTTTTTTTTTGACATATAATGTATTATTTGTTTCAGAGGTACAGGTCTATGATTCAACAGTCTTACACAATTCACAGCACTCACCATAGCACATACCCTCCCCAATGTCTATCACCCAGCCACCCCATCCCTCCCACCCCCACCACTCCAGCAACCCTCAGTTTGTTTCCTGAGATTAAGAATTCTTCATATCAGAGCGCCTGGGTGGCTCAGTTGGTTAAGCGACTGCCTTTGGCTCAGGTCATGATCCTGGAGTCCCGGGATCGAGTCCCACATCGGGCTCCCTGCTCAGCGGGGGGTCTGCTTCTCCCTCTGACCCTCTTCCCTCTCATGCTTTCTGTCTCTCATTCTCTCTCTCAAATAAATAAATAAATAAATAAAATAAAAAGAATTCCTCATATCAGTGAGGTCATATGATACATGTCTTTCTCTGACTGACTTATTTCACTCAGCATAACACCCTCCAGTTCCATCCACGTCGTTGCAAATGGCAAGATCTCATTCCTTTTGATGGCTGCATAATATTCCATTGGATATATATACTCACTGGCTTTTGAAGTATTTTTCCCTTTTCCATCTCCCACTCAAACTTTTCAAGATTGCCCACAAGCTCTTTTATATATTGTGAAATAGATTTTAGTGTCTACTGGTTACCTGAATATTTCCTTGGCATTAATTCCTAGAGGCCGGTTTGGGGGACTACTGGAAAAGGACATTTCTAAAACTATTTTGAGACAGAGTGGGACATTATCTATTAATAAAAGAGTCAATTTGTTATGAAGACATAACAATTATAAAAATGTATGCATCAAACGTAAAGAAGCCCATAATATATGAAGCAAACATTGATGGAATTGAAGAGAGAAATAGTTCTACAATAGTTGGAAACTTTAATAGTCCACTTTCAATAATGGATAGAACGTCAAGATAGAAACTAATAAGGAAATAGAAAACTTAACAATATGAACCAATTAAACCTAGAAGACATCTATAGAATACCCAACAACAGCAGAATCACATTCTTCTGTAGTGTACATGGAACATTCTTTGGGATAGACCATATATTAGGCCACAAAACAAGCCACAAGATTTTAAAAAAGATTTAGATAATACAGAGTATCTTCTTCAACCACAATGGAATGGAACAAGAAGTCAAAAGCAAAGGGAAAACTTTTAGAAAATCCCCAAATATGTAGACTTTAAATCACAGTCTTAACCAATGGATCAAAGGAGAAATCACTAGGTAAATTAGAAAATACTTAGAGTTGAATTAAAATGAAGCACAACATGCCAAAAAGCATGTGCAGTGACATTGTGAAGAGGAAAATTAATAGCAGTAAATGTCTACATTAAAAAAGAAAGATCTCAAAACCATAATCTATCCCTACACCTTAAGGAAATAGAAAAAGAAGAGTAAACTAAACTCAAACTTAGCAGAAGGAAGGAAACAGTAAAAATGAGAGCAGACATAAGTGAAACAGAGAATAGAAAACAACAGAGAGAATCAACAAAGCCAAAACATTTTTCTTTGAGTAAAATATTGACAAAACTTTAGCTAGGTTGACTAAGAAGGAAATAGAGAAGACTCAAATTATTTAAAATCAGAAATGAAAGAGGGGACATTACTACAACCTTAGAAATAAAAATGGTTATGAGAGAACAATTGAATAACTGTATGCCAGTAAACTGGATGATCTAGAAGAAAAAGGCAAATTCCTACAAAACCTACTAAAACTGACTCAAGAAGAAAGAGAAAATCTGAATAGGTCTATAACAGGTAAGAAGATCGAATCTGTAATAAAAAAAAAAAAACCTCCTGGGGTGCCTGGGTGGCTCAGTCGTTAAGCGTCTGCCTTCAGCTCAGGTCATGATCCCAGGGTCCTGGGATTGAGTCCTGCATTGGGCTCCCTGCTCAGTGGGAAGCCTGCTTCTTCCTCTCCCGCCTACCCCCCCCCCCGTACTTGTGTTCCCTATCTCTCCCTCGACAGAGAAAGAGATAAACCTCCTAACAACAGTCAAGGACTAGATAGATTGCTAAACTGGTGAATTCCCCTAAACATTTTTAAAAATATATTTATTTATTTATTTTGAGAGAGAGAGAGAGAGAGAGAGCTTGAGTAGGGGTGGGGAGGGGGAGAGGGAGAGAGTGAATCCCAAGCAGGCTCCACCCCTGGCATGGAGCTGACCTAGGGCTCAATCCCAGGACCTTGAGATCGTGACCTGAGCCAAAATCAAGAGTCCAGTGCTCAACTGAGTGAGCCACCCAGGCACCCTGAATTCCCCTAAACATTTAAAGAATTAACACCAATCTTTCTCGGATTCTTCCAAAAAATTGAATAGGAGGGAGCACTTCCTAACTCATTCATGAGGTCAGTATTACCCTGATACTGAAACCAAACAGACATTACCAGAAAATTAAGGACCAACATCCCTCATGAATATAGCTGAAGAAATCTTTGATAAAATAATAGCAAAATGAATCAATAGCCTATTTGAAGGATTATACACCATGACGAAGTGGGATTTATCCTGGGAATGCAAGGAGGGCTCATCACATGAAATACAGTCAATATAAAACACCACATTCACAGAATGAAGATAAATAACTTTACATGGTCATTACAGTTGATGCAGAGAAAGCATTTGACCATATCCAGTACCTTTTCATGATTAAAAAAAAAATCAATAAACTAAGACTGGAAGGAAATTCCTCAACATGATAAACCCCACAGCCAACATAATACTCAAGGGTGAAAGACTGAAAACTTTTCTTCTAAGGTCAGGAACTAGACAAGAATGTGTGCTTTCACACTTCTATTCAAGTTCTAGCTAGAGCAGTTAGACAAGAAAAAGCATCTAAATTGGAAAGGGAGAAGTAAGATTATATTCACAGAGAACATAATCTTATATATGGAAAACCCTAAATCACAAAAAAACACATTAGAGCTAATTAATGAATTCAGCGAAGTTGTAGGATATAAAACCTACTGTAAAAACCAGTTGCATTTCTCTACGCTATCAAAGAACAATCTGCAAAGGATATGAAGAAAATAATTCCATTTACAATAGAATCAAAAAGGATAAAACACTGAGGAATAAATTTAACCAGGTAGGTATAAGACTTGTATCCTGAAAACTCCAAAACATTGAAAACTAAGTAAAAAGACAATTTTAAAAAGATATTTCTTTATTTGAGAGAGAGAGCATGCAAGTGAGCATGTGGGAGCAGGTGGGGAGGGGCAGAGGGAGAGAGAGAATCTCAAGCAGACTCCATGCTGAGCATGGAGCTGACTTGGGGCTGGATCCCACGACCCTGAGATCATGACCTGAGCTGAAATCAAGATTCGGACACTATATCGACTGAGCCACTCAGGCACTCTGTAAAAAGACATTTTTGTTCATGAATTAGAAGACAATATCTTTAAGATGTCAAAAGTACCCACTGAGAGCGAGACACAATGGCAGGTGTGCTGTGATGTGTTACTGTCTGGAGTGATGGCCACAAACATCCTGGGCCACCCAACTGATGGGGTACATTAGAATAAAGTGCTTAAAACCCGTGAGGATCACACACACACACAAAAAGATGTCAAAAGTACCCAAAATGAGCTACAGATTTAATGCAACCCCTATCAAAATCTCAATGGCATTTTTTTTTCAGAAATGTAAAAACTCATCCTCAAATTCATATGGAATTTCAAGAACCTCAAATAGGGGAAAACAATCTTAAAGAACAAAATTGGAAGACTCAGACTTCTCAGTTTCAAAAGTTACTGCAAATCTACAGTAATCAACACTGTGTGGTCTAGGTGTAAGGATAAATAGACCAATGGAAGAGAATAAAGAGCCCAGAAATAAACTCACATTGTGGTCCATTGATTTTTGACAAGGGTGTCAAGACCATTTGATGGGAAAGATTAGTCTCTTCAACAAATGGTGCTGGAAAAACTAGATATCCACATGTAAAAGAATGAAATTTGGCCTTGTATCATTTATGATTATTAACTTAAAATTCAGCAAAATCTAATTTAAGTTGTAAATCTATAAACCTCTTAGAAGAAAACAGGGAGAAATCTTTATGACCTTGGATTTGGCAATGGTTTCTTAAATATGACACCAAAAATATAGGCAACAAATTAAAAAATAGATAAATCTGACTTCACCAAAATTAAAAACTTTTGTGTATCAAAGAGCACTATCAAGTGAAAGGGACGCCTCAGTGGTTCAGTTGGTTAAGCGTCTGACTCTTGGTTTTGGCTCAGGTCGTGATCTCACAGTTCTGAGATGGAGCCCTGTGTCCCGCTCCCTGCTCAGTGGGGAGTCGGCTTCTCTCTCTCTCTCCCTCTGCCCCCCCATCCATGCATTCTCTCCCTTTAAAATAAATAAACTTTAAAAAAAGTGAAAGTACACCAATAGAATGGGAAAAATATTTGCCAATCATATATCTGATAAGAGTTTAATATAGAGAATATATAAAGAACTACAACTCAAAAACAAAAGAACAATCCCATTTAAAAATGGGCAAATGATTTGAAAAGAAATTCCTCCAAAGAAGATACAGAAATGGCCAATAAGCACATGAAAACATGCTCAATATCTGTAGTCATTAAGGAAATGCAAATCAAAAACCACGATGAGATGCCACGTCACACCTACTAATATAGTTTAAAGGTGGCTCGCCTTAAGCATCTGCCTTCTGCTCAGGTCATTATCCTGGGATCCTGGGATCGAGCCCGGCATTGGGCTCTTTGCTTGGCGGGAAGCCTGCTTCTTCATCTCCCACTCCCCCTGCTTGTGTTCCCTCTCTGGCTGTGTCTGTCTGTCAAATAAATAAATAAAATATTAAATAAAAATAAAAAATAAAAATAAAAAAATAAAAAATTTTTTAAAGATTTGTTTATTTGATAGAGAGACAGAGAGCACAAGTGGGGGAAACAGCAGAGGGAGCACGGGAGAAGCAGGCTCCCCGCTGAGCAGGGAGCCCAACGTGGGGCTTGATCCCAGGATCCTGGGACTATGACCGGAGCCAAAGGCAGATGCTCAACCGACTGAGCCACCCAGGCACCCCAGTTAAAAATTTTTTTTAAAAGGAAAATAACAAGTGTTGGTGAGGATGTGGAGAAATTGAAATGTTCTTGCATTGTTGACTGGCATGTACAATTGCGCTGTCACTGTGGAAAACAGTTTGGTACTTCATCAAAAAGTTAAATACAGGGGCGCCTGGGCGCTGCAGTCGGTTAACCATCTGCGTTAGGCTCAGGTCATGATCTCAGGGTCCTGGGATCAAGCCCCACATTGAGCCCTACATTGAGCCCCACATCGGGTTCCCTGCTCAGCGGGGAGTCTGCTTCTCCCTCTCCCTCTGCTGCTCCCCCTGCATATGCTCTCTCTCTCTCTGTCAAATAAATAAAATCTTTAAGAAAATAGTTAGGATGGAAATTTTATGTTTTGCCACAAAAGGAAAAAGAAAGAGGATATATGTATTTTTTTACCAGATGTACCTTGTCTTTGAGGAAATTTAGATCTTTTAATTCTCTTTTAACATATTTAACATCCTTTATCTTTATTATTTTATTTATTCCATTATTATTTAAGTGTGCATGTGTGTGTGTGTGTGTGTGTGCACGTGTGTGTCCTGTAACTGAGAAATCTCCAGTAGGGGGAGATGTATACTTAGATTATCCTTTGACCACTGATTCCACTTTTTCAAAAAACTTCAATTCGTGAACCATTGATAGGCATAAAAAAACAAACCAAAAAGGTCATTTGGCTTTAATGAGGACTATCCCCATCATTCAGGTGATACAGTAGTTTTTCATAGGAATATGTTTTACCTCAAAAGAAACTGGTATGGAAGAAATCCTTATTGGAGGCAAACGTAAATTTTAAGAGAAGTTACCTCCGAGGTCCCAAGGATCACTTTTCTTCACCTTTGCCACCAGTCTTTAAATGGTGTAAGCCCTAGTTAAAGAATTGGCTTTATTATTTGTAGTCTTCCTGTGGACATGAATTTCCTTTATAGGTGACTTGTGAGTCACCTGTAAGTACCAAATAAGGATAATCTGTTAAGTCGGAGTCATCAAGAGAAGTATATAAGGCTTTGCGTTGTTTAAGTTTTATTTGTGAAGTTTTGTGGTAAGTTAATAATGGTAAACATAATCATAAGTATGGCTCTTAAATGTGAAGACAAATAACTAAAATAAATGTATAAATAAATAAAACCAAAATATTTAATGTTCTTATCAGCAGGAGAAAAGATGATCTATCTAATGGAAACTAAGATATGAGAAATATATAGGACATAGCCAGAGGGCAGGAAAATGTCCTAATATACAAGTAATCATAATACATTCGTCTGGTTTAAACCCACTAATCAAATGACAGAGATTCATTGTTGGATTAAAAAAAAAGATTCCAGTATTATATAGCCATCAAAAAAAATGAAATCTTGCCATTTGCAACAACGTCTGTGAAACTAGAGGGTATTATGCTAAGCGAAATAAATCAATCAGAGAAAGACAAGTATCATATGATCTCACTGATATGAAGAATTTGAGAAACAAGACAGAGGATCATAGGGGAAGGGAGGGAAAAATGAAACAAAACAAAACCAGAGAGGGAGACAAACCATAAGAGACTCTTAATCTCAGGAAACAAACTGAGGGTTGCCGGAGTAGAGGGGGGTGGGAGGGATGGGGTGGCTGGGTGATGGACATTGGGGAGGGTATGTGCTATGGTGAGCGCTGTGAATTGTGTAAGACTGATGAATCACAGACTTGTACCCCTGAAACAAATAATACATTATATGTTAATTAAAATAAATAAATAATTAAAATTAAAAAAAGGAAAAAAGAGTCAAGGAATATTAGACTATATGACACAGGTAGAGTGGACTTCTATAATGGAAATATAGTACAATAGATATGTTGAATAATGCATCTGATGAAAACAACTCCAAAAGTTGGATAAATTGAAGGAAGGAATTATTACCACATTGCCTAGCTGTCAAAAACAAGGAATCTGCAAAGGACAAAAATTAAGAAAGAATGGAAACCCTGGATGGTAAATGAACACCAATTTGATGGGATATATAAAGTCAAGATCCAGTCTTATGTGAAGTATATAATATACATCTTTCTATAAACCTGGTATTAGGTCTTATGTTTAAGTCCTTGAGGCATTTCAAGTTAATTTTTGTGAGGGGTGCAAGATAGGGATCTAATTTCATTTTTCCCCATGTGTTTATTCAGTTTTCCCAGCACCATGTTGAAGAAATTATCCTTTCCTGATTGAATGAATATTCTTGACTCCCTTGTCAAACATTAGTTGATTGTATACATGGGCGTTTAATTCTGGGCTGTCTATTCTGTTCCATTCTACAAATCCATGACTACATGATATCTTTCCATTTGTTTGTGTCTTCTATTTCTTTCAACAAGATATTATAGTTTTCATTGTATAGATCTTTCATTTTCTTGGCTAAATTTATTACCAGGTATTTTATTATTTTAATGCTATTAATGGGATAGTTTTGTTTCTTTTCAGATGATTTGTTGTTATGTATAGAAATACAACATTTCTCTATGTTGATTTTATATCCTGAAACTTTACTCAATTATTTTATTAATTCTAACAGGGTTTTTTTGTTGTTTTTGAGTTTGGGTTTTTTATTTTTTTATTTTTTATTTTTATTTTTTAAAAAGATTTTATTTATATCTTTGACAGAGAGAGAGAGAGACAGCGAGAGAGCGAACACAGCAGGGGGAGAGAGAGAGGGAGAAGCAGGCTTCCTGCTGAGCAGGGAGCCTGATGCGGGGCTCAATCCCAGGACTTTGGGATCATGACCTGAGCTGAAGGCAGACGCTTAACGACTGAGCCACCCAGGCGCCCCTAGTTTGGGTTTTTTATATATGAGATCATATCCTCCGTAAATAATGACAGTTTTAGTTCTTCCTTTCTGATTTGGATGCCTTTTATTTCTGTGTCTTGCCTAATTGCTGTAGCTAGGACTTCCAGTAAGTACTATGTTGACTAAGAGGCTGAGAGTGTGCATCCATTTATCTTGTTCCTGATCTTTGAGGAAAAGCTTTCAGTTTCTCACCATTTAGTATGATGTTAGCTGTGGGTTTGTTGTATGTGGCTTTTCTTTTTTTTTAAGATTTGTTTATTTACTTGAGAGAGAGAGAGAGAGAGAATCCCAAGCAGACTCACTGCTGAGCACAGAGCATGACGCGGAGCTCAATCCCAGGACCCTGAAATTGTGACCCGAGCTGAAATCAGGAGTTGGCTGCTTAATGAACTGAGCCACCCAGGCACCCCATATATGGCATTTATTATGTTGAGGTATGTTTGTTCTATACTCAGCTTGTTGAAGGTTTTACTTATGAAAGGATATTTATTATGTCCAATGCTTTTTCTGCCTCTATTTAGATGATCATGTGATTTTTATCTCTCATTTTATTAACGTGCAGTATCACATTTAATTTGTTATGTTGAACTATCCTTGCATCCCAGGGATAAACCCTTCTTGGTCGTGGTGGGTAATCCTTTTAATATGTTGTTGAATTTGTTTTGCGAATATTTTGTTGAGTACTTTTGCATTTTTTTCACCAGTACATTAGTCTAGTTTTCTTGTAATGTCCCTATCTGGCTTTGGTGTCAGGGTGGTTCTGGCCTTGTAGAATGAGTTTGGAAGTGTTCCCTTCTCTTCAGTTTTTGGGGAGGATTGGCATTAATTCTTCTTTAAATGTTTGATAGAATTTGTTACTGTAGCTGTCTGGTCCTGGGTTTTTCTCTGTTGGAAGATTTTTGTTTACTGATTCAAGCTCCTTAGTCATTATTGGTCTGTTCAGATTTTCAATATCTTCATGATTTAAAAAAGGCACTTGATATGATCTTAAATTTGCTAAGATTTGTTTTGTGTCCTATTATATGGTCTATCTTGGATAATTTTCTCTGCACTCTTTTTTTTTTTAAAGATTTTATTTATTTGACAGAGAGAGACACAGCGAGAGAGGGAACACAAGCAGGGAGAGTGGGAGAGGGAGAAGCAGGCTTCCTGCTGAGCAGGGAGCCCGATGCGGGGCTCGATCCCAGGATCCTGAGATCATGACCTGAGCCAAAGGCAGACACTTAACAACTGAGCCACTCAGGCGCCCCTAAAGATTTTAATTCTCTGCACTCTTGAGAAGAATGTTCATTCAGCTTCTGTTGGATGGAATGTTCTGTAAATGTCTGTTAGGTCCATTTGGCCTAATGCATTGTTCAAGTCCAGTGTTTCCTTGTTGATTTTCTGTCTGGATGATCTATCCATTGCTGTAAGAGGGTATTGAAGTCCCCTGCTATTATTGCATTGGTGTCTATTCCTCCCTTCAGATCTGTTAGTATTTGCTTAATAAAGTTAGGTGCTCTGATTTAAAAATTTAGGTGCATATATATTTATGACTGTTACATCTTCCTGATGAATTGATCCCTTTACCATTATATATTGACCTTCTTTGTCTCTTGTTACCCTTTTTGGCTTAAAGTCTATTGTGTCTGTTATGATTATAGCTATTCCTATTGTCTTTTGGTTTCACTTGCATGGAATATATTCTTCCATCCCTTCACTTTGAGCCTATGTGTGTTAAGTTGAAGTGAGTCTCTTGTAGGCAGCATATACTTGCTTCTTATTTATCCATCAAGCCACTCTGTGCCTTTTGATTGTTGAATTAAATCCAATTACATTTAGAGTTATTATTGATATGTAAGAATTTACTAATGCCATCTTATTAATTACGTTCTGATGTTTTATATTTCTGTTGTTTCTTTTTCCCTCTGTTTCTACCCTCCATTGTAAGTTGGTGATATTCCATGGTGGTATGCTCTGTTTTCCTTTTCTTTATCTTTCGTGAATCTACTCTAGTCTTTTGTTTTGTGATTACCATGAGGTTTACATAAAATATCTCAAAGATAAAGCAGTCCATTTTGTTTTCTCTTTTTTCTAATTGCATTATTTTATTTTATTTAAATTCAATTAGCCAATATATGGTACATCATTAGTTTTTGATGGAGTGTTCAATGATTCATTAGTTGCGTATAACACCCAGTGCTCATCATATCACATACCCTCCTTAATGCCCATCACCCAGTTATTCCCTCCCCTCCCCCACCTCCCTTTCTACAACCCTCAATTTGTTTCCTGGAGTCAAAAGTCTCTCATGGTTTGTCTCCCTCTCTGATTCCATCCCATTCAGTTTTCCCACCCTTCCCCTATGATCCTCTGCACTATTTCTTATATTCCACATATGAGTGAAACCATATGATAATTGTCTTTCTCTGCTTCTTTCACTTAGCATAATATCCTCTAGTTCCATCCATGTCAGTGTGAATGGTAGGTATTCATCCTTTCTGATGGCTGAGTAATATTCCATTGTATATATGAACCACATCTTCTTTATCCATTCATCTGTTGAAGGACATCTCAGCTCCTTCCACAGTTTGGCTAATGTGGACATTGCTGCTATGAATATTGGGGTGCAAGTGCCCCTTCTTTTCACTACATCTGTGTCTTTGGGATAAATACCCAGTAGTGCAATTGCTGGGTCTTAGGGTAGTTCTATTTTTAACTGCTTGAGGAACCTCCATACTCTTTTCCAGAGTGGCTGTACCAACTTGCATTCCTACCAGCAGTGTAAGAGGGTTCCCCTTTCTCCACATCCTCGCCAACATTTGTTGTTCCCTGTCTTGTTAATTTTTGCCATTCTGACTGGTGTAAGGTGGTATCTCATTGTGGTTTTGATTTGTATTTCCCTGAAGACAAGTGATGTGGAACATTTTTTTCATGTGTCTGCTGGCCATTTGTATGTCTTCTTTGGAGAAATGTCTGTTCGTGTCTTCTGCCCATTTCTTGACTGGATTATTTGTTTTTTGGGTGTTGAGTTTGATAAGTTCTTTATAGATCTTGAATACCAGCCCTTTATCTGTTGTCATTTGCAGATATCTTCTCCCATTTTGCAGGTTGCCTTTTAGTTTTATTGACTGTTTCCTTTGCTGTGCAGAAGCTTTTGATGAAGTCCCAGTAGTTCACTTTTGCTTTTGTTTCCCTTGCCTTTATTTTTTTAAAAGATTTTATTTATTTATTTGACAGAGAAAGACACAGTGAGAGAGGGAACACAAGCAGGGGGAGTGGGAGAGGGAGAAGCAGGCTTCCTGCGGAGCCGGGAGCCCGATGTAGGGCTTGATCCCAGGACCCTGGGATTATGACCTGAGGCTAAGACAGACGACTTAACGACTGAGCGATGCAGGTGCCCCTCCCTTGCCTTTAGAGACGTGTCTTGCAAGAAGTTGCTATGGCTGAAGTTGAAGAGGTTACTCCCTCTGTTCTCCACAAGGATTTTGATGGTTTCCTGTCTCACCTTTAGGTCTTTCATCCATTTTGAGTTTATCTTTGTGTATGGTGTAAGAGAATGGTCCAATTTCATTCTGCATGTGGCTGTCCAATTTTCCCAGCACTGTTTATTGAAGAGACTGTCTTTTTTCCATTGGATATTCTTTCCTGCTTTGTTGAAGATCAGTTGACCATAGAGTTGAGGGTCCATTTCTGGGTTCTCTATTCTTTTTTTTTTTAATTTTTTATTGTTATGTTAATCACCATATATTACATCATTTGTTTTGGTGTAGTGTTCCATGATTCATTGTTTGTTCATAACACCCACTGCTCCATGCAGAATGTGCCCTTTTTAATACCCATCACCAGGCTAACCCATCCCCCTACCCTCCTCCCCTCTAGAACCCTCAGTTTGTTTTTCAGAGTCCATCATCTCTCCTGGTTCGTCTCCCCCTCTGACTTACTCCCCTTCATTCTTCCTCTCCTGCTATCTTCTTCTTTTTCTTTTTTCTTAAAATATGTTGCATTATTTGTTTCAGAAGTACAGATCTGTGATTCAACAGTCTTGCACAATTCACAGCGCTCACTGTAGCACATACCCTCCCCAATGTCTATCACCCAGCCACCCCATCCCTCCCACCCCCAACCACTCCAGTAACACTCAGTTTGTTCCTGAGATTAAGAATTCCTCATATCAGTGAGGTCATATGATACATGTCTTTCTCTGATTGACTTATTTCACTCAGCATAACACCCTCCAGTTCCATCCACGTCGTTGCAAATGGCAAGATCTCATTCCTTTTGTTGGCTGCATAATATTCCATTGTGTATATATACCACATCTTCTTTATCCATTCATCTGTCGATGGACATCTTGGCTCTTTCCACAGTTTGGCTATTGTGGACATTGCTGCTATAAACATTGGGGTGCACGTACCCCTTCGGGTCCCTACATTTGTATCTTTGGGGTAAATATCTGGGTTCTCTATTCTGTTCATTGATCTATGTGTCTGTTTTTGTGCCAGTACCATGCTGTCTTGATGATCACAGCTTTGTTAATATAGCTTGAAGTAGTTGGATTTTTTTTTAAACAGCTTTTTGTTTTGAAATAATTATGGATTCACAAGAAGTTGCAGAGATAGTACAGAGAAGTCCTACGTCTCCTTCACCCAGTTTTCCTAGTGATTACATTTTTAAAACAGGTAGCTGACAACAGTATAAAGTGTTTGCAGAGTTCTGTGTCATTTTGTCTTATGTTTTCATTTGGTAAGCACCACTACAATCAATATATAGAACTATTCCCTCACTGCAAAGACCTCCTAGGCTACCCCTTTATAGTCACACTTGCCTTTTCTCTCCTCCATCCCTATCCCCAGGCAAGTTAACCTGGTAATAGGTGATATTGGCCCTGGAGGTGACAACAAGTAAAGAGACATAGACATGTGCCTCATGTAAATCAAATACAGAAAATCTAAGGTATATTCATTTCAGGCTTTTATATAAAGGGCATCCTACAATATGTGACTTTTTGAGACTGGCTTTTTTCTTTTTTCACTCAGCACAATGTCCTTGAGATTCATCCAAGTTGTTGCATGTATCAGTAGTTTGTACCTTTTTTATTCCTAAGTGCTAAGTAGTAATCTTGGTATGGATGTATATTGTTTAAACAGTCACCTATTATGGATATTTTTATTATTTCCAGTTCTTGGCTATGACATATAAAACTGCCATGAACAATCGTGGGCAGGTTTTGCATGGACATGTGCTCATTTCTCTGGGTAAATGCCTAGGAGGTAAATTTCTGGGTTGTGTAGTACACGTATATTTAGTTATTTTGAGAAGCTGCCCTACTAGGTTCCAGAGTGGCTATACCATTTTACATCACCACTAGCAATGTATGAAAGATCCAGTATTTCCTTATCCTTGCTAATATTCTGGGTTGTTACTATATTTTTGTGTTTTGATAGGTATGTAATGCTAATTCATATTGATCTTAATTTACATTTTCTTATTTGCTAGCAATGTTGAATATGTTTTCATGTGCTTATTTTCCATTTGTGTATCCTCTTTGGTGAGTTATCTCTTCATGTCTTTTCCCTATTTTCTAATTGGATGGTTAATGTTTTTATTATTTCATTTTAACTTGACATTTGACATATAGCATTGTGTAAGATTAAGGCATACAACATGTTGATTAACACATTTATATATTTCAATATGATTGCTACTGTAGCATCAGCTAGCACCTCTATCACATCACATAATTATCATTCCTTTTTTGTGGTGGAAATAATTAAGATGTAGTCTCTTAGAAAGTTTGATATCCATAATACAATATAGTTGTCTATAATCACAATACTGAGCATTAGATCTCCAGGATTTATTTATCTATTAGTTGCACTAGTAAGTTTGTGCTCGTACAATATCTCCCCAATTCTATCATCTCTGACAATTCTGTTGTTGTTTTTTAGTCTACCCAGCCACTCTGTGCCTTTGATTGGGGAATTCAATGCATTTATTTTAGAGTAATTGTTGATATATAAAGGCTCTTCTCCTCCCCTTTTATATTTCTGATGTCACAATTTACCTCTTTTTAAAATTTTTATTTAAATTTTAGTTAGTTAACACACAGTGCAATATTGCTTTCAGGAGTAGAATGCTTATCTACAACAAGTGCCCTTTTTAATACCCATCACCCATCTAGCCCATCCCCCCCATCAGCCCTCAGTTTGTTCTCTATCATTAAGAGTTTCTTATGGTTTATTTCCCTCCTTTCCACCCATATGTTCATCTGTTTTGTTTCTTAAATTCCATATATGAGTGAGATCATAATGGTATTTGTCTTTCTCTGACTGGCTTATTTCACTTAGCATAATACACTGTAGCTCCATCCACGTCATTGTAAATGGCAAGATTTCATTCTTTTTTTTTAAATTTTTTTAAAAGATTTTTATTTATTTATTTGACAGAGAGAGACCACAGTGAAAGAAGGAACACAAGCAGGGGGAGTGGGAGAGGGAGAAGCAGGCTTCCAGCCGAGCAGGAAGCCCGATGCGGGGCTCGATCCCAGGACCCTGGGATCATGACCTGAGCTGAAGGCAGACGCTTAATGACTGAGCCACCCAGGTGCCCCAAGATTTCATTCTTTTTGATGGCTGAGTAAAATTCCATCATATATATATATGATGGAATATACACACACACACCACATCGTCTTCATCCATTCATCAGTAGATGGACACCTGGGCTCTCTCCATAGTTTGGCTATTGTTGATAATGCTGCTGTAAATATTGGGGTGCATGTACCCCTTCAAATCAGTATTTTTGTATCCTTTGGGTAAATACCTAGTAGTACAATTGCTGGATCATAGGGTAGTTCTATTTTTAGTTTTTTGAGGAACTGCTCTGGCACGGCTGCACCAGTTTGCATTCCCACCAACACTGCAAGAGGGTTCCCCTTTCTCTGCATCCTTGCCAACACCTGTTGTTTCCTGTGTTGTTAATTTTAGTCATTCTGACAGGTGTAAGGTGATATCACATCGTGTTTTTTATTTGTATTTCCCTAATGATGAGTGATGTTGAGCATCTTTTCATGTGTCTGTTAGCCATCTGGATTTCTTTTTTGGAAAATTGTCTATTCATGTCTTCTGCCCATTTTTTAACTGGATTATTTGTTTTTTGGGTGTTGAGTTTGGTAAGTTCTTTATAGATTTTGGATACTAAACCTTTATCAGATATGTTGTTTGCAAATATATTCTCTCATTCCATAGGCTGTCTTTTAGTTTTGTTGATTGTTTCTGTCACTGTGAAGAGACTTTTTAATCTTGATGAGGTACCAGTAGTTCATTTTTGCTTTTGTTTCTGGTGACATGTTTAGTAAAAAGTTGCTATGGCCAAGGTCAAAGAGGTTTCTGCCTGTGTTCTCCTCTAGGATTTTGATGGTTTCCTGTCTCACATTTAGGTCTTTTATCGATTTTGAATTTATTCTTGTGTTTGGTGTAAGAAAGTGGTCCAGTTTCATTCTTCTGCATGTCGCTGCTCAGTTTTCCCAACACCATTTGTTGAAGAGACACAATTTACCTCTTTATAAGGCTGTGAATTTATTAACAAATTATAGTAGCTATAATTATTTTTAATACTCTTTTCCATTAACCTTTATATTATATACTTTACTATTATAAAATTAGAGTTTTCTATATCTGACTAATATTTTCCACCTTTAGCAGTGTGTTGTGTACTTTCATATGTTGTCATGTCACTGATTAGCATCTTTTCATTTCAGCTCAAACTCCTATCAGCATTTCTTGCAAAGCAGGTCTAGTGGTGATGAACTCCCTCAGCTTTTGCTTGTCTGGGAAAGTCTTTATTTATACTTCATATCTCAAGAACACTTTGCCAGATAGAGTATTCTTGGCTGGCAATTTTAAATCACTTGTCATATGTCACTCTGCTGTCTCCTGAGGGTTTCTGCTGAGAAATCTGCTGACAGCCTGGTGGGGTTTCCTTTGTAGGTTACAATCTTCATTCACTGGCTGCCTTTAGGATTCTTTCTTTATCTTTGATTTTAGTAGTTTCATTATAATGTATCTTGGAGAAAGTTTCTCCAGTCAGATGATAGGGTGATTGATCTGTTAGCTTTGTAAACTTGGATGTCCAAGTCTCTCCCCATATTTGGGAAGTTCTCACCTATGATTTCTTTAAATGAACTTCTGTGCCCTTCTTTCTCTCTTTTCCTTCTGGAATCCAGATTATTCTGCATGGACTGCAGACCTCATTCTTGAGGACTCAATGGCTATGCAAAATGACAAGCTTAAGAGGTAGAAATCAGCTTTGAGGATATCTTCCAGTTTAGAATGAGATGGGTTACAGATGGGTTGTGGCATTGGAAGTAGTGGAACTGCCTTTGATATGTGACTGTCTGTGTTGGTGCAAGATCCTCTTCCTCCATGAACTCAGAGTTTTCATTTTTAAATGGGAGAAGCTTATATCTCACTAAGTATAGTATACATGTCATAGAGTTTTATACATGCCAGAAACTCTTCTTTATGCCTTACCTATTTTAAGTTTTAGAGTGAGTCTAGGATGTAGGTGTATGTGAAACATACCAGTGAAAGAATTGAGGAAGAGGCCATGTGATGAGTAAAAGCAGTAAGGAGCAAACCTAGATATAATATTAGATATGTTTTGCTCCAGTTTCCTCAGCTTTAATCATGTTATCATAATTATTATATAAGGCTTTTATTTAATGACACTGTGCATCAATGTGCTTGGCACATTGCGAGTCTCATACAATGAAGGTTCCTTTTCTCCCCAAAACCACAAAGCAGAGAAAGGTTATTTGCCACCTAAGTTCAAGCATGGGATGAAGGAGGAACGGATGCAAGGGAAAAGGACAGGAGGGTAAAGTTTCAGGCTGCAGCACTAAAATGGTATTCCTCATCTGTAATCACAGTGATCATAGCTCTCAGATGTTTTCAATCATAGTGATCAAGGTGATTAGTGAGGGGAAAGCACAGTGAGTTCTATCAGGAGCCTTTAAAATCCCATCTGGCTGTTCAAGTGAGATCTTATGTTCCTAACCTCTGTCACAGCCTTCTCTGCATTGTAATGAGCTTACCCCCAGGTGAAACATGTCTTCTAATCACCATACCCATGCAGAGCAGCCATGGTCTAGTGGGCAGGGCCCTCGGGAAATGTGCCTTTCTTCTCTTCACCCAGGAATCAGCAACCTGCTATGGCTAAGTCCCTATGTTGTAGGTAAATTTGAATCTACTCCTCTGGCAACCTTCAAAGTGCTCTGAGAGGGACTAAATGTCTTCTCTGTTCTTCAACTTCATAAACTTAGGCTTGAAGGTGGGAAATCAATTGTCTACAGACTGAACAGATGAATAGATGGGGGGACCATGAATGACCTCATAGATGTCTGACTGTAAAGCTCATGTTTTTTTCTACTGCCCTCCTCTGCTGAAGTGACCTGCCTCTGTCCATCCCCCTTCCTGTGTGAGTTCACGAGTTCTGCCTACAATGAGAGCTATGGGAGTAAAAGGCAATGATGTCCTGCTAGTTTGTGATGACCCACCCCTCAAATCTCCTCTGCTAGATTATATCATAGATCATAGATGTATCTGTTTGAGGAGGCAGAGGCCAGTCTTCTGGAGAAGATCTAGAATAAATAAAGGTGAAATTTCAGTAACATCCAAAAGTCGTCAAGGCTATCAAGAACCCTCTTTACTTATTCAACAAATTCTAATATAGAATCTAGTTACGGGACAAGAGGAGAGAGAAATAGAAAAAGGTTCCCCTCCTTGAATAAAATTTCAAAATCTAGTTAGAGGAGAAGACATACAAGCAGACACATAGAGCATGATGTGACATGATGACAAATTCCGTATAAGCCACAATAAAGGAGAACAAGATGTGACGTAGTTGTGTTTTGGGTGGAGCAATGTGGTTATGAATTCTCTGGATGAGAATAAAGATTTTCCTGCTCAGGGGTAAGTGGAGAGAGAAGAGTATGTATAAAAACTCAAATCCAGAAGCAAACCAGTAAGTTCAAATCAATCGCATTTGATTTGTGTGGGATGGCCCTTGGGGGAGTGAGAGGAGATAAAACTGGAAATGTAATCTAGGATCTGAACATGAAGAACAGTGAAGCCTGGACTGAAATGTTGGCTAGGAATCTGTGTGCAGTGATGCCAGAGGAGAGCTTGCTGTTTAGATTTGTGTCAGAAAAATGACTGGCTATCAGTGTAGAGGATGTATGAGTCTATGTGCAGAAGAAATGCATAGCAATCAACAGGAAGACTCTTGCAATAATCCCAAGGCAAGTCTTGAGAGCTCAGTCTTTACTCCAGCAGTGGAGATAGAAGTCGTGATACATATTACAGGTGGAAGATTCACATAGACCTATTAGTAATGGAATGTGGGATCAAGTGAAGTTGGAAAAGGGTACCATGACAGCACTCATGGACTTGTGTTTACAGTGTGATAACTCTTCAACCAATGTTTTGTCCCACTTTTAGTTCTCCACATTAAATCTTTGGCCTCTTATAAGGTGAAAGGTGAAATTGACCCAACTAGGCATAACCTAAGCTCATATTTTTAGAATCAGAAGGATATCAGCATGCAAAAGGTAAGGAGAAAGAAATTCAGTCCAACCCTATCACCTCATAGGTGAACAAACGGACTGACAGACAAACAAAGCCAGTGAAGGCAACTGCATTTCCTATTCTCCCAGTCTAAGTATCAAGGAAGTGGTCCTGGGGCATGGGTGGATGACTGTGACGCCCCTGGTCATATTCTCTTACTTGTGCACGTGGAGTTCTTTTTATTTTCTTTCTAAGATTCTATTTATTTGTCTGACAGAGGAGAGACACAGCGAGAGAGGGAACATAAGCAGGGGGAGTGGGAGAGGGAGAAGCAGACTTCCCGCTGAGCAGGGAGCCCGATGTGGGGCTCGATCCCAGGACCCTGGGATCATGACCCGAGCCAAAGGCAGACACTTAACGACTGAGCCACCCATGTGCCCCTGTGCATGTGGAGTTCTTAAGGGAAAAATCCTTAAGCTTAAAGTGTCTATCCCTGTATTCATGTCACATTATAGGGATCTTATTCTACCATCCTATCTATGTTGGAGTCTGTGATTGAGGAGAAAATAGGACAACTTCAAGGTATAGTGACAGAATGCTTTTAGTGTTCAATTAAATCTGTTCCAGTTCTAATACTTATACATCAAGTTTCTTCTTCTCCGAAGTGAAGTCACAATACCTACATTCTGAGGTTGTTATAGGAAATCTAATAAGAAAATGATTACCTAAGTGCTCTGTAAGAATGATTTTGTATCAGTAACCTCTTCAAAAATATGTATGATTTCACCCTCAATCTATAGGAAGAGGCCTTTAGATTCCATATTATGGGCCATTGTTTCTCAAAGTGTGGTCTGTGGACCAGAAACATTGGCATCACTTGGAATTTGTGAGTAATGCTAATTCCTCAGGCTCTACCACAGAATCAGAAATTGGGGATGAGGCCCAGAAATCTGTTTTAACAGTCTCTCCAGGTGTTTCTGATGTGCTTTAACACTTGATAATCACTGCTATGGCAGATTGTGAGCATGCAGGCTGGGAACTGTCTTCAATGATGACATCACTTCCAACCATCAGTCCCTAGTGGGTGTTTTGGACCAAGCCTCACTTGTGTCTGACCTCTACCTTATTTGCATCTCTTCCCTGGCACTGCTGGTGCTAAGGAAATATGATGCCCTTCCAGACATTGTTCCGTGGAGGGACAGGGGAAGAGGGTGTATCGAGGAGAGTGACGCCAGAGTAAAGCCCTTTGCTTTAATGAAGCAGGGATCCTAGGTCAGGAGACAGGTGGGAATGTTCAGTTAGTGGTACTCATTGAAACTTCTGAAGCATGTGCCGTGGTTGTCATCTTTGAGTTTTCCCCGCAGACAACAGAATTAAACTCTTTGCCAGACAGGATGCAGCACATTTTTTCTTTGGGGCATATCCCAGTAGCAGGCTGTATCGCCGCCTCTCCCACTCTGCATGTCGACCTGCAATTTCCAATTTTGTTTGCACACTTTTTCACATACCAACTACCTGCATAAAGGAATTATATAGATTATTTAAACCAGAGACCTATCACAAAAAGGTAGAAATAACAATAGTTTTTTGAACACTGATCATTCAAGTCCCTTACCAGTGGCATTGTTATATTTTTCCTAGTCCTCGGACCTGCTCTGAGATTTTATAAAAATGTACACACATAAAATTTTGATGTATGTATGAGCCTTTCTGAAATTGAAATTTGGGATATAAACACTTACCAGGTATCTATTCCCCATTGTTTTAATGGGAAAATATATATAACACATTATTTCTAGTAAGTACAAAAGCCCTAACCAATTTCATAAAATGTAACTAAAACACAATAAACCACCTAAAGAAAACTAAAAAAAAAAATGATCATTTTAAAATATGAAATGCTCAAATCATCACTGTAATGCTTCTTACTGTCACACAAATTCACTGGCTTTTGTTGACACTTGGTGAGATTTTCAAAATATCTTTACAAGTTTGTGAGGTCCTACAAATTGTATGTGAAATGTAACTGGATTTGTCTTATAGATTGTCTTATTAAATGTAATATAACTTCTCATATATACATGAATATCTATGTATCTATAATATTGAGATATAAATACAATCTACAACTTTTTGGTAATAACTCAAAAGCCATTCTACTAGGAATATATTTATCAGGGAGCCATTCTGCAAGGTGTGCCTACATATTATATACATACATAAAAAATTTTCTTATCACATGGTATAACACATAGAAGGCCCTGAAGAGATGTTAGAACTCTTTCTTACTGGGATCTGTGTTGTTCAACTCATTTCCCATTGAATCAACACATATATAATGGGTGCCTACTATGTTAAGAACCCTGCAAGAATGATGGGAATGAAACAATGAACAGGAAGACAAGATCTGAGAAGCTTATGGGGGAGGAGGTAGTGGGAAGAAAATAAATATGTAAATGAATAAACAAAATAACTGCAGATTGTGATAAGTGCAGCAAATTAAAAAATATAATGGAATGTAGTAGAGAGTAAGCAAATGGAACAGTCATTTTTGATTTCTGACTATTACCACCACTGTTATCCTCTATCAGCTGTTTAATTCTCCTCCAAGGATTAAATGAGATTTTTACATACATAATGTTTATGTACATGCAATTACATATATAGATGTAGGGCTATATGAATGGGCCTCTCACTCCTAAAATCAGGATTCTGCCTGGGGTTGTTGAGGAAATTATCCCTTAGGAAATGTTGTTCAAGCCTAGACAGAAGGATGGATGAAAGGGGTCCCGCTATGTGAAGATCTAAAAGAGTGTTCAAAGAAGAAGTAATAGCATATGTGAAAGCTAAGAGTGTGGGAGGAACCTGCTATTTCTGAGACAGGAAAAGATTGCTTGACTTCTTTGTTTGCATGATTTTTCTTACTTTATCTTTTCTATTCTTTTGTGTCTGTAAGGAGTCTCCACAGTGGTCTTTGACCTTAAACTATCTCTCTAGCCCTTCTCTCCATGGTCTTCTTTCTCTCCATCCCAAATATCTCCATGGAGATAACATTCAAATGTTTTTCTCCTGCTTTTTCCGGCTGGGACAAGTGGATGGAAACCTCAGATCAAGTTTCCCTCCTTTTCATTCTGATCTACTTTGAGCCCTGCTGTTTTGTTGATGCTTCCTTCCAAATGTCCTTTCTAAGGCTTGCATCTCTCTAATCTAGAGAGATCTTGGGTTAGCCTTGGATAATGTTGCAGAATAATCCTGAATTGCTTGTGGGTGTCTAGAAAGGGAAGTGAGGAGTTTTCTCAGGTCCTTTGATTTAGAAAGAGGACACCATGCAAGTATGTGGTGTATATCATCAATGTCCCAGAGACAGAGAGCAAAATCAGCAATCTAAACTCATAGAATTTCAAGGATGCAATAGATCTGAACATCTTCTGAGGTAGCCTTCCTACTGTTATTTTTGAACAGTTCTGTAAATTCTAGAGAACCTAAAATACTTTCTCTAGAGGCAGGCTATAGAGTAATACAATTCTCTGTTAGGAAATTCTACCTCAAAAAGTTAGTTCTTCACTTTGTGCCATTAGAAAACATGGATGTATCTAGAGAACACAGTGCTAATTGAAATGAGCCAGTCAGATAAAGATAAATACCGTATGATCTCACTCATATATGGAATCTAAGAAACAAAACAAATGAACGAAGGGAAAAAAGAGAGAGACAAACCAAAAGACAGACTCTTAACTATAGAGAACAAACTAATGGTTACCAGGGGGGAGGTGGGGGTAGTGGGATGGGTGAAATAGGTGATGGAGATTAAAGGGTACAATTATGATGAGCACCAAGCAATATATAGAATTGTTCATCCACTGTATTGTATGCCTGAACCTAATATAACACTGTATGTTAACTATACTGGAATAAAAATAAAAATAAAACAACACAGTAAGCATGGTGCACAAACTATCCTCAACATAGAGAACTTTCTAAGCTAATGGAAGAATGCAAAGGAAATGCCAATAGAGTTGGCAACATGAAAATGAAAATTTTGTGCTTCTAATAAATCAATAAAAATATTTAGAAGTAACTAAGGCATTAGGAATGAAAGTTTACCTGCTACAGACTTAAGTTAAAAAAGGGCAGATTATAAACTCATGTATCAGTTGGTAACAACTTTTTAAAAAAATGTGAGCAGTGATGGAATGGTGGCCAATTTCTTTATTTCTAAAATGTCCCCAGTGTTCTTGTCTTAATTTTGTAAATATAAGCTATATAATTAATTAAAAGGAAGAAATGCTATACACATAGAGCTGAAATCTGACATAGAATTTCCAACAGTCTTCAATCTTTTCCCCATGTTCACTCAGAATATGTTTCTTTCCTTTTCCAACTTGCAGTCCTATAGATATTTAGAAACAGCCTTTCTTGTCCTGTTAATCACATCCAAGAATAAAAAAAATGGGATGACCTTCTCTGTAAGACCAAGAAAATTGGAAGAAGTAATATTGGAGAATTGTTACTTCAAGAGTAATACTTGGTGCCATACAAAGTGAAGTGAGGCAGGGCTGGCCTGAGCTGGCCCTGAGTGATAGGATAGAGGGGGGGTTTGGAACAACAAGACCATCTCTGCATTTGGAGTCTCATTATTCTCCTTAACTGCCAACCATAGACACTGCGCTGTTGTAAAAGGCCTCTTATAATAGAGATGTTCTGAAGTAGGGCATACCTTAGCACCCCCTACCAGCGAAAACCCTACCCTTACTCCCATGGATGTTTGCTAATAGGGATTCCATTTCCAGGACCCTGTTCTGGGCTAGATTTTTTCCCACAAGATTCTGTTTACCTGAAACCAATTGGGCCAGGAGCATGAAGCTTGCAAGAGTGAACAATAGGGACTTCATGGCTCCTGAAACACGTAGGCAGTGGGTTCTGTGGAGTCCAGAACTCTTTATTCAGTGTGACTGCACACAGGTCTTTATTGTCCTCCCTAGACAGGGTTGGGCTCAACCAGCAGACCAGTAGGATATAGGATACTGTGCCAAACAACTTCAGTCCATTGACCAGCCTCTCTAATTGAGGCGTCACTATTCAAGAGCCCTATTCTAGGCATGCCTTGGGGGGAAAAGGACTTAGAAGTGTAGGTGCAAGCTCTGCGGAAGTGTATGACAATTTGGAGAGAAAAACACAAGAAGAATTTATGCTGCTCCCTCAAGGCGGGGTACTCCTGTTTTTCCACAGTCCTCCTGTGTTGGTTCTAAAAGTATTTACCTTACTGCATTGTGACTGCCTATTCACCTGGCTGTCTCTTTTCCTAAAATACAATGGATTTTTGAATACTGACTACATATTATTCTCTTCTGTGTGTTAGTTCTGGGCATAAAGAAGTACCTAAGCAGTTGTTTGTTGAATGAAAAAGTTAATACTTTGTTGATAATCTGAAATTTAAAAGTTTTTTTTAAAGATTTTATTTATTTATTTGACAGAGAGAGAGACAGCAAGAGAGGGAACACAAGCAGGGGGAGTGGGAGAGGGAGGAACAGGCTTCCCGCTGAGCAGGGAGCCCGATGCGGGGCTCGATCCCAGGACCCTGGGATCATGACCTGAGCCGAAGGCAGACGCTTGACGACTGAGCCACCCAGGCACCCTAAAAAGTTTTTTTTTTTTAAAGAAATATATCAACGCTTGAAGAAACATGTACAATGATGTCTTTAAATTCCCATTCAAGTCCAACAATAGAATATTATAAAATGAAGTGCATACATATAATTTAATGCTGTACGTTCATTAGAAGGAGTGCAGCAGATTTTGTCTTTCCGAACGTTTTTGAGTGAAGAAGCAACATTGCCGAGCAACATATAGAGTGATTCTAATTTATGTGAAAAAGTTATACGTGTTGTATGGAAGTAAATGCATTAACTAGAAGAGTATAAAACAGATGTCATTCTTTTTTTTAAAATTTTTTATTGTTATGTTAATCACCATATATTACATCATTAGTTTTTGATGCAGTGTTCCATGATTCATTGTTTGTTCATAACACCCAGTGCTCCATGCAGAACGTGCCCTCCTCAATACCCATCACCAGGCTAACCCATCCCCCTACCCCCCTCCCCTCTAGAACCCTCAGTTTGTTTTTCAGAGTCCATCATCTCTCATGGTTCGTCTCCCCCTCTGACATACTCCCCTTTTCTTCCTCTCCTGTTATCTTCTTTTTCTTTTTTCTTAAAATATGTTGCATTATTTGTTTCAGAAGTACAGATCAAAACAGATGTCATTCTGATAATAGTTTTCTGACTGAATTAGAGGCAGGCATTCAAAGAAGATTTTATTTGTGTTGTTAAAAATTCTTTTGACTAGTCCTGTGGATTGTTACTGGAGGTAAGGTCCTAGAGATTTTATTCTTTGTGGGGAATTTTTATTTTTTATTATTTCAAATTATTGAGATATAATTGATGTACATTGAAATGCATTATTTAGGGGCGCCTGGATGGCTCAGTCATTACGCATCTGCCTTCAGCTTGGGTCATGATCCCAGGGTCCTGGGATCAAGCCCTGCATTGGGCTCCCCGCTCCACAGGAAGCCTGCTTCTCCCTCTCCCACGCCCCCTGCTTGTGTTCCTGCTCTCACTATCTCTCTCTCTGTCAAATAAATAAATAAAATATTTTTAAAAAAGAAATGCATTATTTAAAGTGTACAATTTGATGAGCTCGATAGGTTATGCACTTGTGAAACTATCACCAGAATTAATGTAATGCACACATCCTTCACCCTCTGGTAACCATAAATCTGATCTCTTTTTTCTATGAGTTTGGTGTTTTTTTTTTTAATTTTTTTATTGTTATGTGAATCACCATACATTACATCATTAGTTTTGGATGTAGTGTTCCATGATTCATTGTTTGTGCATAACACCCAGTGCTCCATGCAGAATGTGCCCTCTTTAATACCCATCACCAGGCTAACCCATCCCCCACCCGCCTCCCCTCTAGAACCCTCAGTTTGTTTCTCAGAGTCCATCGTCTCCTATGTTTGGTCTCCCCCTCCGATTTCCCCCCCCTTCATTCTTCCCCTCCTGCTATCTTCTTCTTCTTTTTTTTTCTTAACATATATTGCATTATTTGCTTATGAGTTTGATTTTTTTAGATTCCACATATAAGTGAGATCATAGACTGTTTGTCTTTCTCTGTCTGATTTATTTCACTTATCATAATATCCTATACCACATTTTCTTTATCCGTTGATCTATTGGTGAACACTTAGGTTGTTTAGCTAATTGTGAACAGGCTATTCACACCTTAGCTGTTGTAAATAATGCTGCAACAATATCTGCAACGCCAGTATCTCTTCAAGATCCTAATTTCAGTTCTTTTGGATAAATATCCAGAAGTGGGATTGCTGGATCATACAGTAGTTCTATTTCTATTTATCTGAGGAACCTCCATACTGTTTTCCAGAGTGGCTGCACCATTTCGCATTCCCACCAACAGTGTGCAAGGGTTCTACTTTCTCCACATCCTCGCTACACTTGTCTTTTTTTTTTTTTTTTTTGACAATAGCTATCCTGACAGATGTGAGATGATATATCACTGTGGTTTTGATTGGTATTTCCTTGATGATTAGTGATGTTGGAAATTTTTTCAGGTACCTGTTGGCCATTTGTATGTACTCTTTGGAGAAATGTCTATTCATTCCTTAGTCCATCTTAAAATTGAGTTGTTAATGGTTTTTTTGTTTGTTTGTTTTTTGCTGTTGAGTTATAGGTGTTCCTTATGTATTTTGGAGATTGATCTTTTATCAGTATATGGTTTGCAAATATTTCCCACCATTCCATAGGTTGCATTTTCATTCTGTTGATTGTATCCTATACTGTACAGGAGATTTTTAGTTTGATGTAGTGTCCTGCTTTTTGCTTTTTTACTTTTTATTTTTGCTTTTGTTACCTGTACTTTTGATGTCATACCTGTGAAATCATTGCCAAGAGCAGTGTCATGAAGATTTCCCATATATTTTCTACTAGGAATTTTACAGTTACTTATCTTACATTTAAGTCTTTAATCCATTTTGAATTGATTTTTGTGTATGGTGTAAGATAAGAGTCCAATTTCATCCTTCTGCATGGGGATGTACAGTTTTCTCAAACCATTTGTTGAAGATATTCTTTTTCCCCATCATGTATTTTTGGCACTCTTGTTGAAGATCAGTTGACCATATATGCATGGATTTATATATGAGCTCTCTGTCCTGTCCCATTGGTCTATATGTCTGTCTTTATGCCAGTACCAAACTCTTTTAATTATAGTAGCTTTGTAATATGTTTTGAAATCAGGAAGTGTGATGCCTCAGCTTTGTTCTTCTTTCTCAAAATTGGTTTGGGTATTTGTTCCATATGAATTTTAGAATTGTTTTCTACCCTTGTGAAAAATGCCATTAAGATTTGATAGGGATTGCATTAAATCTGTAGATTGTTTATGATCTCTGGAGATGCAGACAGGAGTGTTTCCCACTGGGATCCTGGACCCTTAGGACTGCTGACAGACTGTGGCTATGAGGGACCTGGAACCAAATATAGGGCCCTTCCAGAAACTCCAGGGGCACAGGCAGGAGTGTCTCCTGCCAGGTCTATGTGACAGCAGGAATGTTTGAGGACTATGGCTGGGATGGGCTGGAATCCAGTTAGAGGGCTGGTATGGGCTGGAGCTGGTTCTTGAGCCACTTTCTTGGTGCACAGCCAGGACCAAATTCTGTATGACTATTACCCTATGCATGAGTGGGTGTGACTCTTCCAGGGCCCCTTGATACATGGCACTGATGACAGAACCAAGCCAAATGGAGCTGTAGATAAGTCCTTAGAGGTCAGAGCTTTCTCCTGGTCTGCAGCAGGGACCAGGATTGGTGAGTCAGCTTCTGGAGTGTTGGCCTATGTTCTTAAAACAGCTCTGCTAAGTCTTCGACTGCACCAGGGTTTCATAATCTCCTACCTGGATCCCAAAGCTCCCACAAAGGCATTTTTGTCCATGGATGGATGCCAAATTATTGTTCAGAGCCGTCTTAACGGATGTCAGTCCTCTTTTCTTACTGTTGACTTTTAAGAGTTCTTTGTATATATTGGATACAAGTCCTTTATCAGATATGTATTTTACAAATATATTCTCCTAATCTATAGCTTTTTTTTCATTTTCTTGAAAGTTTTTCACAGGGGTGCCTGGGTGGCTCAGTTAGTTAAGCATCTGCCTTCAGCTCAGATCATGATCTCAGGGTCCTGGGATCGAGCCCCACATCCATCCGGCTCTCTGCTCTGCAGGGAGTCTGCTTTGCCCTCTCCCTCTCTCTCAAATAAATAAATAAAATCTTTAAAAAAAAGTGTTTTTCACAGAGCAGCAGTTTTTAATTTAATTAATTTTAAAGATTTATTTATTTATTTTAGAGAGAGAGAGTGGGAGAGGGCCAGAGGGAGAGGGAGAGAGAGAATCCTCAAGCAGACTCCCTGCTGAACATGGAGCCCAACATGGGGCTCGATCCCAGGACCTTGAGATCGTGACTCGAGCTGAAATCAAGAGTCGTCCACTTAACTGACTGAGGCACCCAGGCGCCTCCAGTTTTTAATTTTGATAAAGTCCATTAATTTTTTTCTTTCATGGATCATGCTTTTGGTGTTTCATGTAAAAAGTCATCACCAAACCCAAAGTCACCTAGATTTTCTTGTATGTTATCTTCTGGGAGTTGTGTACTTTTGCATTTTGCATCAGGTATGGGATCCATTTTGAATTATTTTTTGTGAAAGGTGTCAGAGCTGTGTCTAGATTCATTTTTTGTGTGTCCAGTTGTTCCCACATCGCTTCTTTCCCCCATTGAATTGTATTTGCTCCCTTATCAAAGATCAGTTAACTGTATTTGTGTCGGTCTATTTATGGGCCCTCTATTAGGTTCCATTGATCTATTTGTCTATTCTTTCACCAATACTGCACTGTCTTGATTACTGTAGCTTGATAGAAAGTCTTGAAGTTGGGTAGTATAAGTTCTCCAAATTTCTCTTTCTTCAATATTCTGCTGGCTTTTCTGTGTCTTTTGCCTTTCCATGTAAATTTTAGAATCAGTCTGTCAATACCCATAAAATAACTTGTTGGGATTTGGATTTGAATTGCCTTAAATCTATAGATAAAATTGGTAAAAACTGACATCTTAACTCTGTCTCTGCATCTCATGGAAACCTCTAAGCTTTATTGGCTTTTCCTTCCATGCATGGCAGCTTGGAAAATCTCTGCAGGCATTTAGCTGGGGGCAAATATAGGCTTTACCTTGTTCGTTTTCCTTCTCTCAGGAGTCACTTCTTGAGCTTCCTATTCCTCTATGATTTAAAATTGTTGTGTCATATTTTGTCCAATTTTTTAGTTGTTTGAGTTGAGAGAGTAAATCCAGTCCTTTTGAATCCATTTTGGGCGCAAGCAAAAGTCCTAACATTTTTATTAAACATAAATTTGGTGGGTTTCCATTTCATATTGTTGGTGGGCTAGTTATTCAGACCTACTCTTTAGTTAAAAATAACTAAGAAGTATGGTAACACTTTTTACAGTATCTAGAAAGCATTATTGAACTGACAAGTGAGTAAAGAAGTCTAGCCAAAAATGAAGGAGAATTAATACAGAAAATAAGTTGGACATACAAGTTAGTTTTAATCTGATGGCCTGATAATTGTGGTTAATTTAAAAAAATTATTTTGATGCTGTCCCTGGGTAAGGGAGATAGAAATCAAAGCTAAGCATATACACATAGGTTTTATAATGGGAAACGATTTTCACAGTAACTGATACCATAGAAAATACAAAGTAATGTGCAAATAAAATAAATATTGAATTTAATAAATGAAGTTATAAAACTACAAAAAATGAATTGTTTTCCATATATTAGCAAATACAAGTAGGATCAGAAATTTTTTAAAATGCTAATAGTAAAAACTTCAAAATCTGGCATATATCTAAAAGAAAACTGAGGGAAATTAAAGGAGGAATACACCATGCTACATGATCATTGCATTCAATATTGTAATGTTGTCAAACTATAAATTCTACAAATTCAATAAATCTATAAATTCAGTCCCAAGGTGTTTAAATTCCATTGTTTTTTTTTAACAGGGAGTGATGATCTGTTCGTAAAAATCAATGAAAATTCAGAGTACGTAATAGCTAAGGTAATCTTGAGGGAAAAGTACAAAACTGGAGACTATATAACCAATAACAAGATACAAGATAAAATAGAATAGTAAGAAAGGATATAGTTACACCAGTAGCAGAATCATGGATATTCTTATGCAGTTGCTTGATTATTGCTAAGGCAACATTGCAGTCAACTGAATAACCAGTGTTGTTTTCAGTAAATTGTGCCTGGGTGACTTGGCATATAGCAGAAAATTAACCTTGACTCTTCTTTCATACCTTATACAGCCAGTACAAGTGGTTGCAGATATAAATCTGAAAAGTAAAAGAACAAATATTTTAGAAATATTTGTTTATATTATTTATATTATTTCTAAATATATTTAGAAATATTTAGAAATATTTGTTTTATAAATAAATATTTAGAAGAAAGCAGAGGAGAAGGTCTTCAATACATCTGAAATGGGCTATAGAAAGTAAAAATTATATAGGAGAAATATAAGTTGAAATTTATTACAATCTAGAATTTCTGG